>NC_142884.1:27623112-27946446 GCF_051225735.1 Oryctolagus cuniculus | reverse complement strand
TTTATGTTGTTAAATCCATCTTCTCAATTCAAGAATGTTATTTGAACAATTCATCATTTATAGGGAGCGCCAGCTACGGCTCTCACGTCGCGTGTAGCAACACGCCGCGGCCGCGCTGGGCAGGAGCCCCTCGTTTATAATCCCCCCCGCCACGACCCAAAGTAAGCCGGGAAGACTTGACGCAAGTCCAGCGGGGCAGAAAGGGACTCGCTGCGCCCTTCCAGACTAAATAATCCACCCAGTGCTGCCGGGAGAGACTAAACCGATGCATGCACGTCTCCTCGAGAAATGAATGTCACGTTATATTATAACCAATTTATAAACATGAAATATGCATGTTTAATTTGCACTTAAAAGTTTAATTTAATGTGGAAGACATTACTTGTTCTCTTCTTTGTTCACCCTGGCTAACCCATGAATGATTAAAGAGGAGTTGCAGGACTCCTGTTTCCATTTTTTTTTCCCCCCAAAGCCCATCTCCACTGCTTCCCAGGTCTGCTTCCCATTGAATTCTGAGCAATGACTGGCTACTTTAGCAATTAAAATCCAGGGGCAAAGACACAGCAGCTTCGTTGGGCTGAGAGACTCCGCCATTCATCATCTCGGCTGCCATAAAATAGCACTAGATGGAATCTTTGATTTTAGCTTTAGAAGAACATAAATCAAAATCTAAAGCGCCGCTGTCAGAGGCATCACCAGGATTATCCATTGGAGAGGGGCTGGAGTGTAGGGCACTCGCGTGCATTGTTCCCACTGAACCCACCTCCTGATGCATGGAGAAAACTCCTAGCCAAGCACTTGCTGTTGTATAAGTACTTTATCCTAAGTGACCCATAAAAAGACTCTCAAATATGAGGTTTATAACGATAGCCAGTGTAATTGTACGCCTGATACGTCTGAATACAAAAGAAATGGGCCGGCCCGCCCGGGACCCTCCCTGCCCAGCCTCTGTGCCCCTTATCCCGTGGTCCTCCCTCCCGCCCACGTGCCATCTGCGTCCTGTGAGTTGGCACACAGGGGCCTCGGAGTCCGTGCACCTGCTGTGCCTCCCCTCTGGTGAGCTCACGGAGATGCTGGGGTCGGAGACACCATCACAGGGACGACGTCCCTAAGGAGAGGAAGCCGGCCTTGGAGCTATCAACCCCAGATGCATTGTTCATGTTCAAATAAAAGGCCAAATGAGTATCCATGTGCCCTGCACTACTGAAAAAGTTGGAGAGGACAGAAGAAGCCCCTCTCTGAGCAAAGAACAGCCCGTGGACCGACAGGCTTCCGCCCAGTTTTCCAAAACCGAGCTGCTTCTTGGAGCAGGGCTGCTTCCCCTGCTGTAAACACGATGACGTGGCCCCTCAGTCCAGACTGTGCCACCCCAGCCAGTGGGTGGTCACAAAGAGAAGGTTTTGTTCTTATGACTCAGAGGGAAACAGGCCAACATTTTTTTTTGCCTCTCTGTTGTTTCTGAGGCTTTTAGGCCAATGGCCCAGAATATCACGTAGCAATAATATGTCCAAGAGCAGAGAAAAGCAGTATAACCAGCAGCATGCCATCTGATGGGGCACTGCCAAGCCGAAGAATCTGCCCCACCTCCCGCAACGCAGAGAACCTCAAGATGTCTGGATTCCATTAACCGATCCCCCTGGGGCGCGGATCCTCCTTCAGTCCCCTGGCTACCGTGACGGTGACACTGGTGCTCCCATGACAGCAGGGGAGTTGGTTTGTCTTTGAGGGGCCAGTTTTCAAGCACACAACTGGTAAGATGGATGGAGAGACCCAGGAGACAAACAGCAAGCTGTGTCTTCCAGCCATCTTGACTGCTAATTTGAAGTAGAAGAAACAGGTGCCATGGTGAGACAGCTTCTCCCACTTCGCATGGATGCTGCACCTGTTTCCCTTAGAGTCCATTATTAACTCAGTAGGGAATCTTGACCCAAAGCAGGCTCTGTCCCCCAGGCTGGGCATGGATCTTGCTTGCCTGGTCTCCAACCCCTGCCACAGGAGCTGCGGGCAGCCTCGTGGGATAGCTTCTAGGCCTCACTCAGAGCCTTGGCTGCATGGTGCGATGCCCCGGGAACTTTTGCAAGAAGACCCGTGCCCGAGCCTAGTCACCAGATTCTGGATTCAGTGGCTCAGCGCGGCACGTGGACGTGGGGATTCTTACAAAGCTCGCCTGCAGGGTGTTTCCAGTGCAGCGCCAAGGCTGACTCTTTCTGTGGAGTCCAAACATTGTAGACTCAGAACCCTTAAGAAATAAACATTCTGGCCGGCGCCGCGGCTCACTAGGCTAATCCTCCGCCTAGCGGCGCCGGCACACCGGGTTCTAGTCCCGGTTGGGGTGCCGGATTCTGTCCCGGTTGCCCCTCTTCCAGGCCAGCCCTCTGCTGTGGCCCGGGAGTGCAGTGGAGGATGGCCCAGGTGCTTGGGCCCTGCACCCCATGGGAGACCAGGAAAAGCACCTGGCTCCTGGCTCCTGCCATCGGATCAGCGCGGTGCGCCGGCCGCAGCGCGCCGGCCGTGGCAGCCATTGGAGGGTGAACCAACGGCAAAAGGAAGACCTTTCTCTCTGTCTCTCTCTCTCACTGTCCACTCTGCCTGTCAAAAAAAAAAAAAAAAAAAAGAAATAAACATTCTGAAAGCTATTGAAAACCCTATCGGGGTGGGGAATGTGCAGCCTGTGGGCCGTATAAGGCCCGTGAGATCATTTGGTCTGACCCTGCTAAGGCAATCACAGGTGAGACTCAAAATCCAATACACTGGGGCCAGCATTGTGGCATAGAGGATAAAACCACTGGCTGCAATACTGGCACCCCATATGGGCACAAATTCGAGTCCTAGCTGCTCTGCTTCTGATCTAGCTCCCTGCTAATGCACCTGGGAAAAACAATGCAAGATGACTCAAGTGCTTGGGCCCCTACCAATCATGCAAGAGACTCAGCTCCTGGCTCCCAGCATCTTCAGCCTAGCCCAGCCCTGGCTGTTGTGACCATCTAGGGAGTGCACAAGGGGATGGAAGGTCTCTTTCTCTCTCTGTCTCCCCCTTTCTCTGTACTCTGATGTTCAAAAAAAAAAAAAAAAAAAAACAAAAGAAGGATTCACAAAATTCAATAAATCTGTAGCAGGTGAGATTTTTTTGTATGGCCTGCAAGTGATGTTGCAAATACCCAAATGACCCTTGGCAGAAAGAAATCTCCCTGTGCTTGCTAGGTGGTCATTAGAAAGGCAAACTAAGAAAATGCTAGCATATTCATAGTTTACTTAAAACTGACCAATAAGCCCATTGTATGGTGGCATGTCTAGAATGTTTCCATGGAAAAAAGACTATGCTCAAAAAGGCAGTACAAGTATGGCATTTTTGTCCCTTTTTGCAAACCTCTGGCTTTAAAAAGACAACAGAATTCTCTGTTCTGCTTCCTCATTTTGTCCATTGCAAAATTCTGCTCTAATGGAAGGAAAAAGCTTGGTCCCCCACAGCTGTCTTTGGGGAAGGGGCTAGATGTTACCGACCCCCATTGAGGATGGTCTTCTTTGATACTACAGCAAAACTCAGCAACTGGCTATGTCTCAAGGATTCATTGTAACATGGAATCTGGAAACACCCAGACTCTTTCTTTGTACTCCATCGCCTTGAAATGAACTGCTATCTCATGAGTCCCATGGATTTCTCACCCTCGCTCGATTTTTTAACACCTGACACTGGTCACTTGAAAGATATCAGTTCAAGGAGATATGCAGATCTGCAAATGTTGACACAATTAATGATACAATATTAAGGGAAAAAATCCCATTCATCACTCTCTCTTTACATCCTGGAAAGCCGTCAAAGCTCATGGTAACTGATAGGATTTTCTCAAAAATTCTTGAGAGCTTCAATTTTATCATTGGCAACAAATACTGTCAGTTATTTTCCTGGAAGTGACAGGATTAATTTGTTCATTTTCCAGATCACGTCTGCCAAACAGTCAAGTTTGAATAACCGTCGTTTGTCTATCAGTTGTTCTTTCAAGTAAAAATGGTGCTCTTTGAAACAGGCAGCAGGCTCAGCTCACAGCTCGGAAAACCCAAAGACTGCTTCTCCCCCAGGGGAAGCCTTTAGACCAAGGGCCTCATGCCCCCTTCCTGTTTCATCACAAAGACTATTTCGAAGACCTCGCCCAAAGACTCAGACTTACTGGAACGGACTGGACATGGAGCCGTGCCTCAACGACCTCCCTATCTTAATGCTTTTTAAGTGTTCAGTCAGTAGTAATGAAGTGCGTTTATGTTGTGTGTGACTCTCACCACCATCCAGACACATATCTCTTCATTGTTCCCAGCTAAATCTCTGCGGTCATTAAGCACTACCTCCTGTGCCCCTCTACCTCCATCCTGGGGACCGCCATCCTACTTCTCACCTCCAGAAACTTGACCACTGTGTGGACCTCATGTGAGTGGCTCACACAGTACTCGCCTTTCTGTGGCTGGCTTGTTCCACATAAGTTAAGGTCCTCAAGGTCTGTCCACGGGGTGGGCTATGGCAGGACCTCCTTCCTCGTTCAGGCTGCGTAGTGTTCCATGGCGTGGATATACCACATCCAGAGTAGCCTCCCCTCAAGCTGGGTTTTTCTCTCTTTGCACCTGCACAACGGTCAAGAACGCAGACTCCAGGAGCCCAAGGCAAAGACAAACGTCTCAGTGTCACTGTGAAGATAACCTTGGCCTCTCGGGCACCTGCAAGGATCTCAGCAAATTTACAGCCTGAGTTATAACTGTACTTGCTGCTTTGTACAGAGGAGTAAAAAAAAAAAAATCTTCCCCCAAAAAAGAGAACAAGGAAAGAAAAAGAGAAAATATACCCATAGTTCTGCCGCCCAGAGACTACCACCATCCATAGAGAAGCTGGGGAGTTTTCTTCCAAGGTTTCCTCACCAAAGCCATGTTCCGGAAATATTCCATCTTCATGACACGGGGCAGAGGCAAAAAGATGCTTTGCTGGACAGATGCTTTCATTCTCCCTACAAGCTCTACAGAAACAAGACAGATTCAGGACAAAGCCGGAATCCACATCCACATTTTTGAAATGTGAATTTCGTGAATTCAATAGACACTTTTTTTTTTTTTTTGACAGGCAGAGTGGACAATGAGAGAGAGAGAGACAGAGAGAAAGGTCTTCCTTTGCCGTTGGTTCACCCTCCAATGGCCGCCGCGGCCGGCGCACCGTGCTGATCCGATAGCAGGAGCCAGGTACTTCTGGTCTCCCATGGGGTGCAGGGCCCAAGCACTTGGGCCATCCTCCACTGCACTCCCTGGCCACAGCAGAGAGCTGGCCTGGAAGAGGGGCAACCGGGACAGAATCCAGTGCCCTGACCAGGACTAGAACCCGGTGTGCCGACGCCGCAAGGTGGAGGATTAGCCTAGTGAGCCGTGGCGCCGGCTAATAGACACGTTTAAGGAGTGCCTGCCTTACTTTTTGTGTTTTTCTTTAAGATGTTTAAAAGTGTATTTGAAAGTCAGAGTTAGAGAGACAGCGAGAGAGAGAGAGAGGAAGAGAGAGAGAGAGAGGAAAAGAGAGAGAGAGAGAAAAGAAGAGAGAAAGAGTGAGTGAGAGAGAGAGAGAGAGAGAAATCTTCCATCCACTGATTCTAAGACGTGGACAAGGCTGCACTCCTGCTGTTGCAGGGAGGGCTAGAGCAGTGGGGAGCTGACCACGTGTCAGTGGTCATTTAATAAATACTAACAGAGGTAATAATAACAGCAATAGTGGCGACCAGGCTAATGCCCCCTGGATACTCTGCTGCTTCGTCTCATTACAGTCTCACGAGGTGATGGGAACAGGGGGCCAGCCCCCCTAGCCAGAGGAGGGAACAGAGACCCACGGCCCTGAGCGATGGACTGCTCAAGGCTGTGTGATGGACAAAGGAGGGGCCCGACCCAGGACCCACAGCCCCCACCTTGACGGGGTGGGTCCCTGCATGTCTCAGGTCATCTTGTGCTGCTGTTGCAGAAGACATGGGCCTGGGTGATTTACCAGAAGTGGACGCCATCTGGAGCTGGGGACGTCCAAGGTCAAGGGGTTGCCTCTGGGGAAGGCCTTTGTGCTGACTCATGTTAGGGTGGGGAAGGCCTTCCTGCTGACTCACATCAGTGTGGATGGCGGAATGGCGCTGGAGCAAGACAAGGCCAAAGCGGCTTCTGGTACAAACTCTCCCTCATGACAAGGAAGCTTCTTCTGTGCTAAGGCCATCGCTCCTTGCACGAGGGCCCTGTCCCAACCCCGTCTCTCCACTGTTGTGCTGGAGATTAAGAACCCCTAGCTGCCCTGGGCGGTGCCCACAAGGGAGGCTCTCAGTAGCCGGGAGGCAGGCACTGACCTTTGGTTGTCTGTGTAATGAAGTCAGCGTGGTCTCCCTCAGCACTTAACAAGAAGGCTGGGCTCACTGGCTGGACCCTGGAGCTGAGGGTCTGCAGATCCCCTTGCCCTGTGAATCCTTGGAAGACAGGGGCAGAAATAAGACAAGATAGCGACAAAAGGAGCATTAACCCATGTTACCCACTGCACCTGCTCCCACCAGCCCTACATAGGAACCCTTCATTCGCACCAAACAGTAAACAGATGTTGTCCTCTTAATAAAACACTAATCTTTAAACCCTATCAGCTTGGCCAAATGCCACGGCCCTCCCTAATAAGCAGGGAAGGCCATGTGGCCGCTGGATTAATGAGTACCCTCAAGTTCCTGACCTTTCCCTGGGCACGCGGACAACCCGCACCCCCAAGACAGATGACCCACTGGCTCACCTCCCGCCTTGATGTATGTGTGTCCTTCTTAGGCAAAAGATGTGGCACAGGGACCCAAGGCCCTGTTTTCTGTTCCAGAATAAAATAAACAAAAATAAAAATAAAGCCTGCCTGTCCTTGGCTTCCCCGTTGCACAACCAGAGCCTCATTAAAAAAAACAAATCGGCAATTGTTGCAACAACCCAGGAAATTCTTCTCTGTTAAAAGAGTAAGAATCCATCTTCTGTTTCTAAGGGGGTGGGGGAAGCAGTGACACCACACCTCAGCCGGAGACATAGCTATTGTGTGGCTTCTGGTCAGGGGACAAGCATCACTTGAAGCCAGAGTCTCATTCAGAGAGTTGCCATATCCGGGCCCCTGTGCACGTGCCAGGAGCAGGCAGGCCTCTGGATGGGCTGTTTGGAGGGGCTAGGTCAGGCAGGGGACTCCTCAAACTGAGAACAGAACATGGGACTGTTTGATTCCCGTGTACTCCACTGTAACTGCAAGAGCTACTTCCCCGTTCATGACAGCAGGCCTAGCCCTGCTAGCTTGTCTTCTAATTCACACTAAAGTGTGAGCGACCAACCATCTCAGTGGTGAGCAAGGCTGGAAGGCACATGGAGGAAAGGAAGTCCCTTCGTGTTGTTATATTAGATCCCAGCCATGTTCCAGTATCAAAGCCTGAGGCCATAAATAGCAATGAGTTGTCCCACTGAGAAACGTAATAGGAAATGGAACAGGAGAGTATGCTGTAGAAGCTGCAGAAAATTCCGTCTTGGAGCTGTTTGACCTGGAGTAGCATACACACTGCAGTGGTTGGCAATCAAGGTCCCAAATCCTAACAGGAAACCAGATGAGCATCATCTTAGGGAGTGATGTCTTGGGCCAGCACAGGGAGGTGGTCAGTGCTTCCAGCTCTGCCCCGGCTTCTGTGATGGTTCATTTTCGATGTCAACCCACCACCCAGAGATCCCCGGCTAGCTGGCCACACACTGCTTCTGAGTGTGTCTGAGGGCGATTCCACAGGAAGTAAACACTGAGGAGGTAGAGCGAGCACAGACGACCCGGCCTCCCCATGCAAGCAGGCGCCGGGCCCTGCATGGAGGGCTTGCTGAGAGCAAAAAGGAGGAGGAGGGCTGACTCCTCCCACTGTCTCTCCTGGAGCTGGGACGTCCAACAAACGTCTCCTCCCCACCGGCATCAGAGCTCTGGGTTCTGGGGCGGGCGTTGTGGAGCCACACTAGCTGAGCTGCTGCTTGTGGTGCCAGCATCCCATGTGAGCGCCGGTTCAAGTCCCGGCTGCGCCACTTCTGATCCAGCTCCCTGCTATGGCCTGGGAAAGCAGTAGAAATGGCCCAAGTGCTTGGGCCCCTGCACCCGCGTGGGAGACCTGGATGGAGTTCCAGGCTCCTGGCTTAAGTGTGGCCCAACCCTGGCTATAGGGGAGCAAACCAGTGGTTAAAGATTCTCTCTCTCTCTCTCTCTCTGTCTCTCTCTCTCCCTGGCTCCAGAACTCCAGGTTCTGGTGCCTTTGAAGGCAGGGACTCACACCGGCGACTCCAGAGCTCCACCACCTCACCAGCCTTCCGGGTTCTCCCATTTGCAGGTGGCAGGTCCTGAGAACTCTTGAACCCAACCTCCCTTACCATGAATCCCTTCTTACTTGCATCTCTGTTCATCCTATTGGTTGTGCTCATGTTCCTGCACTTAGAGAAAATTTGCCCTCCTAGGAACAGGGGCTTCTCCCAGCGCTCCTCTCTTGTTCCACCTGCTACCTGGGGGAGCCCCTTCACAGGCCCCTCTCTGGGGAGGTGGATGAAGCAACTAATAGCAACTGGGAAGCTGAAGCTCACCTCCTCCTCCTCCTCTCCCGCCTACCCTGAGGGCTCAGACCAGTCGCTTGGCCCCCTGAGTGCATCTTCCTTATCTGCTCTGCCTGCTTCCCAGGGGCCCCTGGTGTGGAGTGCAGTGACCTTGTGGCAGCCCTGAAGGTGGCCATGACTAGCAGCCCTTGTGTCAGCTCCTCCCTAACGACACTCTCTCTCACCTGGCCATCACACTGCTGGCACCTGCTCTCGGGCCCCTATGGGGAAACTCGCAGAAGTCAAGTTGCTGTCCCCGGTCTTGACCTTTGTAAGTTCCAGTGCAGATACACCCACACAAACATACCCCCAGCATCAGGCTCAGTGAACCCTGCACAGACAGAGGGCCCTCCCGATCCAGAAGAGAGCCACATTTCCTGCTGTCACCAAGCCTTCTTTCGCTCTGGCTGCCAGGAAGCCCAAAGAGAACTCAAACCTCCAATCACAGCAATGCTATCGACCCATGCGTTATATTGTTTCACTCCTTTTACACGTGCGGATTATTTTTTTTTCTCTTTCAAACGCATTATTGAAATATCCTACTGATTATGTGGAGTTGCCCAAAGCTTGATGAGAGAGAGAATTCCACAGCAGCAGGCTCAGCCCACTCGAGGGCTCTGCCCGGGGGTTTCAGCAAATGCCCCCCCCCTCTTCTGCAAGCTGGAGGAAGCGTGGGAAGCAGGGATGACGGGTACACGGGTGCACAGTCAGAAGCGCCAGGCTCTGATAAGAAGGCAGCCGGTCCTGCTGCGCACCTCGGTGCTGGGGGATCGCCCCAGGGGCTGTGTGAAACCAAGGGCATCAGCATCCTTTAAGCTGAGGGAGGCTCTGAGCTTCAGTGGAGCGTTGTCACCACGGTGTCACCTCCCACCCCTCCTGTCATGGTACCTGAAGGCCCCTCCGCGGGGAGTCTGGGAATGCAAAGAAACCTTCTTCAGGTGTCTGCCTCCCTCATCCATAAAGCAAAGAAAATGTTTCTGCCCTGCACCCCTAAGCTGGTGGCCATCAAAAAAAAAATATGATGGTGGCTCATGTTGCCGACACTCACAGTCAACCCTCGCTGTAGCCGGGTGATGTCAGGGCTGTACTCAACTCTGTTTTAGAGACAAGAACACTGGGCACAGAGAGCTGAAGAAATTACCAAAGGTCACACAGCAATCCAGGTCTTCTGGCCCAGGAGCCAGGCTCTTCTGCCTCGGGAGAGAGCCTTGGAGCCACAACAGGCACACAGTGTTCCATGTGTGAAAGCATTCTCCAGCTCTGCGGTACCCTGAGAGACCTGTGCTCCTGTGAGATCTGAGGACCCCAGCCAGAACGGCAGTAGGAGCCACAGGGCTCCAATGGAGGGGAGATGGTGCACCTGCTGGTTTCTAGCAGGACTCACAGCCCCCGGGACCCCCACTGTCACTGCCACCTCTGTGTGGTCAGATCTGACTTAATGACAGACACATCACACAAGAGCAAGGCCCCCACTATGGCGTGGATGACCCTCCCAGGCAGGAAAAATGACAGACAGAGAGAACACACCTGCAGCCTGTCCATTCAAGTCCAAGAACAGGCGTTACACAAGGGCAGCCCCTGGCAGGTGCATACTTGGTGGGTGTGGCGGGTTTCTTCCGGTTTTCTCGGTCTTCATGCTAGTGCTCATGGTGCAGGTGTTCTGCTGCTTAACCTCCCAGGATGGATAGAACTGCATACCTGGGGAAAGGGAGTCACAGCGCCCTCCGCTGGTGTTTGCTCCTTAGGCTGATAGGACGAGCAGTCAGTACCAGATCTGGGTCCTTAAATCAATGAATGAATGCAGACCTCCGAGATCATCCCCCCTGGTCTTCCGTGAATGGACTCAATCCACCTGGTTGGCAGCGTCTCCACCTCTTGTCTGAAACCGATGGGGGTTTTGCTCAGCAAGGAGGAGGGTAGGGATGCGGCTCCCAGGCCTGGGCATCCAGCGGTGCCTGGGCATCCCCGCTGGGCCTGCTGCCTCGTCTTTATCTCCACCCCTAGCTGCTCGGATGCCTTTCTGGGCAGGTGCAGTTCTCTGCCGCTTTCTCTGCAAACAGGGCACTTAGCCACGCTTGGAGGGAGGGCCAGGGAAGGCCTCCAAGGATCAGCTCAGCTCCCACACCTGGGGCCAGGGGTGCCCCCACACAAGCCAGCGAGCCCCTCTGCTTCCTCTCTGCTTTACAAGTTGCCTGTTGCTTCCTCGACTCCAGGACCCCGCCTCGCCCTTCTTGGCACCTCTGTGATTGGGTGTTCGATTGTAGGACAGCCAAGTTTATTTGCTGTCAGGTACTTTATATCCCCCATAACTCTGCCTCCCAAGCCTTCCTGTGCATGTGTTTAATTTTTACAATCAGGAAGACGGATGGGGAATGTGACAGCCCAGACACCCCGGAGGGGTGGGCTCCGGCCCTGCCTCGGCAGAACCTGTGCATGAATTCCATCAGTGACCTGAGGTTGTATTTTATGCATAACACACCAGTGGCTTTGAAATCGCCTTCAACTTTTGATGGCTGAGATAAAGGAAAAGGAGGAGGTTGCACAAACGCGGAGCCGCTATTTGGGGAGACTGCTGGGACCTCCGTAGGTGGGAGTTGAGGGCCACTTTCTGGGGTCGCTTGAGTTTTGCTCCTGGCCCCTATGGCCACCTTCTCCCTCCATCTTCTGCCAGTGGGCAGGAGAGTGGCCACACCCAACTTCACCATGCCCTGCTCTTTCCAAGACACACCCTAGGACGATGGTGACGGCAATGATGATGACAACAAAGAGGGGGAAGAATAAAAAAAACTAAATGAAAATAAATGCATCTTTTAAAATGCTGGGGGGGGGTTCCTTTACTGAGATGATAAAGACAGAGTTAAAGAGAGAGGGAGAGGGAGAAGAACAAAGAGAGGGAGAGCGAGAGCGAGAGAGAGAGAGAGAGTCTCCATCTGCTGGTTCACTCCCCAAATGGCCACAATAGCTGGAGCTGCGCCGATCTGAAGCCAGGAGCTTCTTCCAGGTCTCCCATGCAGGTGCAGGGGCCCAAGGACTTTGGCCATCTTCTGCTGCTTTCCCAGGCACATTAACAGGTAGCCAAATCAGAAGTGGAGCAGTCAGGACTCAAACCGGGGTTTATATGGGATGCCGGCACTGCAGCCCGGGGCTTTAACCCACTGTGCTACAGCTCTGGCCCTTAAAATGCTGGTTTTTATCGACTAAAATACACAATTTAATAAAAGTGATGCTCTTGCTATGCAAATGTAGCTCCAAGCTGAGTCTCCTAGTTGCCACTTCCACCTGGATGGCAACCCAAAGCCCATCCTACAAGGCAGTTCTGTGGCCTCTCCAAGGAGCCATTGTCTAAAATCTGCTCCAAACAGTGCCTCCCCATCACCCGTGGCCTGTGCTCATCACGTGGTCCCTGCCTGTCTGCCTGCCCACTGGCTCGCTTTCTACAAGACAACAGCAGCAGCAACCGTAGCAACAGCTAATAATCGGTGGTGGATTGGGTATCAGGACACTGTACAGGGATTGTGCCATTTTCTCCCCAATACAGCCAAACGAGGTAGTTCTTTAATGCTCACGTCACAGGCTTGAGGAAGAGGAAGAGCCGGCCCTAGCTCACACCGTTGCCCCGTCCTTACTTCCAGTGGAACAACCTACTGGGCATGCCACGCGTGACATTCCCACTCCGTCTCTTACCAAGGGAGATATGTTGTGGTCGGGGGTTTGCTTGTGAAACTCCCTCAGTGCATCACCTTGGAAACAGAGACACCATCAGACTTGTGAATGCCCACAGCACCCCGTACCTGACACCTGCATAGTGGAAGCCTTGGATGGATGCACGTTGCACATAAGCCAGCGTGACTCCATCAGCCCTGAAGAGATCTCACATGTCTCACCTGGCCCTGGGAGCTGCTAGACTGGACCCCATAATTGGGGGAAGGGGTCCCTGGGGCTGTGGACTGCCCTCCCTCTTGCCTCTCCCCTCTCCTTCATGAGATCTTGTGAACAGGCCCAAGCAGGGTGCTTGCTACAGCAGGCTATCTCATGGGGACCAGTTGTATCCACTGATTTCCTTCAAATTGATCCAAGAGCAAAGTTTCAAATTGAGCGTCTGTTGGGCTCGCAGGTGTAACCATTGTACAAAACAACCAACATTTTATTCTGATTACATGAAGGAGAAGCAGGAGGGCCCTCTATCAAGACCCAGGATTCCCTGGAAGAAAACAGACGTACTCAGAACTGAAATCGGATTGATAGTAATCAATACCATCCAACCCAATTCAACTCGTTTGCATTTGATTGAATATGATCGTAATATACTAGGAGACATCAGCTTCTATTAGAGCTTAGGAAATCATCTTTGAAAAGAGGCAAAATGGTATCAAATGCATAATTTGAAAAACATTGTTTTCAACATCTTTCCACTTCATTTAGCATTTTGAAGAATGGAGGCTCTATCTTGTAGTTATCAAACCGAATTAATCACCTTGAAACCTGACAGAAGATAACTGGAACTCTAATTTCAGGCTGCTTTTATTCTTGGAAGATGGCCTTTTAACTTGGAATATGGGCATTAGTACAAAACTCCTCCACTATTCATCAGCTCTCACTCTACTAATTTTCCATAGCCCAGACCTGTGCTTCTCAATATGGTAGCCACTGATGGCATGTGGCCACAGAACACCTGAAATGCGGCTGACCTAAACCGAGATGTGAAACACACCTGGAGTTCAAAGACTTAGTTCCAGAAATAGAAAACAGGTCAATAATTTATAAAGTCAGCACACATTGAGATGACAAAAGTTTATGTATATGGGGTAAATAAAATATGACAAAATTAATTTTACCTGATTTTTAGTAGTTTTGTATAACTCCTAGAAAGTGTAAAGTCCTGTCTGTGGCTCACATTATATTTCTGTTGGACAACACTTGTCTATGCAGTTAAATACTCTGGAGTAATTGAATGATGCCTGCCCAGTTTTTGAATGATCTGAGGAAATGTGAGGGATCTTGAATAGTTTCATGGAAAAAAAGGCTTACAAAAAGGCTGCATGTAGATTTCATTCTTTTCTTGGCACCCAAATAAACTTAACTTTTAATTCTACTTATTCCACAACTTTTTTGAAATATCTTATTAAATAAGATTAAATTTTAAGTGAAAAAAGTAAGACACAAGGCACACAGAGGGTAATTAAAACCATATACATATATATATATATATGCACACACACATTTACTTATAAATGTAGAGAGAAACTCAGCTAGAACAGTAATCTCAGAGTGGGGGCCGGTGCTGTGGCTCAGTGGGTTAATGGCCTGGCCTGCAGTGCCGACATCCCATATAGGCGCTGGTTTGAGACCCAGCTGCTCCACTTCCAATCCAGCTCTCTGCTGTGGCCTGGGAAAGCAGTAGAGGATGGCCCAAGTCCTTGGGCCCCTGCACGCACGTGGGAGACCCGGAAGAAGCTCCTGGCTCCTGGCTTCGGATCAGTGCAGCACCTGCCGTAGCAGCCATTTGGGGAGTGAACCAACGGATGGAAGACCTCTCTCTCTCTCTCTCTCTCTCTCTCTTTTTCTCTCTGCCTCTCCTCTTTCTGTGTAACTCTGACTTTCAAATAAAATAAATAAATCTTTAAAAAGATAATCTCAGAGTGGTGAGATTTTACTAGTCCCCTTTTACACTTCTAGATGCTCCCTCAAAGAACTTCTGATTATGTTTATCGTCCAAGGAAAACAAATGCTATTTGAAAAGGAAGGTATTTCCGACAGCGGCTGGCGTTGTTCTGTGCCATTCTGCATCTTTCTTGGCATCTACTTAAGAACATCCCGGACAAGCACACTCAGTCCTTGCTGAGCCCTCCATGGCAGCTCTTCCCACCATTCTCACGAGGAACTCATTCTCATGAGAACTCGTTTTTGTAGTCAGAAAACAAAAACTTTTCTCACCCTAATGTTCTAATCAGCAACAGAGCATGATCTGGTAAAAAAAAATAATAATAATGGTAGCACTACTTCAAGAAAAAAGTCCACTATCAAAGGTTGTTCCTCCAGAATTCATTTCTGGATTGCTTGTTGCCTGAATCAAGAGGAAGAAATGAGGTAACTGCAAAAGTAAGTCATGATTCCAATGGTAGAGCTTTGTGTAGGCTACATTTGAAGAAATAGTGCGTATCTTCTAACCTAAGAAAGCACTGATGACAGAGGAGTTCAATTTAGCTGGTCCTCTCAAGGAGTTCTGTTGCAATGACCTCACTCTCCCTGGAAATCCTGAGCTTCTCCTATGTTTCACCACAGGCCCACTCACCCATCCAACCGCACATATGTGTGTATGGCCATCCATCCATCCACACAAGCGTATGTATACACACATATATCCATCCATGCACATACCGATCCTTACACAAATCCAGGCATCTACATCCACACATCATCCTTCTATGCATACACACATCCTTATATCCATCCATCCATCCATCCATCCATATACTCATCCACAATCCATCCTCTCATCTACCTATCCATCCACATATCCATTCATCCATCCACACATATATGCATCCACACATCTGTATACCCATCCATTCATCTGTAAGTCTGTCCATCATATTTTTATGTGAGCTTACTTTGACTAAGAACAATTCTAGGTTCTAGGGATATGTCCTTGAACAAAACAGACAAAACCTTGCATGCATTCTCTCTCTCTCTCTCTCTATATATATATATATATATATATATGTATGCATATATACATATATATCTTCTATATTCTTGTAGGAGAAGTGCAATGTCACCATGATAATTCAGAAAATATCCAGCATTTTAGGAAAGTAAAATAGGACAATGGGAAATGAAGATGACCAGGTCAACTGCACACAGACCTTGTAGGTGATAAGGAATTTGGATTTGCTTCTATTTTCAATGAAAAGGCATTGGAGGTTTTAAAGCAGGGGCACCGATTCGATCCAGTTTCCAAGCTTCAACATTTCTCTGGCTGCTGTGTTGCCAAGGAACCCCAGCAGCTTGAGGATGCAGTAGGGAACCCAGTGGGAGGGCCCTAGGGTCAACCAGCTGAGAGACGAAGCCAACCTGGACAGCTCACTGTGCCAGAACACACAGTTTTCTGGGTTACACCCAGGGCACACGGGATGCACTGTGAAAATGCAAAGAGCAGCTGGCTTGTAGGCCCAGCCCCTGTGATGTGGAATTATGGGAAGAACATCCTAGCACATGAGATCATCTGCCTGAATCCTTGAAATATTTAATAAATGTCCCCAGTCACACTCTAAGCACAGAGTCCCCTTTGAGGTTCCCAGAGGCTCAATCTCACTTAGTTTCCCTGCTTGTCAATTACGGCAAATGGTTCCAGCTGGATGTGGAAACAGACGTGTCAACACGGTCCCTGCCCACGAAGGCTTCCCAGCCACCAGGAAACAGGTCGTCAAGTCCAATTGCCATTGGAAACCTGATTCCGTCAGAGGCTTTCCAAACCCCACATGGCTGGGCCCTATCTGGGAGCAAGTCCCTGCTGGCTGCAGCCAGCCTCGCAACGCCCCATGCTGGACTGATGGACGCTGGAGGGAGACTGATGCTCCTTGGTCCTCGGGGGTCCTGGCACCCCTCCTGCACTGTCAGACCATCCTCAGGTAAACCTGACCTTCCAGGAATTTGCCCAAGCTAGGCCCTTGACAATGAAGTACTTTTCTGATTTTATCAACCACTGTTACTTTTCTGGCTCCAACTCAGACCCATCTGGGTAGTAACATGGACCCAGTGACCCTGGCATCTGGAAGCATTTGTCTTAAAACAGCCAATTCCCTCTTGATGTCGATGATCAGTTCAGCTTCCAGCCAACAGACCAGATCTGCCTGCCTTGGCCCCGACCCATGGTATCCAGCTTCCAGTGTGCGTGAATTGTCTCGACTGTGGACCATTGCCCCAGGGGGTGCACTCACACCTGCCCATGCCCCCGAGCCCTGGGGTGGAGGGGGTTAATGGGCAGATGTCAGCACCTCCAGATCACTTGCAAGTGTATGCATGTGCACAGATACACACAGGGTTCTGCCAGGAGTTGGTTTAAAGAACTCAACTTCCAGTGGCTGGAAAGGGTGAGCAGCTGCTGTGTTCTCAGCTCAGCCCCAGGCTGGATGAAGCAGGACCAAGAGAACAGACAACAGTGACCTCCTCGGCAGCAAAGAGTTCCGTGGAGGCCGGGGAGGCTGAGAAAGCCTGGGAGATGCCGTGCACAGATGATGAAGGCAATGGGGCTTGGAGACGCAGCCTTGAACTTCACCTGGAGCTCTGTCCCCTGACTCTGCAGTTAAATTCTCCTCCCTGCGCTCTGGTTTCCCCATTCTTACTCCAGGAACCCAGAGGTGTTTACAAGCTTCCTAGCTGCAGTGGCGACCCATGGCATGCGGAGTGGAAGTCCGGCACGGGGTTGGAATCCTGCTGATTCAGAACTGCTCATGAAATCCACTTAAACCGCAGCACCTGTGGCTTTCTGCGCCCCATCCTCCTTACACGATTTTCTGCGTATGATACAGACAGGGAAGATTAACAGTGCATGTGCAAAATAGCAATGCATTGGGCTACTTAAATTATTCTCCATTTTTTCACCTTGCATGTATATTTTAATTCATAAATACTGCTGCATTGAAGAAACATAACCAACTACATAGCACGGCTACAGGTTGCTCCGGCTCAAACCCCGTGACCTGGTTTCAGAACTATTCGGCTGGAAATTTCCACCAAACATTCTTTTCTCGCATTAACTTTGGAAACAATGAACAGGCACAAAGGTGTCCCTGTCTGCCTGTTCATAGCAGGAAAGCCACAGAAACCACGCACAGGGTCCCAGGATCTCACACCGCGGCCAGGGTCTCCATGCACACTCGGAGAAGGAAGGGCAGAAGCCCATCTGAGGACGCAGTGGTCTCAATAAACAACCCCACCAGCCTCCAAGTGCTTTGTCTTGGCTGCATTTCCCTCCTGGTAAAATAGCTTTGGGGGGGGGGGGTCAGGTCTGGAATCCCTCTTTGGTGGAGCAGGGCCACTGTCTGCCCGCCTCCCAGGGCAGCTCTCCCTGAAGGTTAGGTACACGCAAAAGCTTCGGTCTCTACAATCATTCTTCAGCCCCCTTGGTCTTCTCAGCCACTCCCTCCTGCTTTCTGCCTTTCCACGCTTCCCTTCGGTCTGCCCTCTCTGCCAGGGCATGAGCACCTGCCGGTCAGCTCTAGAGCTCTCTTGGGAAGGAGCAGTTTCAGCTCGGGGCTCGGCAGCAGCCCCAGCTCACCAAGAGGGGCACAGCAGCTTCAAGCAAGCACCAGCCCTTTCCTGGGCACCGAGTCACTGGGCAGGACCTCCTGGGCAGGACCAGCGTCCACCCTCTGTGTCTGTAGGTGACACCCTTGTCCTTGGAAGCCCCCCTCCTGGACCTGGCCTGCTCGGCTGCCCTCCCTCCGCCTTCAGGGCTCACGCTTGGAGCTGTGTCCTGCCTCTGTCATGGGCCCACGCTCCCTGCCAAGGCTGTACAGGCGTCCGGGCACAGGTGCAAGCGCCACCAGCCCCCAGGGCCAATAAGCGGAAGCTTGGTGGAGGAAAATGAGGCCGCGCAGCCCCAGGGCCATTATGTTTTCCCAGAACACGCAGTGCTCCCAAATAAATGTGTCTCCAGCATTGCAGCACCACAATATTCATACGGCTCATTACGGGTTTTAATTTTGCCCGCTGCTTATTTACTGGCTCCTTCCTCGCTTTATTGCCGGGGTGGAAGAGCTACTCATCCGTGCCTGGAACCCAAGGGCCCCTAAGTGGGATTGCTCCAGAGGCCGTGGCTCAGGCCATGCCTTCTACCCTCCTGCCCTCTTACCTGCTGCTCCTGCTGGGGGAAGGGGCCCTTCTCCTTCCTAACACCAGAAACCATGCAGCCACCTTTGTGCAGCGTACGGGTGGGACCACGACTCTGCACCGGTGACCGCCACTGCGACTGGATGGGCTTGGCATCCACAAGGTGCCGGTCACTGCCAAGCCACAGCTGCACCTGCAGAGAGCAGGGGCTCCCCAGACCCGCCCTGATAGCCGGCCTGCCTCACCTCCTCAGGTGTTCCTGGGGTCCTAGCTGCATGGGGAACTGGGCAGAATGTTTTGTCCCCAGAGACATCTTCCAAAAGTGAAATCCACACCCACCCTGGGATAAGGGAGAGGCAAAATTACATCACTGATACATACTCTATAGCACCTTGCAGCTACTGCTTTGTCATCTAAATTTGGAAAAGGCAGGGTGTTGGAAAGCCGCAATGCACTGCTCCTCTCTACTCACCAGAGGCACACTCTTGAGATTTTAGTGCTTTGATTTTTGTCCTTTTATTCTGTCCTGCAAAAAAGAAAGCTAGAGTTCAGAGGGCCAAGCAGAATGTCATCCTAGAATTGCTTTCATGAAATCGCTTTTCCAAACTTGTAAAACCACCCTGGATTCCCTGAAATCAGTGTTGGAAAACAAAGACACGAAGAAAGTACTTAATCAGCCGCCCCATTGCCTCCGTGCCTCCCCTTCTCTCCCACTGCATGGACAGTGCTACCCGCGGGCACTGGAGTTCTGTCCATCAGAGCAAGGACATTTGGAGGTTGGAGAGAGAGGAAGAAGGGAAGAGGAAGGAAGGAAGGGTGGGAGGGAGGAGGGGGCAAGGGAAACAAGAAGATGCATGCAATTATCACATGTTGATAATAATCAAAAATTATAAACTCCTGTGCAAGGTGAAAAATGAAGCTAAAAATAATGCGTTCATTTACCCTGTTCTTCTGTTTTATTGTGTTTATTTGAAATGCAGAGACAGAGAGAGAGAAACCGCCCATCCTGTGGTTCATGCCTCAAATGCCCATGATAACCGTGGCTGGGCCTGGCCAAAGCTGGGAGTCAGAAACCTGGATCTCCCATGTGGCTGGCAGGGATCCAAGTACTTGGGCCATCCCTGCTTCCTCCTGGGGTATGCATTAGCAGGAAGCTGAAACTGGAGGCAAAGCCCGAACAGACACTGGACATGGGATGCAAGGGTCCCAAAGTGGTGCCTTAAGTGACCGCCATGCCAAACACCTGCTGCCGCCCTAATACTTTTATTTCTGCAGGAAAAGCCAGAATTGTTAAGTCAAAGGAGGTTCAGGTGTCATTCTAATGGCCACTCTGAGATCACTTTCCCGAAAGGCGTAATCCAGCCGCATTTCCAACTGGCAAAGTCTCAGGTGCTTTCTCCTTGCCCCTTTGTCAGCACTTCATACGTCACTTGCACATCTTCGTTAGCCAGATGGGTAAACCACGGCATCTTATTTTTACTTTAGTTTTTCCTTCCCCAACTCCCAGAGGTTTGTTGTGTTATCACGAGTTTGCTGACCATTTGGATGTCCGGATCTGTGAATGATCTATTGAGCACCTTTGCCATGTCTGTAATTGGGTCACTTGTTGTCTTTATTATTTTAATGAGTACTCTTTGCATATCATGCATATGCACTACTTATCTGCCAGGTGTTGTGTGTTCCTCAATCTGTTGATCATTATGGTGCACACAGTTTCCCAGATCTTTCAGCCTTCTTTGTAAATACTGGCCTGCGTGCTGCCCAGAGTGTGAAGGTGTTGACTAACCATTCTCTACTACTAATGGACACTCAGATGGTTCTATCTTGTCTGTGTCGTGTGTTATTTCTATTAGACTCTTTAGCATATTTTGAAAATAAGAATTTTAAAGTAATTCATGACATTGAAAATATGAGCATTTAAAAAAAAAAAACATTGATTTTTAGAAGCTAAAGAAGAACTATCAATGCACGTGGCTAAATTGCCCTCTCAAAAGATACACAATGTACTCTCCCATCAACTTCACATTCTATCTCCTGTCCAGCACTGGGAATTGCAGCTCTTAAAAATACTCTCTGCTGTGGCCAGGGAGTGCAGTGGAGGATGGCCCACGTCCTTGAGCCCTGCACCCGCATGGGAGACCAGGAGAAGCACCAGGCTCCTGGCTTCGGATCAGCGTGGTGCGCCGGCCACAGCGGCTATTGGGGGGGTGAACCGATGGAAAAAAAAAAAAAAGGAAGACCTTTCTCTCTGTCTCTCTCTCTCTCACTGTCCACTCTGCCTGTCAAAAAAAAATTTATTCGTTTGATGGAGTGGGCACTGGGTGTAAAAGTGAAGATGCTGTGTGGGACGCCTGCATGCTATCTTGGAAGGTCCGGGTCCCAGTTCCTCTCCACTTCCAGCTTCCTGCTAATGGACATCCTGGGAGGCGAGGGGGGCACGAGTGGCCAGCAGATGATGGCTCGAGTAATTGGAAAAGTGCCAGCCACATGGCAGACCTGGGCTGAGTTCCTGGCTCCAGCCTGGCACAGTCCAAGCTGTTGCCAGCATTTGGAGACTACACCAGCATATGGGAAATCTTTCTCTTTCTGTCTATCTGTCTCCCTCTCACTTCTTCTCTACTTTCAAATAAATAAAATTAGCAAGTAAATTTTAAAAGTATATATTTGATGGCTCAAATACTGTTTTGTTTTGTTCTGTTTTGTTTTTGACAGGCAGAGTGGACAGTGAGAGAGAGAGACAGAGAGAAAGGTCTTCCTTTTTGCTGTTGGTTCACCCTCCAATGGCCGCCACGGCTGGCGCGCTGCAGCCGGCGCACCGCGCTGATCCGAAGCCAGGAGCCAGGTGCTTCTCCTGGTCTCCCATGGGGTGCAGGGCCCAAGCACTTGGGCCATCCTCCACTGCACTCCCTGGCCACAGCAGAGAGCTGGCCTGGAAGAGGGGCAACCGGGACAGAATCCGGCACCCTGACCGGGACTAGAACCCGGTGTGCCGGCGCCGCAAGGCAGAGGATTAGCCTAGTGAGCCACGGCACCGGCCTCAAATACTGTTTTAATGGTTTTTCTGCAGTTTAATTCTTGAGGCTGAAATTTTCTGTATTTATTAGCCATGTACTTACTTGGGATAAGACTTTCTTTGTGTGCCCTTTATGTATTGTTTTCCTTTGGGATTCTTGACTTTTTTACATATGGGAACTCTTTATGCCTGTAAGTTGTTTAAAATGACATAAAAGGTGTTGGAATCCATCTGGTTACATCCGTTTGTCCACGATGATTTTTCCCATAGGGCTTTGTCCTTCTCGGTCAAGAGGTCATTTTGGTTTGCACTGATCTGCTCTTCCCCTTTGTGATGGTTTGAGTTTTACTATTCAGTGTTTTCATTCACTATTTCTTGGGGTGTGGTGCAGATCCCTTGCTTGAGCCTACATAGCTTGCTCCTGCTATGTAGCATTGAGGAACAGTCCTCAGACGGGAAGGTCTTCTAACAAAACCGCCCTGGGGCTTTCCACTGTGCTTTTGAGCTGTGTGTGCTTATTTTTGTGTCAATATTGAATTAACTTATGATCTTGCCTCTTGATATATTTTATCTGACGGAACTAGTCTCGGTTGCTGCAATTAATTTTTGGTTTCAATTTTTTAACTTGGACTTGCTCACCTCATTTCATCTAGAGATACATTAGAAACATTTTGTCTCTTCTCTCCAGCTAAAAATAATCCTCTCTACACTTGGATTAGGGTTTCCTTGAACCTCAATCTAATTTGAAGATAATTTAGACATTCAGACTCATCATTCAGCTATATTTATAGCTCCCCTTAACCAAAATTAGTTTTGTTCTTTCTTTTCTATATTTTTCAAGTGACTCTTACACCATTCTTCCTGAAATTAAAAAAGCGGATTTTAGGGACAATCATTTGGCCTAATGGTTGAGACACCATTTGGGATGACGTCATCCCACGTTGGAGCGCCAGGGTTTCCTTGCTGGCTCCAGCTCCCAATTCAAGTTTCCTGCTCATCAAAGACCCCAAGAGACAGCGCATGAGGGCTCAAGTAGTTGGGTCCCTGCCACCCAAGTGGGAGACCTTGGTTGAATTCCAGGCTTCTGGCTTTCACCTGGTCTACGCTTAGTTTTTGTGGTCATTTAGAAGGTGAATCAGAGGATGCAAACTCTGTCTCTCTCCCTCTCAAATCAATAAAATACAATAATTTCTCCTATAAAATGGGAAATTTACATGTTTATTAAAATATTATTATAAATAATTATAATACTAATAACTATATGCCATTGGTAATTACAATATTGATTTTGTTGGTATTGGAAATATGGAAAGTATTAGTCTAATAATAAAATTAGATTTCTCAATAATTTTAACAAGTAATAATAATAAACCAGTTTGTAATTATCCCTTATATTTAAATAATATTATTTTGCTTGTTTTTCTAAGATACCATTTATTTTTTTAAGGTTTTGATTTAGATCGTTTAGATGTTTACCCAGAGTTTCTAAGTTAAGAAACTTCCGCATTAGGAAGCAAATTTGTCTAAGAGAGCAGAGATTTCTAGCAAGTTTACTGTCAGGGAAAGCGCTCTGTGCTCCTCGATGTTGGAGGTTGTCATGGTGCTGATGGCATCGGTGGAGCTGAAGGCAGGTGGAACGCTGGGGCCTGGACGCTTGCCCTGGACACGCTCAGCCAGAGGAATTTGGAGGAGGTTCGAGCCTGCGGACAGGGAAGGCTGCAGCCAGGCCCCTGAGCGAGTGCACGTGGGCGGAGCCGGCTCAGTTGGGTGTGGGGGGGTGAGGATTGCAGTGGATATAATGACACCCCCAGCCTGGCTGGGTGCTCACTGTGGCCAGGCCAAGTTCTAAGGCCTTGGTGCGCATCATCTCGTTTTGTTCAGCATTGCTAGGCGTAACTGACAGAAGTTGTACAAGCTTCAGGTATCCAAATGAACTTTCTGCTCTAAGTATACGTTGTGAAGTAGTCGCCACAATCAGCGGAGATTAACCCATGCATCACCGCCCAGGGCTACCGTTTGCTTTCATTTTGTATGTGTGGTGAGACACTCATCTACATGACTCCAATAAACCAAGCTATGGAAGCAAGTTGACTGTCCATTAATTAATGACTGAAGAAATTGTGGAATACATTAGTTGGCAAGAACCAAGGGCATCCTGCCATTTGCAACAACACGGACGACCCTGCTGTGTGAAATAAGCCAGATACAGGAAGAAAAAGGCTCTGTGGTTTTTCTGATATGTGGAAACTATAAAAACAATGAAGTATACAGCAACAGAGAGAAGAAAGGTAGTTACGGGGCAGGGAGGGGGAGTGGGGGTAGGGGTAGGGAGTCGTGGAATGTAGGTCAAAGGGTGAAAGTGGCAGTGTTGTCTGTCGATGTCAGCCAGGGGAGTTAGAGCAGGAGGAGCCCAGTGAGTAATGTTGCACGGATGCTGGAGTTTGTCTGAGAGAGGAATTCAGGTGTTCTTCCCACAACGATCAACATGATGGTGCACGCACGGTGTATGTACATATAACAGCAGCAACAGAGAGGAAGCTGAGGCTGACCGAGGTGACCAGGCTGCCTGAGGACACATCACCAGCAAAAGACAAAGCAGCAGGACTCGACACCAGCCCCTCTGCTGTCCCCCACCAAAGACAAACGGCCACCCGCATCTCTGTTGATTGCAGCACTTGGATTTCAGCTACTGCTCTGAGCATGTCGGAGGACTCAGTGGCACCTAGTGCACTCATATGGCCACGCCATCACTGTCCTCCATCCCTAAAGCTTGCTCACCATCCCAAACCCCACACCCATCATACCTTAGCTCTTCCTTCCTCTCTCTGTCGGCGCCCTGAGACCCAGCCTTCAGCTGGGCGCCTCTGGGAATCGGCTACACTGCGTCCCTCACAGCCCTGGAATCACGCAGTGTTTGTCCTGTTGCAGCCAGCTTATTCCCCCTACTGCATCGTGTCTTCAAGGCTCATTGGTGTTGCCATATGTGCCAGGGTTTCTTCCCTTCTTAAGGTTGAACAATGCCCTGTTGAATGGATATAGGATGTTTTGTTCATCTGTTCATCCACTGGCGGACAGCTGGGTGCTCACGCCCACTTTGGCTTTTGTGCCACGCCTACTTATTATCATGCCACGGATGGGTGCCTGATGGTTGGTCTGGTCTCTCAGTAGCCTCTGCTCCCTGCCTCCCCTTGGTGGCACAGCTGTGCCCACACAGGAAAGGTGTAGAGAATGTGGACAGGAACAAGGGCTCATGGCTTCTATGCAACAAACACTAGAGGAGCCCTTACCCAGCACCAAGGCACCAAGCACTGCGCTAGGCTCGCTGGGACCAGGGACACCCTTGACCTATGAGGTTGGCTGGGACTCGGCCACACAGCAGGATTCACGATGCTCCTCTGGACTCAGGTCTTCAAGGAACCACCTCTAGGTTGGTAAGCACACAGACCCCGACTCCAGAGAGAGTGTGTCCAGGGCTGCAGCTCAAGATGCTAGAGAGGGATGGTTAACAGCAACCTGGAGAGGGCTGTACCTGGCAGCCTTCCTGCAGGAGATGGGTCTTGAATGGGCTTTGAACCCTGAATGAGAATTCAACACACAGACATAGAGGGAAAGGAGACTGTGATAAAACCCACAGCACAGGAGTACCAGTGTTCCTATGTGATAGTAGTGTTGCAGGGCCTCAGTCAAGTTGCAGCCCAGGCCTACTCAAAATAGCACTGTCCTCTCTGCCTTTCTTCTCTCTCTCTCTCTCTCGGATAAAACCAGAGTCTGTGTTTCTACAGGCCAAAGAAGCAGAGTCTGGGAGGTTATCTGGTGAGTGCTAACAATTAAGTGCGGTGAAGAGGGGTTGCAAATATCTGTAAGGCTTCTTGATAAGCTACAAGTCAGACAGTAAAGGAGGCAGGTGGTAGGTCCAGTGATGACAATGCCAAGGTCCAGTTCCATCCTTGTCTGCGGCCACTGCAGAAGCAGTGCTAAGCTGGAGTGGTGGGCAGTGGTATTTCCATCTGCTCAGCACCTATTTGCCTGTGTCGTGGTAAAGACTCCTTGATTCTCCTGGTGTTTCTGGAGAAGCTGACTCTGTCGCAGGTTGGGAGTTCAGGGATGAGCGTGAGATCCCAGCCAGGCCGCTGAGACGCACTTCCAGGGCTTCTGCTGCATTTAACAAAGACGCCAGCTACCCTGCCTGGGTAAATACACAATGCACGCTTGGACTGAAATGTCCCATTGTATACCGGAAGTGTATACACTTACAACTTGTCAATCAAAAATAGAACCAGGGGAGGGCGCTGAGCAGAGCTGGAGCAGCAGTCACTGGGGAGGCCCACGTGCCGCCCAGAGCTGCACCAGTTTCCTGCTAATGCATCCTGGAGACAGCAGGTGACGTCAAGTGCTTGGGCTCCTGCATGTGGGAGACACGGAAGGAGTTCAGGGTTTCCGGCATCACATTGGCTCAATCCTGGCCTGCCTGCAGGGATGTGGCGAGTGAACCTGAGGATGGTCGCTCCCCACCCCTGTGTGTGTGTGTGTGTGTGTGTGTGTGTGACTCCGCCTTTCCAACAGATTAAAATAAATAAACACCATCTAAAATGAAACAAGCTGTAGAAGCCAAACGTGATGCTGCTGAAGGCCATCTTGCAGGGTTGGGCGAAGAGGCTGCTTGTGAACAAAGCCAGGAGTCAGGGAGAGACAGGTGCCTGGATCCAGCTTGACCTGAAGCCACAGCACTAGATTCCCTTGCTACCTAATATAATAGAATGATGCACAGTCCATCTCTCCAGGCTGGTCAGGATAAGATCTCTGTGATCGAGGCCTAATAAGATGTATCTGTTCCAGACTGAAGCGTTTTCTGAAGTTCTATGGACAAAGGCACAGAACCAAATGGCCTGCACCAACCTCAAAGTGAAGCCCTCCAGGCATGGCAAAAGCATGGTTCTGACGGGCACACATGCAGAGCACCAAAGCATCTATGTCCACTTTCCTGTTGTACTAATATCAAATATGCATAATACATAGTATATGCATAAACATAAATGTGATCTTAACAAAATGCAGACCAACAAGCACAAAACTATGAAACATCACTGAAAAAATCTAAAGATCCAACAAAGAAGGGAGCATACCAACTTTATGAGCTCATTACTTTTAGGATGTTGGTCCTCCAATTAAGCTATAGGTTCAAAAGTCTAATACACATTTTTAATTAATAGGAATTGACAAGATGGCCCTAAAAGTTACTTGTAAAGCAAAGGGTCTAGAATAGCTAAAACGACTTTATGAAGAAGTTTGGAATTATCACAAAACCTTATGCCAAGGATTAATATAAAACATTGGTAATTGTAACGGTATTAGTATGCTCAGCATGTTAAATCTAGTGCGCTTTGTTAACTACATGTCATCCAGCATATTAAGTTTATATCTAACATGTCCCACCGAAATCGAGGTGCACGTCCACATAAATACATACACACTGTATTTACGGAAGCTTTAGTTGTAGCAACCAAAACTGGAAACAGTACACGTGGCAGACAGGTGCACGGGCAAGCTGTGGTCTATCCCTCCGATGGAATACCACTCAGTCAATACAGCAGAATGAAATCTTGATGCACGCAGGGATGCAGCAATCTTACGAGCCTTGTGTCCAGTGGTACAAAGGGCTGCACCCCGTGAGTCCCTTTATGTGACATTCTGGAGGAAAAAAAAAAAAAAAAGCAGGAGCAGTGGTGAGGAGGGGTCGACTGTAGGTGGTACGGGTGTTGTTTCCAGCACTGCACGTATTCTTGTCTCGATTGTGGTCGTGGTTACAGGCTGTGGCCATTTGTCAGGAGACAGAATCTTCCATGCTATGCATAAAACGTACACAAGAAATCAGAATTTTATTTAGCAGAGTATTAGGTTTTTGACCATTGTGTAAATTAAAAATATGTTATCTCAGGGCCAGCACTCTGGCACAGTGGGTTTAAAGCCTTGGCCTGAAGCACCGGCATCCCATATGGACGCCAGTTCAAGTCCTGGCTGCTCCTCTTCTGATCCAGCTCTCTGCTATGGCCTGGGATAGCAGTGGAAGATGCCCCAAGCCCTTGGGCCCCTACACCCATGTGGGAGACCTGGAAGAAGCTCCTGGCTCCTGGCTTCGGATTGGCGCAGCTCCGGCTGTTGTGGTCATCTGGGGAGTGAACCAGCGGATGGAAGACCTCTCTCTGTCTCTACCTCTCTCTGTAACTCTGTCTTTCAAATAAATAAAATAAATATTTTTAAAAAATATTATCTCAAAAATAAATAAATGTACATTTTAAACAAAAGAAATCTATTTTTACACAAGAATATTAAAAGGAAAATTCAAAGTTTTTTTTTTGAGGGAAAAATGCAAACACGATTTCTGGATAAGAAGACATAACACTTCAAAGAGACTAACTCTTCCCAAATTAATATACTGGGTTTATGAAGTTCCAAACAAAATCCACGAGGATATTTCTTGAGGGAGAAACCAGTTACTGAGCATGCCAGACCGAGTTGAGAGGAAGAAAGCTGTGAACAGAAACTCCTTTCACTTCCCACACACCCTCGGGGGGCAGCAGGCGGGCAGGGGGTGCGCTGAGTGCCTCCAGGAGGGGAGGAGGGCAGGGGTCTGCCAGGAGCGGGGAGGCCTAGCCCTTCGGTTTGCACCTCACTCGGCGTTCGGCTCAGGTGCGGTTCCTTCTTTGCACACGACACACTCAAAATGGCGGTGTGGCCCAGGACCCCCACCCCAGGGAGGTCCCATACGGGTCCCACTGGGCTATTGCAGGTGGAGGAAGTCCTAACAGGGCAGCAGGGGGTCTGTGACCCTCAGGACCCACAGGCTCCTTGTTCCTGATTGATTTGGAGCTGGAGACGAACAAGTCAGGTCTGGAGGGGCTCCATTGAGTGAGTCCTGTTTCTTCCTTCGTCTCGCAAGAAAAGAAATAACTGGGCTTAGTTTTTTTTTTTTTTTTTTTTAAAGAAAACATTTTATAGGGGCAGGTGTTGGTGTGGTGGCACCGCAGCAGGCTGAGCCGCCCGCTAGAATGCGCACATCCCCCTAGTCTCCCCCATGTGAGTGCTCGCTTGGCGGCCCAGCTACCCGCACTTCCGAGCCAGCTTCACCACCCACATGGGAGACCCAGATGGAGTTCTCGGCTCCTGGCTCCAGCCTGGCCCAGGAGGGCCTGTGATGGGCATTTGGGGGAGTGAATCAGAGCACCCTCCTCTCTCTCTTTCTCTCCACCCCCCCATCACTCAGATACATGAATAAATCTTTTAAAAAGTCTTCTCTATCCAGAATGCCTAGGCTCAGTAGTGTGGTGAGTGTTATTTTTCGAAGTGTGAGAAGTAAAGGAAATAACATTGAAGTATAGACTACCTGCAAAAAACGACGGGAAAATGCCATCCTGTTCAGCCCTTGTTCTTGGTGTTTTCTGCACCTGGTGATGCACCAGGCATTGTGCAAAGCATCTGGAGGAGAGAGCCACACTAAGTGAGGTTGTGTTGGTGTTCAACTTGCCTTTTATGCTCTTTATATAAAATTCCACAATCCATAACTTTATAAAGAAAAAGTTGGAGTCATCTGAAGTCCTGCAACCTTCAAATCACCATTGCATAACACTTGGAATCAACTTGAATTTAGAGATTTTTCTTTATAGAGCTATAATATCTATTCTTCAGTATTTTTTAAAAATTTACTTTGTAGAGAGACACACATTTACAGTCACACACACACACACACACACTCACAGAGAGAGAGAGAGAGAGAGAGAGAGATCTGCCATCTACTGGATCACTCCCCAAATGCCTGAAACACCTGGGCCTGGGCCATGCGGGAGCCAGGAACTAGGAACTCAGCTCAGGTCCCACCACATCGGTGGCAGGGGCCAAAAAGACCTGGACCATCACTGCTGCTTCCCAGGACGTGCGTTATCTGGAAGCTGGATTAGGAACACAGCCGGGCCACTGTGGGAAGCAGGAGTCCCAAGTCACATTTTAAGTGTTGCACCAAAGAACGGCTCCTATATGAAATTATTATAAACGAGTTAATGCCATACTTGATCTTCCCTTGCCCGTTCTTCTCACAATACTACAGGGCAGGGTTGCCTGCCCTGCAACCAACTTGTTTCTCCAAGCTCAGGTAGTTCTCCCCACACTTGTGTGTAGGGGTCTACATGCATTTGTGCACCATGCACATCCTCCTTGGAGGATTTTTTACTGTTTGATTGACAAAAATGGGACTTCTTGCACACTTTTTGGCATTTTATCTTTCTTTCTCCACAATACTCACAGAAGCAACCCCAAGTCACTGAATCTAGCTGCATTTCCTTCATTTTTGGGACTGCATACTATTATAGCACACTTTCTCTAGCTATTCTGATTAGCCAGCATTTGCACCACTTGCTGTGTGTGACCGGTGCAAATGATTTTGTAGCAAACACTATCATTTATTTGTCCTATGTACTGGTCCTTTGAAGTCTACAGAATATGCTCTCATTTGCAAAGGTTTGTCCCTTTCTGAAGCTCACACTACAACTTGGTTATTTTAGCAATGCTTGGAAGTGGAACCTTTAAAGTTGATTACATTGTTAGGAAGGATTAATGCAAAGCTCATGAGACCAGACTGAGTACCTGGAGCAGGGGTTTTTATAATGCAAGGCTTTCCCCCATGTGTTGTGCCCTGCCACCAGCACAAGGCTCTCACCTGAAGACAAGCACATGTGGTCCATGTTCTTAGGCTTCCCAGCCCCCAGTGCCTTGAGCCCACAGTCTTGGGCACTTCTTTGTAGCAACGGGAACTGAGCTGAGACAGGGATAAAACCTACACTGTGGTATAGAGGATTAAACCGCTGTCTGTGATGCCAGCATTCCATCTGCTCCACTTCCAATCCAACTCCCTGCTAATGTGCATAGGAAAGCAGCAGAAGATGGCCCAGGTACTTGGGCCCCTGCACCCATGTAGGAGACCCAGTGGGGTCCCAGACTCTTGGCATTGTTTAGACCAGCCTTGTCTGTTGCAGCCATCTAGGGAGTGAACCAGTGAACCCTCTCTCTCCCTATTCTTTCTTCTCTCTCTCTGCTTTTTCAAATAAATAAATAAATCTTTAAGGAAAAAATAGGCTGAGACAGCGTGGTTTCTCAGGAGCATCACTGCAGGGTTAGATGGCAGATACCTTCCAGCATGTCATAAAGCTGTGGCCAGATGCCTTCCCAAAGCTTGGAGAGCTTCACTGTCCCCACCATGGTATGAGAATATCCCTGTTCTTCAAGCCTCCCAACGTGAGTCCACGATATTTCTTTTTGCTTTATAACACAGAACCTCATGCATAACCTGTTGCATTGCTTTAGCTACTATTGAATTACTTTACATAATTAATTAGTAAATTACTTCTATTAAAATAATGAGACATCTCCACTACAAATATTGTTATTATTATATATTTTTATTGAATGTTCTATGATAGCATCATCCAGTAGAAAGTTCTACAATGCTGGAAATATTGTGTGTCCTTGGCTAATGAGAGTGGGGGACTGAATTTTAATTTTACTTCATTTACATTCAAATATCCATATGTGGCTAATGGCTACCATATTAGATAATGCAGTTCTAGGCAATACAAGACAAAATGTTAAAATCATTGCAAACATTGGAAAATACACACAGACTTCTCTTTTTGCCAGTTGTATACCTAAAAAACTCATGACTTTTCATTAAGTTAAAAGAAACTACTGTAGTGGTAGGAGACTATCGTCGGATAACTATATAGAAACTAAGTATATAAAAATCAATAGCTATTTTACTTAGTGTTAAGCACTTGGAATAGAATTTAGTAAAAACTATCCCATTTACAATGGCAACAAAACTACAAAACACTAAAGAATAAATGTAGTTGGAAAATCACAAGGCATATATGACACAAATTATAATATTTTAATGAATTATAATAAAAGAAGTAAAACAAAAACAAATACCTAGAAAGGTGTACTATGCTCTTGGATGAGAGGATATGGTATCATATACATCGATTCTCTTAAAATCAATCTCTAACTTTAGTTAATTCCCACTAGAATTCCAACAGGTTAAAATGGTTCTTGACTAGAATTTGGTCAGAAATACACTGTTTGAAAAAGTAGGTGAGAACTTACTTTCTAATTGACCAGCAACTTGTCCAAAGTCATTGTTACAAAGTTGACACCATAAGGATACAAGAATAGAGAAGTGGATCCATGGAAATAAATTTAAAAAATCCAGAGTTTGATCCCAGTATATGTACAGTTAGTAATTCACAAATAACAGCATTTCATACAGCTGAACAATAAAAATGGGCAATTCAATAAAAATGCAGGCAAAACTGGTTATTCATATGAAATACATTTTTAAATTTTTTAAAATTTTTTGTTTATTTATTTTTATTTATTTGACAAGGTAGAGTTACAGGCAATGAGAGAGAGAGACAGAAGTCTTCCTTCTGTTGGTTCACCCTCTAAAATGGCCACCACAGCTGGCGATGTGCGGATCCGAAGCCAGGAGCCAGGTGCTTCTTCCTGGTCTCCCACGCGGGTACAGGAGCCCAAGTACTTGGGCCATCCTCCACTGCCCTCCCGGGCCACAGCAGAGAGCTGGACTGGAAGAGGAGCAACCAAGACTAGAACCCGGCACTCATATGGGATGCCAGCACCACACGTGGAGGATTAACCAAGTGAGCCACGGCACCGGCCCCCATTTTTAAAAGTTTTAAAAAGATTTATTTATTTGTTTATGCAAAAGACAGACCTACAGAGAGAGAGGGAGAAAGAGAAAAAAAGGTCTTTAATCCACTGGTTCACTCCCTAAATGGCTGCAACAGGCAGGGTTGCATCAGGGACCAAATATGTCATTCCAGTCTCCCACTGGTAACAGGGACTCCATATCCGGCCACCTTCCTTCCCAGGCACATTAGCAGAGAGCTGGATTGCAAGCAGAGAAGCCAGGATTTAAACTGACACTATGACATAGGATGCAAGTGTCACCAGGGGCGGCTTAACCCAGTGCTGTCTGAAGACAGCCCCCCTGGAATAAATGTTAAAGTGGGCTGTTATTCCATTACCATATTCAACTAGATAAAAGGCTTAAATGAAACAAATAAATGCTAAGAAAATCCAGAAGGTGCCCAATGTGCTACAGAGTTTGCAAGGGTCGCTGATATCCCGTATCAGAGTGCCTGGCTTTGCATCCCAGCTCCCCCACTTCTGTTCCAGCTTCCTGCTAATGTGTGTGCTCAAAGGCAGCAGGTGAAGGCTCAAGTAGTTGGGTCCCTGTCACTCAGGCGGCAGACCCAATTTGAGTCTTAGGCTTCTCTGACTTCGGCTGGCTCTGCATGATCCAGCCAGGACCACCGCTAGCATTTGGGGAGCAAACCAACCAGAGATGGAAGATCTCTGTGTGTGTGTCTCTCTCTCTGTCACACTGCTTTCCAAGTAAGTCAAAAAAGGGAGAGAAGAAAGAAAGTTAGAAGACTATTCACACAACAAGGGTTAATGGAGACTTCACAAATACAAACGGAAACTCAGAACTTGAAGAAGTGCAGGAAATTATATCTGACCCTATATAAATTTAAAACATTCATTTGGCAAAATATACCGTAAAATGATTCTACATACGAATGATATATCTGGAAAATAATATTTGTAATAAGGTTAATTTCCATACTGCACAAAAAAACCTCCAACAAACTAATTAGAAAAAGGCAAACAAGCCAATTTAAAAACAAAATGAGGAACCATGAAGAGAAAATTTGCAGATTTTTTTTAAAGATTCATTAGTTATTTGAAAGGCAGAGTGAAAGAGAGAGGGACAGAGAGATCCTCCATCTGCTGATTCAGTTCCCAAAACTCCTCAGCAGTCAAGGCTGGGCCAGGCTGAAGCCAGGAGCATGGAACTCCATCCGAATCTCCCATCTGGCTGGCAGGGACCCAGATACTGGGATCATCACTTGCTACCTTCCAGGCGCACCAGCAGGAAGTCAGGACAGAAGTATAATCAAGACTCAAACTGAGCCCTCTGATAGGAGCTGCTGGTGTCTCCGGCAGCAGGTTAGCACTCTGCAGCACGATACCTGCCCTGAAAATGTACAGCTCTAACCCAGACACTAAACTAAACCAGAGAAGACACCAGGTCCCCTGGGCTCGGAGCCCACCCCTCTGCTCTGCCTCCCCTTCCTTTCTGTTGTCAGTGTACAGATTCTCCAGACACCAGAGGGAAGTGGCCACTTCCACCGCAATACAAGGACTCGGGAAAATCAGGTAGGCTTCACTTCGGACAAATCAAAAGCTATGTGTCAAAAATGTCAAAAGCAAAAAAGCAAAGAAAGTACTTGTCGCAAATTTACCCACTAGAATACATACACACCTAATTCTGGGCTGGGGAAGGAGGGTGGACTGCATGCAACACCATAGAGCAGACCCACATCCTCCCCAACCTACTATGGACCCCATGGTCAGAGAGCCCCAGAAATGTGGGTGTCCCCTTCCTCAGCCCTTGCTTGAATCCCTCCCCAAGCTGCCCTGACTCCAGCTCTGACCTCCCTTTGACAACCAGCCTTGGTTATAGGGACTCACTCTACCCAGGGAAGCCAGCTTCCTCCACAGATGCACAAAGAAAGCTTTTCTCATTCTGCACCTGCGGTTGCATCCCTCCAACGTTGGCACTATTATTCTTCTGGAATCTCTGAGCAGGACTGGCCAGTGGGATAAAAGCACCTTTGGCCTTCCTCTTGGACAGGGGGTAGCCCTGACCTCAGAGCATGTGGAGACCCCTCAGTGGTGGCCGCCCATGCATCCCCCTCACGCCCATCCGTGGGGCCAGGCCACCAAGCCCACCTGAGACAAAGCAGAAACACACTTCTCACCCCCACCCAGATGCATCAGAATCCCTGGGCTGGTGGCTTCAATGTTTCTGATGCTGATCTTCACCTGGCGATTCTGATCTTCACATGGCTTTGGGAAGCTCCCACCCAAGCATCTTCCGAAAGCTGCCAGCTGGCCTTGGTGAGGATTGGCTGCCCCACACCGGTCTCCAACAAGATCACCAAAGCACCTTGGTCTCCCTGGTCCTTCCGAGTTTACAAAGTACCTTCTCCATAAGCACATTTGGGTTTCTCAACAGCTCAGCAAGTGATGCATTTACCTACGAAGTCACTGCATCTCAGAGATGCAATGGGTGTGATATTTTCAGGATACTTTATGTACAGAAAATTGTTACTTGTCTAGGACTCAGCTCCAGACTCCCTTGTCCTCAATTCTAAGTCAGAATTACTTTTAGCCCTTTTAGATTTCTCTTCTCTCCTTCTCCTGGGGCAGTTTCTGCAGGAAAGTCAGCGCCAGCCAGTGTATGTCTGTGTGTGGTCCCTGCGGCTGTGCCGATGCACTCACACAGCAGTGGAGAAGTCTCCTTCCGCCACGTAGAGCCTGAGCCCATGTCTTTGATGCTGATGCACTTTGTGGATTTGCTTACCCACCAGGATCACGAGACCCCACAAGAGGGCCACCTCTCCCCTACCTGTCCTCTGAGCCCTTCTGGGATCTCCAGACCCTCAAACGTTCCTGGAGATTCTGTCACATGGTCACCGGGACTCCACCCACGAGAAGGGGATGGAGGCCGGGACCCCTTCCCGGCAGCTTCCGCCTCGGCTGGGCGAGAGCATTCACCCCCTTCCTCAAGAGTGAGGATTGAAGGCCAGCCCAGCAAGAACTCTTCTAGTCCCTTTTTTTTAAAGATTTATTTTATTTATTTGAGAGACAGAGTTACAGAAAGAGGTAGAGACAGAGAGAGAGCTCTTCCATCCGCTGGTTCACTCCCCGGATGGCTGCAATGGCCAGAGCTCAGCCTATCCGAAGCCAGAAGCCAGGAGCCAGGAGCTTCTTCCGGATCTCCCGCATGGGTGCAGGGCCCCAAAGACTTGAGCCATCTTCTACTGATTTCCCAGGCCATAGCAGAGAGCTGGATCGGAAGAGGAACAGCCAGGACTTTAACCCTCTGTGCCATAGTGCCAGCCGCCAAGAACTCTTCTACACCTGTTTTTAGGCAAAAGCTCAGATGTAAAAACCAGGTTAAAAAACTAATAATTACTCATGTTTTCCTTTAAACTCCGGCTCTAGGTGTGTCCCCTGGGGGTGAAGGGTGAAGGGGAGAGGTAAAGCGGAATGAACATTGGAAGATATTGCTGGGACTAACAATTACCTCCAAATGACACAAAAACTGGAAGACGATGCTTGGCATTCCCTCCCATTCCAGTGAGACTGCATGCGTTCCTAGGGTGTCAGTGGGTGCAAATGGCAGAATCTGGAGCAAAAGTCAAAGCTCCTGAGATGCAGCCAGAAGTCTGTGGGTTGGGTCTGCCTGCAGGTGCTCACACATCTCTCTCCAGCCTCCTCCTGGCTGCTCCCCCTCCAATCAACTGCCTTTGCACCTTCAACCAACAAAGAAGGCAGCACGTCTTCCCGCCCTGCAAGTGGACAATGTGGGAGAATGCAGGGAGAGAAGCCTCCCTCAGCTAAAGGGATCACTCTCCGTGTTAGCTCTAGCACCTTGCACAGGGTGAGGAGCCCAAATGCCTCTGAGCTCTCAAGTGAGGGCCCTGCCAGCTGTCATCAGAGACCTCCCTCCCCTCTTCCGGGGGACTGACAGGACTCCCGCTACTGCGTACTGGGCGAGGCAAGAGTGAGTGACAGCCCTGCTCCCAGGGACGATGGATTCTGCACATGAAGATGCTCACTCCTGGCCCTGACATCCTTCCCACCCTGTGCCATGCCTAACAGTGCACGGTGTCCCTGCCCTCACACATCACCGAGTGCCATTGTCGAGGGTTTGCTCACTGCTGTCCTGAAGGCCTGGGCCTGTGTGCAGGAGCGCCTTCTCCTCCAACTCACTCACACAACAAAGCTCACACCTGCGGGCTGGCAACCAAAGGCGTGGCCCCCAGGAGTTGGCAGAGGCTTCTGGATTGGACTGTCAGAGGGCTCGGGCCCACCTTCCACACTGTCTGAAACTTGGGCCGATTTGGGGTCCCCGGTCCATTGCCAAGAATCCAAGGGGCTGTGAAGGAAGGAGAGGCTGGGTTTTGTAAATAATGCAGAGCCTCCTTCCCACACCCGCCCAGCCCAGGGCTGAACAGCAGCGACAAGGCCTCCTCGGCATCCTTGGATATGGACATTGGACAACTGAAGCTCCCTAGGGCTTATTGAGTCCAAATCCTGATGATGATTGTTATCATTATTTTTGAATGAGGATGCTGAGAGCCACAGAAGATTCTGGACTGGTTCAAGGTCACCAGCCTAGAATGGGTCCTTTTCTTCATGAGTTCCCAGGGGGATTCCCTACACTCATGTTTTTAAGGCAATAATCACATTTACTGGGTGCCTTCTATGGGCAGGGACTGTTCTCTTTTGTTGTTATTTTTTTTAGTTCCTCTAAGTTTCTTCCAAAAATGGTCCCTGCATAGTTAGTTATTGTTTCTAAGTGCATGCAGTTGAGAGACACTCTTTTAAGCACTTTTTTTTTTTTCAAGAAATCCATTTCATCCTTTTGATAACACAGTTCTCTAAGTCATGGATTAGTCTCATGCCATGCCATTCCTACCATCTTCCTCTGATGAAAAAAGAGACACAGAAGTAACACATTCTCTCTATAACTCTGACTTTCAAATACATTTTTAAAAATCTTTTAAAAAGTGATACATTCACCCATTCTTTCAAAGTCTGCATGCATGGAATTAAATGCATGCAGGCACTGCTGCACATACCACACCCTTGATCTCTCCCTGATATTGTCAGAAAAGTGATGCTAATATATTAACAGATAATTATTAATTCTTAATCTTAAATTAATAGATAATAATATATGCATAGATCCATAATCTACAACATGAGTGTTGGTCTAGTTTTCGAGAATACAGTAGCAAACAAGATAGACCAGATCTCTGTCCTCCTGGAGCTTACACCTGAGCAAGAATTAATGAACGTTAATAAGATAATAAAAGCAAATAAGATAATTTGAAATTGAGAAAAGTATCTGAAAGGAAACAAAACAAACTGATGGTGTAATACCTAAGTGAGAATTCCTTCAGAGAGAGTGACCATGAAAGACTTGGTTGAAGAGACGACCAGAAGGAAAAAGCCACGGGAAAAGCAGGGAAAGTGCTTTCCAGAAAGAAGGAATAGAAAAATACAAGAACCCTGAGGAGGTAATGAACTTGGCAGATAGGACAACCAAGGACAAACAGGAAGACTGAGAAAACAGTGGCTGGGCACATGGATGCATGACAGAGCAAACACCAGCTCAGAGTTTCTGAACATCTTCAGCCTCTGCTTCCACCCTCTCAGTACCTAGTTACTGTCACCATCTCTTGATGTGAAAAACAGGTGCCATTATTTCAGCATGTGGACTCAAAGAAACCACTTTCAGTAAGGATGGATAAAGTCATACCGTTTCCTAATGATCATCTGTGTTTGTACAGGCAGCTCCAAGACCATGGTGCAGGCACCAGGATAATCCCGTAAATTACACTGCCCAGGCCTCAGAAGCTCCCCCACCCAGCAGTTTGCATCAACAGGGCGGGATTCAGAGTGGGAAAGACAAGGACAGTGCAGAGTGAAGGGAGCTGTGGGTTCCGGGAGACCCCATGCAGGAGGACAGCGTATGCGGCTCTGAGAAATTATGATGAGGAATGGTTTGGCCACATGAATGATGGAATGAGCGGATGTAGTAGTGCTCTTAACTAGGAGGTGACTATAAAGCAAAGGAAATAAGTGCTTCCTTGCACTTTTCCAAGAGACATTCCTGAATTCATCTGGATGCTCGAGGGTACTTGAAACCTCTGATTGACATGATTCTGAGGCCCCATCACCTGCTCAGAAGCTAACCAAGGATTTTCTGTTTCAAGGAGCCACAGGTTTCTTCCTCACTCACACTTTGAAATCAAACAGACTATTTCTAAATACTCCATGGATCGAGAGGAAGCCTCAATGAGAATTAAAAATTCACAAAATTGAATGGAAATAAATTCACTACATCAGAATATGGGGTGTATAGTATAATTCTCAAAGCAGTGCAAAGAGACACATCACAGTATTAAACACTTAGATTAGGAAAGAGGGAAAGCACTGACCCATTAACCTAAGTCCCTATCTCAAGAAAGTAGAAAAAATGAGAGCAAAGTAAACACAAATGAAGCAAAAGAAGTAAATTATAAAGATCAGAGCAGAAATGCTTGAGGTGGAAAATCATAAGAAATGTAAAAATAAAACCAAAAATCTGGTACGATAAAAAATTAATGGTAAGCTTCCATCAAGACTCACCAAGATCAAATGAAAGCAGACGTCAATGGTTGAGATCAAGAATGAAATGGCCTTGTACAGCAGATCGCACAGTCATTAAAAGGATCAGGGTGGAATAGTACGGGCAAGTTTACACTCATAAATTCAGCAACTTAGAAGAAGTGAATTGATTCTTCAAAAACCACAAACCACCCAAACTCAATCAAGATGAAAGAGATAACTCAATTAGTCCTATAATCATTAAATAAATTGAATTTGTCATTACAAATCTTTTTATAGAGAAACAATTGGTTTCAATGGAAAATTCTGCCAAACGAATTAACAATTTTCCACAATCTCTTCCAGGAAAACAATAAAGGAGGAAGCAGTTTCAAACGCATTTTGATCCTAAAATCACACAGATACAGTACAAAATAGGGACTCTACACAGCAATATTTTTCATCAACTTAAATGCAAAAATCTTCAATAAAATATTAGTAAATGATTTTACCAAAGTAAAACAAAAGAACTAGAAAACATGACCAAGTTGGATTTATTTCAGATATGGAAGATTGGTTCAACATTTAACATCAGCGGAATCCATCATATCAGCAGATCAAAGTAGAAAAATAGCATGACAATATCATCGGACAAAGACAAAGCATCGGACAAAATGCAGCACCTGTTTGTGAAACAGAGTAGGAACAGAAGGGAAGTTCCTCAGCCCCATGAAGAAATCGAACAAAGGAAAACCCGCCCTGGGGTGGGTTTCCGGCACAGTGGCTAAGATGCAGTTCGGATGCTCACATCCCACATTGAACTGCCTGGATCTGAATGTTGGCTTTGATTTTGATTCTGATTTCCTGCTAATATGCATCTTGGGTATGAGCAGGTGATGGTTCAAGTATACAGCCACCCATGTAGGAAAGCCAGATTCAGTTCCTGGTCCCTGGCTTTCCCTAGCCCAAGCCCGACTATTGCAGGTATTTGTGGGAGTGAACCAATAAATAGGAGTCTCTCTCTCTCTCTCTCTCTCTCTCTCTCCATATATATATATATATATATATACACTTATGATAAAGTTTAATTTATGTTAGGTACAGTAAGAGATTGGCGATCACAACTAATAATAAACAGAACAATTAGAAGAATCTACAGTACTGAAAGTTGTTTGAATGTGATCTCTGTCTCTCGACATACCTTCTCGTACTTGCCTCATCCTCCTGGTGATGATATGGGTGACCCCAGGCTGCGGTGAGCTGTGAGTAACTAAAAGTGCAGACATGTACTGAAACTCATTGCATTACATGCTTATGTATGTGGGAAACTACATAAATGTAAGTTATGACATGACAGCGGATATATACACACAATGTACATAAAGTGAAGACAATGAAAGTACTTCTGGTGCATTTGGGGCAAGGGTTAGGGCACCCTGGCTAAGGTGCCACTTGAGATGCCCACATCTCACATTGGAACATCTTGGTTCAAATCCTGGCTTCTCTCCCAATTCCAGCTTCCTGCTGGTGCTTCCCTTGGGAGGCAGCCGGGAAATAGCTCAAGCAGCTGGGCCCCTGCAACCTACATGGAGATCCAGATTGAGTTCCTAGTGGAAGATGGCCCAAGTGCTTGGGCCCTGCATCCATGTGGGAGACCAGCTAGAAGCTCCTGGCTCCTGGCTTTGGATGGGCCCAGTTCCAGCCATTGCAGGCATTTGGGGAGTGAACTGGTGAATGAAAGATGTCTCTCTCTCTTTTGCTCTCTCTCTCTCTGCCACTGTCTCTCTGTAACTCTGCCTTTCAAATAACAAATAAATAAATCTTTTTTAAAAAGGAATGACTGACAGAGGAAGATATATGTCCATTATACATATTCCAATAAAAAGGCCATAAAATATTATATACAATAGACCCCTATTCCATGAATATATTGTAAATGAGTACTACATGCACTTCAATAAATGACTGAAATGCTCTCCTCTTTGAGAGTGGCAAGAAAAAGTCATTTCCATTTTTTTTTCCTGTGTCTTCTAAAACAATTCTTTTATGAGCTTCTAGCTTTCTTCATAAAAGCACTGACTGCCTAGAGTCTTGCTCTCATTCTTTGTCTGTCTCTACTGGAGGCCACATCACCCTGTGCGTTCGGGTGGAGCATCAGGGATCACAAATCCAGATGGGGAGAAGCAACGTTTCCGACATTCAGGGCCCCCAACAGCTGCGGCTTCAGACTCAAATCTCTCCTGCAGGTCAACCAAAATTCTGCCACCACCTGAGACGGACAACTCTGCCCTTTGTAGGAATACTTGGGCAGACAGTCGGAGGAGCCCTTACCCAGGAAGTGGAAGACAGACTTGGTTTCAGATGTTTGCACCTCCACATCACATCAACAAAGCAACTCCAACCAATACAAGCACAGACTCCTGACTGCACAGAGCTGCTGAGGCTGAGTAACAGTAATGAGACACGGCCACGGTTTAGACAGAGCCCAGTTCTCTCCTCCATGCCAAGCCCTTCCCTGTGGACCACGCTGCCTCCTTCTGGGTGCATGCTTTCCTAGGACGTAACAGTGGACCGAGAAACAGCACCTGCAGGAAGAGCAGTGGAGTAGATGCAGGAGCTGGAAGATGGGAAGTTTTTCCCCCAAACCTGAAGACGAAAATGCCAAGCCACTGCCCTTTAGATGCAGATAGGGTGTCCAGGACTGGATGAGCCCTCAGCAAAAACCCCACGGATCTCCCTTCCCAGGGCACAAGGGTTGCCCGGCACCATGGGGATGGCCTTCCTGAAGCACCAGGTCCACAGCCTGCATGGGCTCCAGCGGCTGTGTACTTTTGCTCATTTCCTTTCTCTTCGTTTCCAGGGGTGAAGACAGGGAAGACAGGGAGGGCAGTCTCTTATCTATGCCCTGCTCACCACTGACACTCATGTGGACCCAGCTTATTATCTACTGTGATCTACTGTGACCGTGACCTAGGTCCTGGACGGGCCACAAGCCAGGCCCTACTGCAACAAATTTGAACTTAGAATCACAACATCTCTAAGAAGGAGAAGCGACCAAAGAAGGCAAGGCATCTCGATGCTGAAGTCCTGGGAGCCCAGCTGGACCAGAAAGTGCCCAAGGCCACTGTCCATCCAGCTCAGGGAGGCAAGCTCAACTCCCCAGTGTTACACTCTCACCTGGCTTCCCAAGAGTCATGTGAATCACTTGAGGGACTCACAGAACTGGAATTGGCAGAGTCCAGGCCCAGCAGAGTGTAGTTTTGGGAAGCTCACAGATAGACGTTGCTGAGCCATGGCCCTGGGGAGAATCGGCAGCTCCAGTTGCACAAGGGTTCACACGTGGGGAATCTTTAATCCAAATTTACTTAGATGGGGTTTTCCTGACATGGCATGGTGCTAGAGCTACTGGGGTCGGGGATGGAGGGTTGCAATCTATGTTAATTCAGTGCTTTGAGAATTCACAGGTAGGTGCTCACCCACCCACGATGAGTGGTCTGTGTGGGGCTTATGGGACCCGAGAATGTGGATGAAGACCCTTGGTGAGGCACGGAGTTTGCTTGCAGGAGGCCCATGCTAAGTGCATGCTACCCCATGATCTCCCAGCATAGGGCTCCTCTTTGATATGCAAGTTTATCGCTAAATACAAGCAAGTAGTCAAAAAAAAAAAACACCCACTTTCTTGGAGGGTGACTTACTGACATGCTGGCTGCCATGTTTCTGTTTCTCTTAGTTGCAAATAGATGTTTCCAAAACAGAAGCTGTGGATGGTGTTCATGACTCTTATTAGTAGAGTTGTTGGTTGTGAGCCATCTGCATCCTGTGAAAACATCTACCTGGTCCTGCCAACAGGCAGATTTGCCTTATGGGAGAATCTGCACGAAACACCTGGAAGCCCGTGCATTGCTGCAGACACAGTTCCTGTCGGACAGATAATTCTCTTTTCAAACGCGCTCCTTCTAAAATAAGACTCCCTCCTCTACCACACTCCTTACATCCGGCTACGCAGTTCACAGCAAACCTCAAGATAAAAACTAAGGTTTTAATAATCTGCCAATGGCTTCTGTAAACTAAAACTGGCCAGGCAGGGTACAGTGGCTCTTTAAATCATGCCCTGGTTGGCTGTTCCTAGAGCAGCGATCTCAGGTCTTCCTGACTGTTGGAACTGTCAGGAAGTCCCATCCGCAAATACTCAAATTTCATTGCTTTCACACAATCCCAATATTATTTTTAAATGCAAATTGTCTACTGTGCAGCCAGGGTTAAACCACTAACCTAGGATAAGGTACAAGACAAGAGGCAACACTTAAGCAAAACATCATCGAGCACTTTTTATGGGTTTCAAACACCAGGCTGGGGGTTCTGTGCTGGCATCCTGAAAGTCTAAGCTCTTAACGCTTTGTGGCTAGGACTAATGTCAGAGAAAAGATGAAGTCATTTTACAAACCATGCATGCACGCATCTCCTTAGGAAGCAGCTGAACTCCAGATTTCCCATCGTAGTGAAGCAAGACTGCAATGTTCAACACAGCAGTGGAAAGTAAATCTGTAAGTGACAAGGGAGGATCGGAGAGAGAGAGAGAGAGAGAGAGAGAGAGAGAGAGAGAGAGAGAGACAAGCCCAAAGATTGTACATTACAGAAGTCTCCAGCAATTCCAGGATATTGACAAAGGTACATGCTGATAGCCAAAAAGCATGTAAGGATTTTAATACCACATTTCCAGTTATGACTCGTGAAGCGTAATTGGGTACTAAATTACAATGTTAATATTCATTTGAACAAATAAGTACTTGTAGTGGTGGCATCCGGGCCCTGAGAGGCAGCAGAGGAGCTGATGAAATGGACAGAGTTTCTTTGGCTGACTTTTGTCCTAGGTTTGGCGAGGTTGGTTCTCAGCGGAGTCCTGAGCCGTCCAAGCATTGACAACAAATAACGTTATTTCTCCTCTTGCAGCCACATGCAAAGGATTCAGAATTAAGCAAGTAAACAAACAAGTAATTACACATCACAGAGTGTAATACATGCGAGGAAGGGACAGGGCAGAGAGCCCCGGGAGAAGGCCGCTGTGCAGAGGCTATCCAAGACAGCCGGCTAATGGGGGAGGAAGTCCCAGACGCCGGCACTCGACTTCTCTCGACAAATGAAAGGAAAGGGGCCTTGCTGAGGTCTCCTATTATCGTGGACTTATCTATTTATACCTCCATTTCATCCAAAAGGAGTCTGAGGTGGGGCTCTCCTGTCATCTGGAAGAAAATTAGAGTCATTTCCCAAAAACAGCAAAAGCAAATTGAAGTAATGAGGAAGGGAGAGAGAGGGGGGTTAGGAGAGAAAGGGAGAAAGACACACACACACAAACATGTGCGCACACACATACACACACGCGCACACATACACACGCGCACACACACACACACACGACCACACATCTGAGCCGCTTTCTGAAGCCCACCTCTTAAGTAAAACAAAACATTCCCTTTGCCCATTTTCCCAGCAAAGGGTGGTCTTCCTACACAATTTCTCTGGGCTGCATACAAAAGGTAAGCTTCCATATTGAGCAATACTAATTAGCTGGGGCCATCTCGGGTATGTAACAAAAGCGAATCTATCACCAGCTACGGGAAAGAAAAAAAAAAACCAGCCCTCAGCTCCCCCAAACCCCAAAACACATAAGCTCAGCATTTTAACTGGCTGGGGTAAGAGCCATTATTTTCATTAATGGAGCTCATTTTTATTTTATTGGGCTTTTTTACTATCAGATTAAAAGCATGTTTTTATTGTAGTTTTTTCTAATGCAATCTTGGATGATGTGCTCAGAATGAATGGAATAGTTATTGTTTTAATTATTTTTTCATTTTGTGTTTTTATTTCGTTTGTTCCTTTTATTTACTACTCTTAAGTTTGCTGTAATAACGTGGACTCAGGGTGCCTCTAGTCAGCGTCCCCGCAGTGGCTTACATCTGCTGAAGACCAAGGGACAGGGTCATCACCAGCTCACCCATTGGCAGTGGAACCCAGTGGCTGTCCAGCCCCACAGCTCCATCTCATTGGCAAAAACAGACAGGACAGAGAGCCTGCCCCCAAGTCTGGAGCAGCAATGAGGTCCCCAGGAGCACCACAGGTCTCTCTAAGCTGCTTCTGCTCCTGCTTCCCTGAGCTATTCTGACCTGCGGGGCCAAGAAAGGCTTGGGAGGAATCTCAAGATAAAGAAGGGCCGGCGCTGCGGCTCACTAGGCTAATCCTCCTCCTTGCGGCACCAGCACACCGCGTTCTAGTCCCGGTCGGGGCGCCGGATTCTGTCCCGGTTGCCCCTCTTCCAGGCCAGCTCTCTGCTGTGGCCAGGGAGTACAGCAGAGGATGGCCCAGGTCCTTGGGCCCTGCACCCCATGGGAGACCAGGAGAAGCACCTGGCTCCTGCCATCGGATCAGCGCAGTGCGCCGGCTGCGGCGGCCATTGGAGGGTGAACCAACGGCAAAGGAAGACCTTTCTCTCTGTCTCTCTCTCTCACTGTCCACTCTGCCTGTCAAAAAAAAAAAAAAAAAAGATAAAAAGCCAGCTCCAGAGTGTGTTACCTCTAGCCAAGCCTCACCAATGCCAGGTTCCATATGGGATGCCCATAGCGCCACACAGATGTCAACAGCTGGGCACAGACTCCTTGTTCTGGGCCCATAAAAGAAAAAATGAGCCACCAAGGCTCCCTAGCCAGCCCAGATGTCCCAGCAACCACGTAAGCTTCAGAGAACCAAAACCAGGAGCAGGACATGCTTTTTAGCCATCTCATTCAGAACAAGAAATTGAGTGTGTGCATTGGCTGCGAAGGGACAAGCTCAAATAATATCGGGCGCCATGGACTTCCTGGAAGCCCAGCCTCAGATCTGCCATTCGTGTCACACGGGTGAGCCCAGAGGACCTCATGCAAAATGAGACAAGCCAGATAAGGAAAGACAAGGACTCCCTGAGCTCAGGTCTATGTGGAATCTCAGAAAGTCAGGTGCATAGGAATGGCGGTGATGAAAGTCAAGGACGCAGAGGGCTGCCGGTCAGAGGGAAGAGGACAGCAGCTACAGCCTGCAGGTCGAAGGGATGGCGTGGGAGTGCCATGGTGGCTGCTGCACCATTGACAGAACCTTTGCTGGGAGAAGAGGCATCAGGTGCCACCCCCAAACTTGCTTGACCCCAGCCATTGTTTCACTACGTACTTGTGAATCAAAGTATCACACTGCACATCTTAAACACATGGGATAAAAATACCGGACACACAAATACCTGTAAATGCCTGATCCAGGATTCCTTTGGGGCCACTGCAGGCCAGGATTCACACTCTCACTCAAACCCTTCCCCACTACCACAGGAGAAAGCCTGCGTCTCCCTCAAAAGAGGCCCCCACCTGTGCTTGGGTTTGCCCACAGTCCCTCACTCATCCTGGAGTTTTGCAACAGACTCCTTGAGAAGGTTTGAGTGTCAGTCGCCCAAAGTCCACATGTTGAAAACTGAATCCCCAAAGCAGTCATGTTGGGATCCAGGGTCTCGTGAGCAGGGGCCAGGTCAGTGAGGCTGTGTTCTCGGGAATGGACTAACGCCGTTATCAAAGGTGCGGGTCAACTACCACGAGAATGGGTTTGCTACAAAAGCGAGTTGGGCCCCTTCTTGCACCCTCACTCTCACTCTTTCTTGCTTGTGCAGTGGGATGCTGCAGCAAGAAGGTACTAAATTGCCTTAGGGAGTCAACATAGCCTGACGCCAGCACCATGCTCCTGGGCTCCCAGCCTCCAGAGCCACGAGTCAAGCACATTTCTGCTCATTATACATTGCCCACCTCAGGCACTCTGCTACAGCAGCACAAAGTGGACCAAGAATTGCCTGCTTGGACTCCCTTTGCAAGAGGAGCCTGCAAGATACGTGTCAGCTTCTCAGCCTGTTTGGCCTATGAATGAAATCCAGCAAAGCACTAAAGATCTTGCTATCAATCTCATAACATTCAAAACAAAATCGGAATTTCAGGCCCTCTGCTCCCACTGTCACCACCGTCATCGTCTGTTCCAGCCACACCTGTCTCACCTTGAGTGAGCCAAGGCTGCCCTCTGCCTGGAGGCTTTCCCAGCCACTATTTAGGACTCTGTTCAAATAGGGGATTTGCAGAGGTCAATGCCATCACCAGCTGCCTTCTCTCGTGACTCCCTGAGCTCTCCTCTCCTTTCATTTCCTGCATTGTACCTGTCACCCCTCTGCTGCTTCTACTGGTTGTCTCTCCACCTGAGAACAAACACATAAGGGAGAGAGCTTTGTTTGCGTTAATCACCACTCTACCTTCAGCACCTCAGCCCTGGATCCCGGCAAGGAAGCCAAGAACCATTCTGGGAAGACATCTAGGACTCTCTTCTTACCGCCACATGTCCAGTACTGAGCACAATCCAGGGCCCGTAACAGGTGAAAAGTAGACACCTGTTGTCCAGGGACAAGGCAGACATGTTTGTTGTCACCATGTTGCAATGGATGATAAGAATGGCAAAAGTAAAGGCGGACATGGGACTTGCGTGTCTCTGTCCAGCCCACCCCAAACAAACAGAACACTACCCAGTCCACTTCATTTTGTTTCTAAACAAAAGTGAGGAACATGAGGTGTTTTTTTTTTTTTAAGATTTATTTATTTATTTATTTGAAAGTCAGAGTTACTCAGAGAGAGAAGTAGAGACAGAGAGAGAAAGAGAGTTCTTTCTTCTGCTGGTTCACTCCCCAATTGGCCACAACTGCTAGAGCTGCACCAATCCGAAGTCAGAGCCAAGAGCTTCTTCCAGGTCTCCCACATGGGTGCAGGGGCCCAAGGACTTGGGTCATCTTCCACTACTTTCTCAGGCCACTGCAGAGAGCTGGATCAGAAGTGAAGCAGCCAGGATTCAAACCGGTACCCATATGGGATGCCGGTACTGCAGGCAGCAGCTTTACTCGCTACGCCACAGCGCCAGCCCCAGAACATGCGGTTTTAAAACCCCCCAAAGTTCAGTTCATTAATGAACACTGAATCATTATCACGATTTATTGGTGCTCTTTCCAGGCCAGTATTTTATATTGGTATTACAATGCAATATTGAGTGCAGCCTCGCAAAATCCAAACACTGACTTCTGGAAGCGAATTCTACTTATCAAAAGATGTTGTCCCCTTAAGGGAAGGGAATGCTACTTCTGAAGAGCTATTTTCTTCATACAGATAATTTGGAAGGAGCTCTCCTACCTTTGGAGAGAAAGCCTGGATTTAAGTTGCATCAACAAAAGATTCCCATTTATCATGGTCCACGCTCACAGCACTCCAGTGCCAGGGTTCTGTTGTCTCTCAGCATCCCGAGTATCAGAGCCGAATCCACCAGCACCTGGGACCAGAATATTGTCCTTGCACAATGCACTTGTGATTTCCACACTGAACAAAATCTCGTTTTGTTGCCCCCCAGAGTTTTGGAACAATATATCACAGTAGTTCCTGATCTCAGGTGGGCAAATGTTGGTAGGTTACATTTGCCAAATAAGCCTCCCTTTTAAAAAAGTGCTGCAGGAGGCAACAAAATTTGTACCGCCCATTTCTAAAAGGAAAATATCTAGCTCAGGTGCATAATCGCATGACCTGGGACTGGAAGATTCGGGGACTCACACTGGGACCCTGCAGTTCAATTCCTGGGTTGAGCTGCAGGCAGCTTTCTTCATTTGTTCGCCGGAAATAATGCATTGCTATTCATTATTATTACACATTCAAAGTACATTGTAAAGTTATATAATTAAATGTTATACAAATGTACTTATGAAGAGGTTGGTGACCAACAGTCCCTGAGTGCGTTCTCTCTGCCAGATACCATCCTGAACTTTTTACAGGCACTGCTTTTTTTAAGCCCCGACAAGAGCAGGAAGCTGAACTCTCATCCCTCCCAGTGGACAGTGGAATAGAGAGAGGGGAGGTTGCTTGTCCAAGGGGGCCACTCCTGCCGTCGGGGGCCAGGCAGGAAAAGGGACCCCAAAGAGGGAGCCAACAAGGTATGAAGCTACAGGGAGAGTGCATGGCAAACCCAAGCACTATGACTGCTGTGCTGCAACCTCCCGTGTTTTCAAGAGAACCCACCCATTCCGATTTTATTCAACGTGTAAACATAAAGGATACTGTGCACACAAACAAAATACATCTGCAGACCACAATGAAGCCTCCGGACGTGTTCTCCCCACACCTTGCAGCCTTTCCTTTTATCCTGTGCTGTTCTGATGCATGTGTCTTGTTTCCCAAGCCACGCTGAACCGTTCTGAGACTGACCACCCCCGTCTCGTGCAGCTTTCATTCCCTGCCAGGCGACGCTGGTGCTCTTGGACGGATGTGACGTCTCATTGAGGAAAGCCAGCTTCCCCAAGCCGGCCAGCCTCGGCTTTCTGGGACACAGTGGCTCACCGGGAGCTGACTCTCTGGTTCTCTCTCGCCTCCTGCATGGGAAGAGAATGGTGAACGCTGAAAAAACACTGCTGGGCTACTCAGCAGGCTTGGGGAGCTCCTGGTCCTGGCGCACAGGGGCGCAGGTTGAGTTGCAGGTGGGGCTCAGACACCCAGCTCTGAAGACCCTTGCAGCGACGGGGTCCCCGGAAGCCCCATGGTCTGAGCTCCTCATGCTCCGTATCCATCTCCTTCTCACTCTGCCCTGTGTGCTTAGTACGACATAGCCATGCTGCCTCAGCACGTGATAACACGGGTGGGCACACCCCGAACACAGAAACATGTTTGTGCACCTCCTGGCCACCAGAGCTCTAGGATGGTTCATTTTAGGTGTCGACTTGACCTTGAGCTAAGAGATACCTGATAGCTGATACAGTGTTATCTCTAGATATGTTTATGAGGGTGGTTCCCAAGGCTAGGCTGCCATTTCAATTGGTGTGGATTGAGTAGGGAGGATCTGTCCTCATCTTGGTGGGCAGGCACCACTCCCTTGCTTGAAATCCCAGATAGAACTACAAGGCAGAAGTTTTCTTCTGCAACTGGGACACCTATCTTCTCCTGCCCTTGGGCAGACATCCGGCTCCAGGCTCTCCAGTCTTTCTACTCCAGGACGGGTCCTTCCCCACCCCCAGGGTTCTGAGCCACTCCAGATTCTAGTCTTGAGCCTAGGACTGAGCCACACTACTGCCTCTCTGGTCTTCCAGCTTGAAGGCAGCGTACCATGGGACTTCCCAGTTTCCATAATCAAATGAGCCAATTCCCACAACAAACCTCCTCTAGCCATAACTCTACCTGCACCTATACTCTGTAAGTGCATCTCCTATTGGTTCTCTTTCTCTGAGAACCCTAACACACCCAGACCTGCCCCAGGTGTGCATACCCTGAAAACAAAAACCTGGGACACGAGAACAGGTGTGTGCACCTCCAGGACATCGCAGCAAAAACGACAGGTGCACCCATCACACTTCAGAGCCCTGTGTTGTCGGAGCTAATTCAAAAACTGCTGGTTTCACTTTTCCTGCAGCCCAGCTATAAGTGGAAGGGGAAGAGTAAGCAACAGTGATGGGGGTTGGAGTCCATTTGGAGGTACCCAAGAGCAGGCTGTCACTCACACCATCAGGGCTGGCTTCAGAGGAGAAGGCTCGCTGCGGGGCTAGCAGGCCAGGAAGGGGCGTGTGGCTGTTCCATGGCCCCCCAGGGCTGTGAACCCCTCAAACATGGGGCCTTTTTCTGAGCAGACTCCCCTCAGACCGCCTCTGCTTGTGAATGGTGAAATTGGCTTGGAGGCTGGTACTCGGTCCCCGAGACCACATTTTCCTGCTTGCTTTGTTCTAGTTGGATCTGTCCATTCTGCTCCATCAGGAGAAGAATCAGAAGAGAAAGACATAGCGCTGGAGGTGCCTTCTGTTTTGAGTTGTATATCATCAGGCCCTGCTGGCTGCCCAGTGTCCACCCAGAGGGCACCAATGAGAAAAACTTCTCTCCCAAACTCCACTGCTCTACGAAGTGCCCCCCAACCCACACTCACACATGTGCACGTGTGGCACGCACACTCTCACACATGCACTGATGAAGAGCCTCCAGCACGGACCACCTGCTCATGCACACAGGAAGTCCGGGAGTTAATGGCTGGGCTTATCTCGTGCCGCATTCCCAAAGCTCCATTTTTCATTAAGCAATTTTTAAAGAGTTTTATGACCCCGTGCACAATAATTTTTTTTAGCGAAAGCAGACTGAATTGTAAGTGGTGGTAATTACACCAAACTAATTGTAGGCAAAATTAGTAAGAGGCCAGATCGGTTTGGTCGCAAAAGAAAATATATGCTTGGATCGCACCTTAAATGATCTCTGGGAAATTAATGCATCATGGAAATAAAAGGAATCTTTCTAAATCAACAGCGGCTCTCTCCTAAAACATTTGCAAGTTGGAAGTTTTGCTCCCTGGTGTTGGTTGCTGCTAGGTACCCAGATGCCAGTCTGCACCAGCAGTTTCAGAGTTCCAAGCCCCAGGGCTCCATGTCATTGCAGGGAGGTCTCTGTGGGTTTTTTCCCTTGACAAGGATCCTAACCAAGCCCCCTCCTCTAGTTTAGCTCACAAGACTCTTCTTGGCCTCGCCCTGTCTATTTCTCGTAGTTGCATTTCCCATCTTGCTCTACCACCTGAGATATTTTCTACCATCTGAGATCATTTTTGCGCCTTTGGCTTAACCGTGCTATTCCTTCTTGAACTCTCTTCTTGCTACTTCTCCATCCGCCTAAATAATTCCCTCTCATATTTCAAAAGAATACAACTACCACAGCCTTGGGCTATCATAGGGGTCACACGTACCTGACCTGCATGTCCCGGCTCTGTCCCTCACAGGACAACCTCCCAAGCACTCTTCATGCTGAATTATAATCAGACATAGTTTTATGTATGCACAATTATGCATGATTATAATACAAGGAGGGGTGAGGCTGGACAGACACACACCTGGCAGAGGTGGAAGGACTGCAGGCCTGGAGGCTGGAGCAGTCTCCTGCCTGGCAGAATGGACTATCAATAGATGTTTGTTCAATGGTTGAGCAGGTCCTGCTCCCTCCCAGTCACACACTCCAGTGGCCACACTTGGCTAGCCCTGGTCCTGCATAGCCAAGTGCCAACATTACAGAGAACGAAAAGAGGGAGGAGGAGGAGGAAGAGCTGCCAGAGGGACCGTGGAAGAAACTGACACTTGTACGTTAGCCTACCTACCCAGGTAGTGAAGACGGGGTACCCATAGACCCCTGGCTCCAAGGGAGGAAGGAAACTCCAGCAGGTCCTCAAGAGCTCTAGGTCAGGGAGGTTCCCAGGAAGAAGGCCCAGTCAGAAGTTCAAGTTTGGGGAGGGACAATACGGCTGGGAAGACTGAGAGCCATTCTGAAATCTTCCAGCAATGGCTCTAGCCAAGTAACTACAGGAAGGGCCCTCAGAGATACGAAATCTAAGAAAAATAGTCCTGGCATCTAATTACAACTGTGCAGTTTGCTGCTTTTATCTGTAATTGGACTGTATAGTCTTTCATTCTAATTTACTTTACATCTACACTGTGATAATCAAGACAAGCAGAACAGAATGGTCTCTAACTGGCTATCCTACTGACACCCGTTAATGCCTAATTATAACAACTAAATTAAAGATGCGACTGTAAAGAGGGGGGATATCAGTTTGAAGCATTTAATTCTGTGGAAAGGAGTCGAGATTTTAAATCCTAAGGAAGAAAATCAATATTATGCCTCATTATATTGGTATTGCTAAACAGATTAATGAAATTAAGTATTTTGTTGTGTTGCTTTTCTTTTTTTTTTCCCAATGTGATCCTGATGCAATGATGGTTGGTAAAGGAGTGCCGCGGGGATGGCGGAAGTCTAATTTGAGAGCCAATTTATACACTGAAATTGGGAGATAGCTAATCTCATTTATAGAGCCAAGCCTTTCTTTTGATATGGTTGGAGTTTTAGATAAGCATCATGGGTCTGGACTTCTGTAGTCTTCCAGAACAAAAATAAATGCAACTCAACACTAAGGGAAAGTATGGTCTCTCTGCTTCCTTAGATCAGTGGGTCAACAAGGACTTCCCGGACCACATGTCCAGAGCTCTTTGGTTTGGGATGAGCAACTTTGAGGCTTTGGGAGCCAGCACCTTCACCATTTTTGCTAGACTCCAGAAGGACACTCATGAAAACACGGAGTGAAAGGGACAGAGCAGAGCAGACAAGGATCCCAGAGACGCAGTTGGTTGGAAGCTGATGGAGAAGCCATGGGAAGAATCCACAGCTCAGATTGGAATGGATCAAGGCTTGGAAGCACAAGGTTTGTGAAGGGAAGGTGTGCAGTTCTCGGGGGACAAGTAAGACAGTGTATGAGAAGACAGCAGCAGGCCCACTGCTATGGTTTGAGTATGATTTGGCACCAGAACTCATGCAAGAGTTTAAACCTCAAATGGCATTAACAGGGTAGAAACTTAATCCAATTATGGGAGGTAGAGGTAGGGCCTTTGGGAAGGGTTAAGACTACATTAGGTCATTCAGATGGAGCCCCCATGGCTGAGATGAGAGAGAGACAGACAGACAGAGAGACAGAGAGAGAGGGAGGGAGGGAAGGAGGGAGGGAAGGAGGGAGGGAGGGAGGCGCTATGGGTTGATGGACTCACAGGGACAGACATGTACACTCTTGCATATAATGCCCTGTGCCACCTTAGAATTCTGCCAGCAAGAAGGCCATCACCAGAAGTCAAACCACTGAGCCTGCCCAATTTGGGGCGTTGAACCTCCAGAATAAACCTCTTTTCATTATAAGGTAGCCTGCCTCAGGTATTCCATTACAGTAACCCAAAGCTGACTAATGCACCCACCAAACCTGCTTAATGAAACTGTAAGTTTATTATTTATGCAATGAATTCAAAATCAATTTGAAATTCACAAACCTAAGCAGTAGCCAAGGGTGACTGTGTCAATCACCATGTGGGACTCTCCCTAAGTCCCCATGTCACGGAGGGGCACCAGGGCAGGCCTTCATGGAATCCAGAAACTGAGCCCACAAGGAACCCCTAGAAACCTCTAGACTTACTGGCTAGTAAGCTACCAGGGTGAACAACTTGCAAGCTCCCTGAAAGAGCCACACTGAGGTGCTGCTGCCTGGAGCTGGCCACGCACTAATGATTGGGCTACCCAGGGCAGAGAGAGACCCAGCAGTGAGAGGGGAGCACCAAGGCAGGGGCCCCAACCAAGGAGGGAAATACAGCTCTGGTGAACTTATCCAGAATGTCTGAATCATAAAAATCAAGACTGAAGACATTTTAATTCCAACTTGCATTTACATCGTCGTTTTTGGAAAAGAGAGTTTTATTTTGAATTTTGCCTGTATCATCATCTTTTCTGATTCCTGGGGCCTTTACCAAGCTCTTCAGCACATGTGCTGACCTGGAGACAGGGATGAGGGTGCCCCGGAGGCAGTGCACTGGGCTGAGTGATCTTCACAGGCCAGGGAGAGGTCACCAAGTCCCCCAGGAAGGGACAGTGTAAGTCCCGATTGCACAGGGCCAGACAGCGCTCCCAGCATCCTGGCGCTGCGGGCACTCAGAAGGCAAATGCCATTATCTCCCCACCAGACCTGCCTCCCAGCTGCACAAACGAAGCCAAATAAAAACGGCTGGAGGCCACCAGCTCTGCTGTGACAGATGTGGTGCCTCTGCAGCATCTTGTCTGTTCTTAAGGATTTTTTTTTTTATTGCAAACAGACAGATGCAGCTTGTCCCTTCCATCTTGTTTACGATGCTGCGGGAACACCTGTGGAAGAACAGGTCCCTGCAGAAATCCCTGGTGCCACCCAGAAGGCTTGAGACTAAGCCAGGCAGCTCTGCACCCCTGTCTGCTGAAGCTTCCAGATTCTTCCCCTTGGAGAGCCTCAAGAGCCACTCACAGGATAAAGCCAGCGCACAAGCATCACCTCTCACTATGAGCATGGGATGCTTGCAGGGTGTACAAGTTCGTTCAAGCATGTGTTGGAGACCTACTATGTGTGTGCTCTGTGGACCTGAGATCTGTGGGCTGATGGCTCACTGCACGGGCTGCTTCCCGTCCCCTGAGCCTCTGTCTCCAACTGTAGGATTCACTGTATGGAAAAAAAGAACGTTACCAGCAAGTGATGGGTGTTAGGCCTCTGGCCATGACCACACTGGTTCTCGCTGCAGTTCATGGCCTTGTGGGGAAAGCAGACATCCAAGCCACCACTGTGTGAGTGCTTGTCTGAGTGCAGAGAGAAGAGATGCTTGTAAGGAGAGCCCAGGTTAGGGAATAGTCCCTGCTCTCAGCCTGACTGCTGTGTGCACCTGCTCACAACCCTGCAACCTTTCATGATTGACCATTTGCCTAGCACTTACTTTGTTTCGTTAACACAGACAAAGGAAGAACAAGATCATGACTTACAGCTGTGGGTGACCACTGCCTCTTTTTCCTAACCTTAGGTTTTCATGCACAGCTTTTGCTGTAGAGCAAACCACCCTCAGAACTCAGAAGCATCAAAGCAACCACTATTTAGTTGCTGCTTCTATGGGTGGACTCGGCATGCCACTGCTAGGCTCACTCACGTATCTGAGACCAACTGGAGAGAGGACAGTGACTGGAAGATCTAAGAGGGACAGCTGGCAGGCTGTTGGCCAAAGTGCCAAGCGGAGCTGAGCCACACGCCTCCCGTCATGCAGCTGCCTGACCTCAGCCCTTTCACAGGGTGGCCAAAGCAAGAAAAAGGCAGCACTTCCAATCGGTGCGGGCAGCATGTTTCCAGGAGTTCCTTTAGCTCCGGCAAGGCCCAAGGCCTCGCCCACACTCACTGGAGGAAGGCACCACCTGACAGCCAGGAGCCAGAGGGAGGGATTTGTGCCCATTTTTACAGCCCACCACAAGTTTCTAAAATTCAGTTTTATTCATATTCTAGCCTTTTTCACTGAATGTTTCAATCATTTATTTTCAATGTTTAGCGTTTCTTACTGATGCAGAAATTCAGTTTGGATTTGCTCTTTGATACATGAGTATTTACAAAAGTTTTTTAAACTACAAGTGGGTCAAATAGTTTTGCCTGAATGTTTTTCTATTTTTTCGTGGTCAGATAATTTGGCTTGATTAGTCCTATTCTTTCTGGTTTTCAAACCATGTGCCTGAGTGCATATATGTGTGTAATTCTTAATATTCCATGGATATTTTAAAAATGTTTATTTGTTTCCTGATACAATTATATAGAAAGATATGTGCAAATTTAGATGTAGACATAAAATCAACCTTGTCTGTAATAAGTTTTTTTATATTTATTTATTTACTTGAAAGGCAGAGCACTGGAGAGTGGGGGAGACACACGCACACACACACACACACACACACAGAGGGAGGTCTTCCATTTGCTTCCATTCCAGGTGGGACAGGCCAGGCGGAGCCAAGAGCCAGAAAGTCCATCCAGGTCTCTCACGGGGGCCCAAGCACTTTCTTCAGCTGCCTTCCCAGGCACACTAGCAGGGAACTGGATTAGAAGCAGAGCAGACTCAAACCAGAACTCTGATATGGGTTGGCGGTGTCACAACAGTAGCTTATCCCAATGCACCACAATGTCAGACCCTCTCCATAATGTTTTAACATTTTCTCTATTGTTACTGTGTGCTTGACCTGTTCATTTCTGCCAGGAGAATGCTTGTTATAACCATGGGTTTTTATTGATATATTTTTATGCCATAATATATAAGGAATTAAGACTCTGTTAATTATAAAAGAACTATGTTGTCCTTATAAATTCCATAGGTTTAATCTCAATAATCCCAGGAATAATATTAATTGTTATTAACATTATAATAAAAAATAAGAACAAACTATATGCTAAGAATGCCTCCAGAAACACTTTCTAAATACAAAGACGTAAGTAAGTTTAAAGTAAAAGTTGGGGAAAATTATATAGACAAAATAGAATGAGAAATTGAAGCAGCAGTATCAGAAGGAGACAAGACTTCAAGACAGAACATTCGTGAAGCAGGATATGTCACAGGGGTAATGTGTCAATTCATCAGGAAGACACAGCAATCGAAATGTGTGTGCATAGAACAACAGGTCTTCAAAATACATTCACTAAAAATTAACAAAACCAGTGGGAAAACAGACTAGGTAACAGTTAGAGCTGAGTGCTTTTCTCTCCCTAGTAATTGAAAGAACAAAAGGACCAAGAACTCTGCAAGGAGAAGGGCTATCTAACCTACCTGAAATCTAGAAAACATTACATCAAATAATAACATGTATATTCATTTCAAGTGAGCATGAAGCATTCACCCAGACAGACCATCTGCTGAGAACTTAACAGCTCTATTATACAAAGTTTGTTCTGTGATCATCATAGATTTCAATGATTAAAATTATAGTGTAAACTAACAAATATAAAATATGCTTTTAAAACCCTACTGTTTTTGGAAATTAAACAAAATCTTCTAACTGTGCCATGCATGGGTCAAAGAGGGAGTTACAATGTAAATTATAAAAGATTTAAAGTGGAATAGTAGTAAAGAAAAATTTAAAAATCTATGTGCTACAGCTAAATCAGCACCTTAGGTCATTTTATAGCTTTAATTGCTTATATTAGAAGAGTTAAAAGGTTTAAAATCAAATATTTAATATTTTAACTTAAAAGGCTAAGAGGAGAACAAATTATACCAAAAACATTAACAGAAGTAAGGAAATAAAAGGTATCAAAAGCAATCAATAAAATAGATTTTTCTCTGAAATGATAAATGAAACTGAAAAAGCCTAGAAAGACTAATTAAGGAAAAAACTGAAATACGAATTACTAATATCAAAAATAAAAATGAGGACACTACTACAGATCCTACAGACATTAAAGGAATAATACAAAATATCATGCCAATAAGTGACAGTTTGGGTGAAAGGGAGAAGTTATTTGAATGCACAATTATTCAAGTACCTCCAAGAAAATGAGAAAATGTAATTAGTTCTCTATCAACAAATCAAGTAAATTTGCTATTAAGCCTTTCCACAAAGAAATCTCCATAACCAGACAGCCGCACTGGTAAGGTCCCTCAAAGATTTACAGGGTAAATACATCATCTTTCATAAACTCTTTCAGAAAGTGAAGAGGAAGGAACATCTTCCATATCATTTAATAAAACTAGATTTAATAAAAATAGAACTCTCATACCAAATTCTGAGGATATTACAAGAAAAGAGCTATGAAACCAATGTCCCTCATTAACACAGATGATAAAAATCCTTTCCTAAAAATGAGAAAATTCACTCTGCATTAATAAATAATAGAGAAATGTCATGTGCTCATCTCAGTAGCTCCCAAACAAAAACCTTCCACAAAATTCAACCCTGCCTTCTTAGCAAGGGTGAAACAGGAAACTTCCTGTATCTGATCATGGTTTTCTGCAGAAAACTTACAACTAAGCAAGGTTCTTCATGTTTAGCAATGATAGATGTCCAATTATCATGAAGAAGACAAAAACATCTTCTCAATGTACTGGGATTCCAGGTCATGGTTGTATGTGTAGAAAAGGCTGAAGAAATCATACACACATACACACGACTTACACTAACAGGCAAACTGATTAATACCACAATGTAAAAGGCAAATATGTGAAAATCAGTTGCATTTCTATGTAATAGCAATAAAATCAGATTACACAATTTTAACAAAACAGCACTAGAAAAATAAAAGACTGGCGCTGGTGCTGCGGCATAGCAGGTAAAGCCACCACCTGCAGTGCCAGCATCCCATATGGGTGCTAGTTTGAGTTCTGGCTGTGCCACTTCCAATCCAGCTCCCTGCCAATGTGCCTGGGAAAACAGTAGAAGATGACCCAAGTGCTTAGGCCTCTGCATCCATGTGGGAGACTCCAGAAGAGAACCCACTTGACAGACCCGGAAGAAGCTCCTAGCTCCTGGCTTCAGGTCTGCACAGCTCCAACCATTGCGGCCATTTAGGAAGTAAACCAGCAGATGGAAGATCTCTCTCTCTCTCTTTCTCTCTCTGTCTCTCTCATGACCTTTCAAAATAAATAAATAAATATTAAAAAAGAAAAAAAGTGTTTCTAGGCTGGCGCCACAGCTCACTAGGCTAATCTTCTGCCTGTGTCACCGGTAGTCTGGGTTCTAGTCCCTGTTGGGGCACCGGTTCTGTCCCGGTTGCCCCTCTTGCAGTCCAGCTCTCTGCTGTGGCCCGGGAAGGCAGTGGAGGATGGCCTAAGTGCTTGGGCCCTTGCACCCATGTGGGAGACCATGAAGAAGCTCCTGGCTCCTGGCTTCTGATTGCCCCAGCTTCATTTTTTGCAGCCATTTGGGGAGTGAACCAGCATTTCCCAGGCCATTAACAGAGAGCAGGATCATAAATGGAGCAGCAAGGACTGGAACCGGCATCCCATATGCCGCATACGCCCTGCAGGCAGCAGCTTTACTCACTGTGCCACAGTGTCAGCCCTGGGGAAGTTCTAAACATGACTCAAATCAATGGTGATGAGAACCAGAAGAGTGGGGCCTCTGGACTTTGGGGACAAGCACTGAGAGGCTGGGGCCGCGGAATGACTTTCTGAAGTACAGAAATTCTCGACATCTCGATGTGAGTGTGGAGTCAGTGGGGTGTGCATATTTCTCAAGACTGATCAAGCCATGCATTTAAGGTGGATGCATTTCATGTGTGTTAATTACACATCAGTACTCTTTCAAACATCTAGACCGACAACCCTTTCTCTTTTTGACAAACTCCTGCTCATTAGCTACAGTCGTCAACATGAACCTTCACTCCCATTGCCAAGAGAATGAAACGGCAAACTCAAGTCTAATGTCACCCCCAGCGCATTTTCCTTTCTCACTACTCTTCCCTGCACCTGCAGCTTTGCACCACACGAGGAATCAAAAGAACAGATAAGAGAAGCAGGCACAGACGCCACCTCATCCAAACACTTTACTCAGGATAGTTTCGGAGATGGCAATACCTCCTCTCTTTGACACTCAGGCACATACCAACATTCCAGCACCTTTCTCTGCGTAAACACCCTTTGTAAAGCTCACTACGTTTCCACTGAGTTTTGATACTGCCCTGGCTCCCAAGGCTGGCTGGTTCACTTGCAATAGAGAATGCTGAAATCCATCACTATTTTTGGTCAGAAAAAAATTCTCTTCCATTTTTTTTTCTACAAGTCCAGTCAACCTTGTCTCAGGCATCTCAAACTCCTTGGTCCCTGGCCAGAGGAACTTCTTAAATGGACAGGAAACCATCCCAGGGCCTGCATTCAGTGGGCTGTTTCATGCACCCTTCCAAGATGTCATGCCCCATTTTCGGAGTAAAAGGGAGCCAAGGAGGCAAGTTGGTTTTGGATCAGTAACATCCAGGTATGAATCTCTTTGAAACAAGTTTTCTAACCACACTGATCATAACTTTAACTGACTGGAGAGGTCAACTTCTAAGCGGGGAAAGTAAAATGCAGCAGACAATGCCCTGCTGGTGCTGACGTCTCAGAATTGCATCCCTTATTCAACAAGTCAAGCATGCAGGTTGCACCCTCCAAGCCAGGAGTCTCACTGCCCTCAGATTCCTACCAGAGTTGAATGCTGATGGTGAATTTCAGAGAGAAGTCGATGTGAATAGATGGCGCTGAGAAGGAGCCCCTATGCCCCGACAGGTGACCCCTCTGCATGCTCCCAGGTGACCCTCGCCTCCTGAGAAGCTGTCCGTCTTCATCCACCCCAGCCACTTAGACAAGAATCAGAGCCCAGTGCACAGGACTTGTATCAAAGAGAAACCCCGGAAGACTGGCAAGCCCAATCCTGGCTTCCTCCTTCCCAACTCACCTCCAAATCCATCTCTTTGTGGGATACTGGGTCCTGGCAGCCACGTGATGTCATGACATGCTGGGAGGTAGGAGACTCTCCCATCTCCCTGGAGCCTGACAGTCTCTGGTTTGGTCTGGTTAAGGAGTACAACGGTCACTTAGTGTGCAAAGTCCTAGGAATACAAGCTGACCCTGGGACCACCTTAACAGTCTCCCATCACGCTTTCAAAGCTGAGGCACCTGTTCCTCTTTCTCTCTTCCTGAACCCAAGGCTGACTACCTCCCCCATCACCCAAATTTCTCCCCTTGATATTTTGCCTCTTTTAAGTGTTGAATTTGATTTGATAAAAAAGTTTTTGAAATTTTATTATTATGAAGAGAAGAGACTTCTTGTATCGTATAGATACAATGCTAAGAAGATTAAAAAAAAAAAAAAAAAGCTTAAGAACGTTGGCATCCATGTTCCTAAGGAATATCAGACTAATTTTCTCAGACTGACTCTGAGTTGGAGCCTCGGGGTTCTTCTGGTCTTGTACAATGAGCTGGGACGTAGTTTGTGTAGAATTGCGGATTTCTTCTTTAAATGCTTGGTAGAAATCACTAAGAAAGCTAGAAGAGCCTATAGGTGGGGGGAGGGGAAGGCAGGAATTTGTTTAGTAAAAATTCATTTTCTTGGAATAGGTATTGAGCTTAGCAGTTAAGATGCTGGGTGAGATACCCACATCCTGTTTTAGAGCGTCTGGGTTTGCCCAGCTCCCAGCTCCTACTTCCTGCTATTGGATGACAGTGGGGATGCTCAAGAGATTAGGTTCCTGCAACCCATACGGGAGACCTGGATCGAGTTCCCAGCTCCTGGCCACAACCCAGCTCTGTCCTGGCCAGTGCAGACATTTGGAGAGTGAACCAGCAGAAGGGAACACACACTCTTTCACTTATTATTTTTTTTTTTTTGACAGGCAGAGTGGACAGTGAGAGAGAGAGAGAGAGAGAGAGAGAAAGGTCTTCTTTTTGCCATTGGTTCACCCTCCAATGGCCACCACAGCTGGCGCACTGTGGCCGGCACACTGTGCTGATCCGAAGCCAGGAGCCAGGTACTTATTGTGGTCTCCCATGGGGTGCAGGGCCCAAGGACCTGGGCCATCCTCCACTGCACTCCCGGGCCACAGCAGAGAGCTGGCCTGGAAAAGGAGCAACCGGGACAGAATCCAGTGCCCCAACCGGGACTAGAACCCGGTGTGCCAGCACCACAAGGTGGAGGATTAGCCTAATGAGCCACGGTGCCGGCCTCTCTTTCACTTATAAACATAATAATGTCCAAGTTTATGAAGATTTTTGTCTTCTGTTATTAACTTTTCAGTTCTTTCATTGTGATTAGAGACTATGTATTTTATTTGATCTGGATCCTACACAATTTTTTTCTAGATAAATCTGTGGCCCAGAGTATGTTTTGTCTCAGTAAAATCCCATGCGTACTTAAAATGTGCATTCTGCTGCGGCTGGCAGGGAGTACCATTCAAATGCCAATCAGATCAAATGGGTTGATAGTGCTGTCCAAATTTCCTATGGCCTTACTGATTTTTTTTCAATTAATGAGAAGCGTGTAGTCCTGGCTGTAATTGTGGATTTGTTCATTTCCCCCACAGCTGTCCCTGTGGTGCTTTGCTGGGGCTATTGTAGAGCTCCCCATTTTTTCCCCCATCCTGAGGAATTTCTGTCTCCTACTGCTAAGCATCCTATGTCATTTTGTGACATAGAACATGTCCCACTTTTCAGGCAGAAAGTTAATCTTTGTCCCTGTTACCCTATTGTGACTCAAGCCTGAGGTCTGGGGAGTCACTTTAAAAAAAAAAAAAAAAAAGATTTATTTATTTATTTGAAAGTCAGAGTTACACAGAGGGAGGAGAGCCAGAGAGAGAGAGAGAGAGAGAGAGAGAGAGAGAGAGAGAGAAAGTGAGAAAGAGAGAGAGGTCTTCCATCTGCTGGTTCACTCCCCAGTTGGCTGCAATGGCTGGAGCTGCGCCAATCCGCAGGAACCAAGAGCTTCTTCCAGGTCTCCCACACGGGTGCAGGGGCCCACGGACTTGGGCCATCTTCTACTGCTCTCCCAGGCCATAGCAGAGAGCTGGATTGGAAGTGGAGCAGCCAGGTCTCAAACCAGTGCCCATATGGGATGCCGGCTCTTCAGGACAGGGCATTAACCTGCTGCGCCACAGTGCTGGCCCCATGGAAAGTCACTTTTGACACCCACTTCTCTCCCAATGCCAAAGATGTTCTCCAAAATATCACTCGCATGGAACAGTTTTCCCACCTTTTCGCTGCTTTTTGTTTAGTTCAAACCCATCCACGCCTGTCCCTGATTTGCTACAACCAGAGACCTTCCGTGGGACTTCCTCCAATCCCTTTATCTGAACCACTCCCTTGTCCACGCATCACAGGGCACTAGAGAAACCTCTTGAATAGCACAACCCCATCATGCCACTTCTTCCACCCTGCAAGTCCTGTACTATTTCTCTTCATCCATCCAGAGGCACTGTGAAAGAATGGAAGGTAAGCCACAGACTGGGAGAAGATAACTGATACATAAACACATGCGTGTGAACAAATGGTTACGTCCAGTGTCGCTCCCCCTCTTCGTGGAGGAACGACACAGGACCCTGCGCTGTTCTTTTGTCTGCTCGGCCCTTCCCGGGTTTGCTGCTGGTTCTTCCCGGGTTGGCTGCCGACCCTTCCACCTCCGTGGAAGGGCGGCTCCCCCTGCCACTTTCCCCACTTCCGCGGGGGAGCGGCACACGGCCGGCCGGCTCTCTCGGGGGCTGCTCAGATGTTATCCGGATGTTCCTGGTGCATGTTGTCTCTCTCCTCCTTTATAGTCCTCTTCCACCAATCCCAACTCTGCTACCCACACGCCGAGCACGCTGCTCTCCTCCAATCAGGAGCAGCTCCTGCAGTTTATTGGTCGAACTGGAGGCAGCTGCATAGAAGCTGTTTCCTCCTCTCCCAGTGCCATATTGTGGGAGAGCAGATGCATAGAATAAGTCTTAATTCCAGTAACTTAGTCTAGTCCGAGTTGCTCCCCACAGTCCAGAATCTTTCAATGACTTTAAAAATCCAGAAACAGGATGCAATTGACACAAGAGGAAAAATGCAAACTCATCATTCACAGAATGACTCCTTACCACATGAAAATATGCTTGACTTCTTGTGCATCAGAGAAATGCAACTGAAACAGTAATGAGACACCAGTTTCCTCCCCATGAATGGGAAGTGATTGGAAAGTCTGAAAATATCAAGTGTGGGCAATAGCATCCCAACAGACTGCTGGAGAAAGCCAGGGTGCTTCAAAGAGTTAATGGAAAAAGGAAGTGAAGGATACGCTTATTTTGGTGCAAAAAATTGATAAATGCATGCATAGTTTTTTTCATGAACTTTTTGAAGGCCTCTCATTTCAAAATGTTTACACCAAAATGAACTTATCTTTTAATTCCCTCTCCCATGAATTTTTGAAATATTTTCATACACAAATTGATTCAATCACTCTGGATGACAATTTAAATTTGAAAACATGCATACCCTTAACCCAACAATTCTACCCCTGGATTCTTTTTAAATTTAGTTGATTTATTTGAGAGGTAGAATGACAGAAATAGAGGGGGAGATACAGAGAGAGAGAAGTCTTCCACGTCCTGGTTCACTTTCCAAATGGCCACAATGACTGGCACTGGACCAGGTTGAAACCAAGAGCTAGTAACTCCCTCTGGGTCTCCCACATGGGTGGAAGTGGCCCAAGTACTTGGACTATCTCCCACTGCTTTCCCAGGTGCATTAGCAGAGAGTTGGGTTGGAAGAGGGGCAGCCAAGACTTGAACTGGCACTGATGTGGGATGCCACCACTGCAGGTGGAGGCTTAACCTGTGGCAATAAAATGCCGGCCCCATACTCCTACGTGTCTCATCATGAAACACTTTTGCATACATGTGTAAACCTATAAGAATCTCCAGAACAACACTGCAATAAAAGTGAAATGCTTACAGGGTCACTAAAGAAGAATAAGCAGGCAATGGAATACTATGCAGCAGCGTAAACGAGTGAACCACAGAAACTGATACCACACAGATGAATCTAATCTAATACAGAGCATAGGCAAGTTGCAGAAAATTTCAGACAGCATGATAATTTCATAAAACCTCAAAGTAATCAAAATATTATATTTGCTTGGAAACACATGCTGTCATAACTTTCACAAAAGGCAAAGTGAGATGAAGACTCAAATGCAGATGGTTGATCTGGGAGCTGACCCCAGAAAGCACTGGTAGGAAAAAGCAGGAGTGAGAGGGACAGCAAGGTGGCCAAGGGGATGCATGGTAGTCAGCCAGCTGAGCTGCCATCATGGAAAATCAGAGCTAAATCCTGCAGGGAAACTCCATGGCTCTGGCTGCCTCAGCCAAGGGCCACGGGAGCATAAGTATTTACACACCAGCTCCTGCCCGTCTGTGAGGACTGCTGGGAAGCTGGTGTTAACTCCCCAGTACTTCTGCCCGGTGGCCAGAGGACAGGCACAAAACTGGCAAATGCTGCCAGCTGATCCCAAACGCGTGGACGAGGAAAAAGTGAGGGAATGGGCATAGCGTGCTGACAGCCGCTACTGTAAACAGTTGGCTAGAATCACGTAAGAAGCCAGGAGTGGAGCTGCACTATACCAAGAACAGAGACCACTTTTCAGGGACGAGAGGGAGGTTTAACCCAGGAAAGGCATACATGTGCTGGGACTCACGTTTCCCAGGCCAGGGGGTGGCACCTGCAGGTCCCAGGTCCCAGCTGGCACCCTCAGGTGGGAGGATTGAGGGCTGGTTACAAAGATGAGGTCCAGGTGCTGGAAGAACAGAGATGTTCAAGGTTTAAACCCCTCACGGGGATGAAGGCGGAAGGCAGGGAAAAAAAATCTCTGGCACTGGAGAACGTGGCTGCGGGGAGGAAACTGGGCACAAATCCCACCCCAGCCTCCTCTCTTGCTGCAGTCTCCTGCTGGTGCTCCTTGTTGGTGACCCCAGCAGGAAGCCGGAGGTGGCCTGGGGAGTCGAGAACAGGTGGAGAGGGTTGGAAAGTCAGCCCGGAGGCAAGAAGGTGTCAAGAACAGTTGGTGTGAGTTGTTTTATTTTGATTTTTTCATTAGTGAAACCTTCAATACCACTGGATGCATTTGCAGATATAATTTTAATGATGCCTTGTGCATCAACACCGAACCCAACGTGGCCACATGCTCTGCCTTGCAGACCGGGTCTTCAGGCTGCCGAGAGCTGCCTACCCCTGCCTTCTCCTTTGTCCCCACTATGCTCCAGCCTCCATGCCTTCCTGCCCTCAGGCCTTCCACGCATGCTGTTTCTTTGGCATGAAATGATTCGCTCAGCCTGGCTCTGCTCAGCCGACCCTTATTTAAATCTGTCTCCAGTTTCAATGTCTCACTGCAAAGAAGCCTTGCCCGGCGGCCCAGACCTCTCACGGCCATCTGCTGTCCTGCGGTCCATGTGGAATGTCCCAGGATTCAAATATCTTGCCCAGGTTTCTCACCTTATCATTGCAACAGCAGCCATGCCTGGTTAGTTCCAGGACTGTAGATCTGTCTAGAATCTGTGCCTAACCAAGGCACTAAGAGGCAGATGGCACTCAGAAGGCCTCAAGTTAACTGCAGCAAAGCAGAGCTCACTCCTCACTCGCTGGGGAGGGGGGCTCAGGAACCCCAGAGGAACTGGCTGGGGATACATAGTACAGTGGAACAAGCTATAACACAGGGGTGTGAACTTTGAGTCATTCCTGGTCTCCTGCCTGGAAGAGGTCGTGTGTGAGAAGGCAGAGACAAAAGCTTGCTGCCTTTGATATCGGAGAATGATCCCCTAAAATCTATATGAAAATGTGGCCCCTTAAAGTTCCCCAGGAGCACCATCTGGGGTGCCACATGTTACCGGAATTTGGGGTGCCATACAATATCAACATATGCTTGTTAATAAATCCCCAATATAATAAGCCCGAGAGGGCTCTTGCCTAATATTTAGAGAAGGATTCTAAATACCAGCATAAATTAACAAGGCAGCATGGTAGATTTTAGGTTTTTATTTAGTGCAAAAGGTGCATAGGAAAGTGAGGGCTTTATCTAAGAGAAGTAAATCTGGGTTCATACTGAGCACCAGGAACCAGCCACGTGGAGGAGCATCTAGACCAGGAAGCCTAGGGCAGGTGGCCCAAAGGCCACGCGCCCTGGAGGCGCAGGGCTACAGCAAGCCCCCTCCTGGCAAGAAGTCAGGGAAGAAGAGAGAAGGGCGGGACACATCATGTCCCAGGCTTTTAACCCACTTCCAAAGGGGAGTGGTTAATTAACCTGATTGGCTGGTAGGCATCCAGGTGTGGCCAGGTAGGGGAATGAGGTCACATAGGGGCATGGCAAAGGTATCAGGGCGTGAGGTCACACAGGGGCGTGGCGAAGGCGTGGTCTTCCAGCTCACAAACCTAATTGATTTTAACCTATATGCCTGCCTACTTCACCTTGAACTGCAATTTTGCTTGAGTGTCCTACATCCTGTGGTTCACATTAAGTCACTGAGCACCAAGCATCTACAGCCATGACCAGTGAATGTATTTCAGTAGCCACGAGCCCGCCTTCTCCCTAGGCAGATCAGAGGCTATGTCCGCATCCCTAGGACCTTGTGCAGGGCCTGGGCCACAGCTGACTGCTGATTGAGTCTGCTCTCAGTGCCTGCCCCCGGCGAGTTGCCCAGTGGAAGGAAGACAGAACCCAGGCATAGAAACCCAACCTCAGGTTGCAACAGAGCTCCTTCTGTCCCAGGCCATGGAGCAATGTGACGACACAACAAAGCCTCGACCTGATGGAGCAGTGGGGGTGGGGCAGCTGGAGGAAGCCAGAGTGAGGAAACTGAGGCAGAGGCCCAGGGGGAGCAGGAGCCAGGGGGACCCCTGCTCCTCGCCTCCTTGGAGCCAAACCAGTCTTGGGACTGAGGAGATGTGGGGAGGCCCAGGGTTGGTCGGCAGAGCAGACCCACAGGAAAGATGCTGGATCCATTCCAGAGTCATCCCTTGTTTGTGGCAAACACCACGGAGACCCAGGTATCAGACTGATAGATACCTTCCTTTAACATTAAATTTTAGAGATGGGCTTTGTGGTACAGCGCTTTAAGTCACCCCTTGGGTGCTTATATCCCAAATCAAAGTGCCAGCATGCGTCCTGCCTCCTCCACTTCTGATGCAGCTTCCTGCTCATGCGTCTGGGAGGCCGCAGATGATGATTCAAGTGCTTGGTCCCTGCCACCCACGTGGGGGACCCAGATGGAGCTCCTGGCTTCAGCCTGGCCCAGCCCTGGCTGTTGTGGGCATTTGGGAAGTTAACGGTGGATGGAAGCCCTCTCGTCTGTCTATATAGCTAGCTACCTTTCTGTCTATCTCATCTCATCTGTCTCGGTTACTCTGCCTTTCAAATAAATAAATATTTTTATATTTGAGAATATCAGTGACGACTTGTGTATCTGTGAATGTAGCAAGTCTATAAGAGAATATTTGGGAATATTTGGGAAATACTGTGCAAGGGGAGTTGTGAGCTCTCCATAATTCAATGACAGAAATTCTGAGTTTTGCTTTCAGAAATGTGACATCTATGACAGAAAATCACAATGACAGACCAGTAAGTGCAAAAGGCCGAGTTGGAGAAGCCCAGACCCCCCTGCCCTCTGAGGCCTCGGCAGGTCTCCTGGTCCCGTCCAGGCAGTCAGGGAGCCCATACACACCGGGTCCGGGTCTCTGCTCAGGCTGATTCCCTTGTGGGGCCTCTTTAGAGCCCCTCAGCCCCACATACACAATGTCAGCACAGCCACCCCACGCCGGGACCCCACTGTGAGTCCGGGATGCCGCCTCTGCCACTGAGCTTCCCTGGGCCATGGGCTGGACGAGGACACGCAGTGGCAAGTTCCACCTGGGACCCCAGGACTTCTACATCTGTGGTCATCAAGACCTCACAGCCACCATAGGGAAGCTCTCTGCTCACAGCCTTAGATTTTCCTGAACAAGCCTGTGCCAGGGACACCACCATGGCCCCAAGCCAGCAGCACAGGCTTGCTCCCGCACAGGACTGTGGGTAGCTGGGGTGTAGGGCCAACTCAGTTCAGCTCTGAGTTTCTTGTGCTTCTGAGAGCCAGGCTAGTCTCTTCCCTAGTGTCCCGTGGTTGTTAAGGGACAAGCTGTCACTTCACTTAATGCTCAGATACCCAAACCCCTACTTCTGCTAAACCAAGATGGCCCCAGGTGTCACCCCCAACCCCCTTCCCCAGTGCCACCCTGCCCTCAGCCCTCGAAGGTCCCCCTGAGCCACAGAAGCCCTGCCCCATGGAACCATCCTCTCCCACCTGCTCCCTCCGGAGAGCTCAGGGGCGGGCTCACCTTTCCAGGCATGGTGCAATTTCTCTCTGAGACAGGCAGGGACCATAATGAATGAACAGGACCTTAAGGAAAAAAAGAGAAGCAAGCCATATTTTTCTTTCTTTCACGATAAAAATAATATGGCTGCACATCAGAATCTCCGGTGACAGAGCTAATGTCCAGGAGCAAAATGAGCAAACAGCGAGCTCTTCTTGCTAATGTTTACGTGGAATGAAGGAACTCTCGGATGGCCGGACAGCCACGCCATCCCGCTCGGGCGCTGCTGCCCCGTGACACCCACCGAGATCCAGAGGAAAATCTTCCGGAGGCTTCATTTTAGTCCTAACCGTGAAGTCTGCCCAGAAAAAAAAAAAAATCTGTAAAAATTAACCTAAAGCTTAATGGCTTATGTAAGAATGCCTTAATAAAAATATGTTGGCAAGGTTATTGAACTGTACAGCTAAACCCCTCCCACTCAATACTTTTCAGTCTAATTTCTGTCCAAAGCTTATTCAGCAAAGCAAAATGCCAATGCTCTCCTTCAATTTCCACTTCTTTGAGCCTGCTAATTTACGAATAAGAAAGGATTTATTTGTGTTATTAGCCACGTGTAACCTCTTGTTGGAAAAGTAGTGTTAAATACTGAAACCCTGAGATGCCTGAACATTCACCAAATACCTGAAGGATGATTTTGATATTTTTTTTCCTGCAAGCTGTGTTTGATTTACATCAATTAGGTCTTCCCCATAAGGTATCATATAACAGGAAGGCTAATAACCCAGAAATAACCTCATTAAAAGAGACAGCATATCGGTCTAAACAGAATGAACTCTAAGCAGAAAAATTAGTGACCTGGAAAGTAGCAGGAAGAGGTAATGGCAGTACCAAGAAAAAATACATTCCCGTTAGCGAGTCCGAGGAGAAATCACCAGCAATAAAGTAAAAGCACAATAGAAGCAGAAGCGGAACATTTTTTTTAATGTTTTTAATCTGTTCAAATCCGGGAACATGCAATTTATTTTCACCCCAGTCAAAAAGAGCCTCTGAAATTACACATGTGTTTCTTATAGACCCACACCCAAAAAGAGACTCGACCACCGGCACGCTCCTGTACGCCGCGTGCTGCGCGCTCTGACTGCGTCTCTGAGGTAGACGGTTTGGGGGGCTCTGGGTTTTCTCACCGTAGTGTCACTTTCCCAGGTGGATGAGTCTCTCTTTGGCCACCTCCTACCTGACCCCAGCTTTGGCAAAGCTGGTTTTTTTTTTTTATCTTCTGCATAAAGACACAGCATCTCATCTGGCCCCCTGATGCTGGTCCACCCCACCCCACCCCAACCGTGTTCATTTCCATACCTACCAGTATCTTGTTGGGTTGGGTCAATCAAGGAAGGCCCCTGCCTGTGGATGGGTTTCCCTGCAGTGTTTAGAGCAGAGGGAAGCCATCGCCACGTGAGGATCAGCAGCAGGAGGAAATACACCTGCTGACCTCGAGCTCCTGGTGCCTGGAGAGCCCTCCCTTCCGTGGGTGGTCCTGGGAGGCTGCCTTTAAATGGTCCCCAGTCCCTGCACCAGCAGACTGATGCTTCCAGGAGGAGCTACAACAGGGCTGTAAATCTGCATGCATGCTTTCATAAAGCAAACCAAGAGTGGGACTCTGGGTGAGTCACTGGGAACCTCTTGATTAGCTCTTACTAGCATTTTCCATTGGCCCTTCCTGGGCAGTGAAAGCCACCACACAGAAATCCTTTCTCCAGGAACACTGAGCGATTCCCGGTAGCAGGAGACACAGGAGACTAAGCTCTTGCTCAGTCCAAGAGGAGAGTCAGACAGGTAGCTCACCTGCAAGACTGTGAAATGCGTGTTAGGTCTTCCTCCCTTTGTCCTCTGCATTCCCCTCCTAAAATCCCTGCAACCTGGAGTCCGAGGTGGATTTTTTGCTTGCTGCTGAGATGACTGGTGGCGGGCGGTCTAGGTAGCTTCTGAATGAGCGGCCGGGCATGAGAAAGACCAAGGTAGAGCCGGGGGAGAGGGGGGGGACTTCCAGCTGCGCTCTAGAACCTCTCAGGAGGAGGCAGGGGCTGCAGGTTAAGTTGATCACAGATGGCTACCAATTTCATCCACCCTGCCTATGCAATAAAGTCTCCATGCAAACCCAGGAGGACAGGGTACAGAGGGCTTAGGGATAGCTAAACACAGGCAGGCAGATCGCCTGGAAGGCGGATCGCCCAGCGCCACCCCGGGTTTCCTGGCAGCATCATTAAGGCAAAGAAAACAATAGTAAAGTGTTTCCCTAGATTCCGTGAGGATTGCCAGGATTCGCTGCAAGCCACTTGGGCCCCTTCTATTAACAAAGCTCGGGATGATTTCGGAGAAACACCTTGACTTACCTGATACGTTGCAATGGCTCCTTCTGTGCCTGTGGCCTTGCTGGGTGATCTGCAAGCACTTAGCTCCCCTTCCCCCAGTTAGGCCTCTTTCTAGGTGGCACAAATGGAGTTTCACGCCTTGGATGAGCAGCTGCCAGGCATGATACGGCCGTCCACGCCGTCCACGCAGTGGGCTCATCCAGATCCAAGCCATTAACGTAGAGGCAGCAGCAGGTGCTCTGTGTTAAGGCATCAAACCCAGGGCTTCTCAACCAGCCAGGAGAAGGCTAAAAGCTAAACGAAGGGGTGGGTGGAAGGGAGGCAGGAACCGTCATGGTTTTCTCTAGAAGGCGAGGCAAAGAGTGAAAAGAGGCCGGTGCCAGCATCCCGGGTTCTAGTCCCGGTTGCCCCTCTTTCAGTCCAGCTCTCTGCTGTGGCCCAAGTCCTTGGGCCTTGCACCCACAAGGGAGACCAGGAGGAAGCACCTGGCTCCTGGCTTCGGATCGGCACAGCATGCCGGCCGTAGCGGCCATTTCGGGGGTGAACTGACAGAAGGAAGACCTTTCTCCCTGTCTCTCTCTCACTAACTCTGCCTGTCAAAAAAAAAAAAAAAAAGTGAAAAGAAGAGAGGAACAATGACGTGGAGACAAGCAGTCACCAGGGAACAGTTGTTACCTGCTCTGGGTTTCACTTGCCTTGATTTTTGGCCCATGCTTTCCTTAGGATTAGTCTAGGCTTTGACAGCCCTGGCACTATGGGCTCTTTTTTTTAAGTTATTTTCATTTTATTTCAAAGACAAGAAGAGACACACACACAAATAGAGAGCAATCCTCCATCCACTGGTTCATTCTCTGAAATGCTTGCAGCAGCTGGGGCTGGGCCAGGCTAAAGCCAGAAGGCCAATCTCAATCTGGGTCTCACTAGTAGGTGGCAGGGACTTGGGTTCTTGACCAACACCTGCACATTAGCGGAAGCTGGAATCAGGAGCTGAGCAGGGACTGGAACCCAAGCACTCCAAGGTGGGGTGCAAACACCCCAAGTGGTGTCTTCACTGCTTCCCCAGATGCTTGCTACTTCCCCAGCAGTACCGTATTTGGGGGCTGGGTCATTCCTGCCAGGCTGACCTGGGCATCACAGGCTGCCCTCCAGCAGCCCTGGCCTCTGTGTGAGGTCCAGAAATCGCTCCAAATGCTCACAGAATCACTTTCTGTTAACAACCACTGGGCTTGACACAGACAAACTTTTTTTTTTTTTTTTTTGACAGGCAGAGTGGACAGTGAGAGAGAGAGACAGAGAGAAAGGTCTTCCTTTGCCGTTGGTTCACCCTCCAATGGTCGCTGCGGCCGGCGTGCTGCGGCCGGCGCACCATGCTGATTCGATGGCAGGAGCCAGGTGCTTCTCCTGGTCTCCCATGGGGTGCAGTGCCCAAGCACTTGGGCCATCCTCCACTGCACTCCCGGGCCATAGCATAGAGCTGGCCTGGAAGAGGGGCAACCGGGACAGAATCCGGCGCCCTGACCGGGACTAGAACCCGGTGTGCTGGTGCCGCAAGTTGGAGGATTAGCCTAGTGAGCCGTGGCGCCAGCCCAACACAGACAAACTTGAGCACAAGTATAGGAGCTACAGTGAAGATCCATGGGCCCCAGAGACCTGGGCTCACGTCTTAGCTCCACTATTTCCAAGGTGATGTTGCTTATTTAAAAACAAACAAACAAACAAACAAAAAACAGATTTATTGGATTTATTTGAAAGGCAGAGTTGCAAAGAGAGAGGATGAGACAGAGGGAGATCTTCTAACCGCAATGCCTGGGGCTAGACCAAGCCAAAGTCAGGAAACAGGAGCTTCACCTGCGTCTCCCACATGGGCGCAAAGGCCCAAGTACTTGGGCCATCTTCCACTGCTTTCCCAGGTGCATCATCAGGGAGCTGGACCGGAAGTGGAGCAGCTGGGACTTGAACCGGTGCCCATATGGGATGCTTGTATGGCAGGTTGTTGCTTGACCAATTACTCAATGCCAGCCAGCCCCGATATTGCTTAAATTACTTCACCCACTAGATCTCAATGTTCTCATCAATAAAACAGGATCATAGGTCCTCCTCCACTTCTAATAGGGTTGCATTCCAATTAACCCATTGTAGGTTGAGAATATCCCAAGTCGGAAACACAACTGACACATCTTGCTTAGAGATTGCTCTAGCTCGGCACCCTGGGCCCTGGGCAGGAGCAGATTCTTCCTCATCCCAATCACGTGGCTGACAAGAGCTGCACTCACGACCAATGCCTGGCACCCGGAGAGAGCGCTGAACACCACATCGTTTGCCCAGGCCAAAATCAAAACTCAAAATCGAAAGCATGTTTTCCACTGAACGCGTCTTACTTTCATACCATCACACAAACAAAAATCCTACATCCTACAGGGACTGGAGTTGTGGTGCAGCAGATGAAGCTGCCACTTGCAACTCCCACATCCCACATCAGAGTGCCGATGTGAGTCCCAGCTGCTCTGCTTTCCCACCCAAGTCCTCTGATAATGCGCCTGGAAAGGCAAAAGACGATGGCGCAAATGCTTGGGCCCCTGCACCCGTATGGGAGACCCAGGTAAAATTTCTGGCTCCAGGCTTCAGCCTGACCCGACCCTCACCACTGAAGACACCAGCAGATGGAAGCTCTCCTTTTCTATCATTCTGCCTTTCAAATAATAAATCTTTTCCAAAAAAATCCTAAATCCAACCATCAGTCATCAGAGACAGGCTATATGCTTACCAGGTCAACTACCTAAAGATTTTGTGAGAATGAAAATATTATTCAAATGATGTCCTTCGCTCAAATTTTGGCATATAAGAAGAAGTCAGAGATACTTCTTATTATTGTAGTTGTGATTGTCAGCATATGCAAAATGGTCTCTGGCACCACCTAACACACATGGAGGATTCTAGTTCCTCAAACCAGTCCTCCTCCGTGGTCAGAAGTCTTTACTGTGTGGAGACAAGTGCACAGTAACCACCCCTCCCTCCAAGTGTGTTAGATTGTAGGAAGGCCTTCCTCCGGGCCCTCAAACAACTGGTGTCAGTCATGCTTTCTTGAGGGTATCTAGAACCAACTCTTCAATGGAGGCAAAATGTGCCAGTATGCTGTGGGCAGCTCCAGATTGCAGTACCAACAGGGGAGATTTGGGGCAATCCGGGAGATGGGTCCTACTCGGAGCCATGCAGCTGCCAGCACACGACCTTGGGGATTCATCAATGCCAATCATTTTTTCTTTCTGCTCCCACATCACCCTCCTGGAGATTCAAAGTCTGCAGGGAGAGAATGTGATGGGGAAGGCTGGGGGCCCAGCTCACCCTAGCCTGGGTGTGCAGCGCACCTTTTAGTGGACAAGCCTACTGAAGCAGTACCCAAAGGCAGCAGAACATAGGCCCTTTCTAGAAAGATATGGGGGTGCCAGTACCCCTTAGAACATGACTAGATGGGGGGCCAGAGGGGGGGTAACAAATGCCCACCCTGCTTCTAGGCTCCGGAATAGAATAGAACGCCCTTTGTTGGGTGTCGCTGATCAGCTTTGCACGCCTAAAACAATGCACCCAGTAACTTCATGAAGAGAGGAGGTTGATTTAGTTCACAGTTTGGGAGATTCAAGGGCGTGAGGCTTTGCTTCAGCTCAGTTCTCTTGAGGGTGGTGTTACATCCTGGGAGGTAGCAGTGGGCGTGGTGCGTGCAGGACGATAATCCCATCTTGAATCAAGAAGCAGAGAGAAAGACGGGAAAGAGCCTAACTCAGGCTTTTACAACAACCTCCTTGCAAGAACCACCAGGGAGGGGATGGCTCTGTGGCTGAGAGGGTAAAGCCCCTGCCTGCATCGCCAGCATCCCATTATGTCTGCTGGTTTGTGTTCTGGCTGCTCCACATCTGATCCAGCTAACTGCTAATGGCCTGGAAAAAGCAGTGGAAGGCAGTGCAAATTCCTGGGCCCCTGATACCCACGTGGGAGATCCAGCAGAAGCTCCTGGCTGCTGGCTTCTGCCTGGCCCAGCCAACCTGTTGCAGCTATCTGGGGAGTGAACCAGTGGTTGGAAGATCTCTCGGTTTCTCTCTCTCTCTCCCTCTGCCTGTGTAACTTTGCTTTCCAAATAAATAAATAAACCTTTAAAAAAAAAAAAAAAAACAAGGAGTTCCATGAGATCTACCTTCTGAGTTTTAGTCTGCCATTATTTGCAGGGAACATGTTCCAAGAGCCCCAGTGGGCATCTGATTCCATAGATTATATTAAACCCTGTGTATACCATGTGCAGTCTTTGTATGCCACCTATGATAAAGGTTAATTAATAAATTAGGCACAGCAATAGAATCCCAATAATAATGGACAATAAAATAAAACAACTAGAAACATATACTGTAGGGGCCAGTGTTGTGGCATAGCAGATAAACCCAACACCTGTGACACCAGCATCCCATAGGGGCACCAGTTCAAGACCCGGCTGCTCCACTTCCGATCCAGCTCCCTGCTGATGACCTGGTGAAAACAATGGAAGACGGCCCAAGTACTAGGGCCCCTGCACCTTCGTGCAAGACCCGGAAGAAGCTCCTGACTCTGGCTTCAGCTTGGCCCAGCCCTGGCTGTTACGGCCATTTGGAGAGTGAGCCAGCAGATGGAAGAGCTCTCTCTCTGTCTCTGTCTCTCTCCCTTTCTCTCTGTAACTCTGCCTTTCAAATAAATAAATATTCAAATATATATATACAATATATATATATACATATATGTATATATACACACATATATACATGCAGTATATATACATATATGTGTGTGTATATATATATATATGTACTGTAGCAAAATTTACACAGAATGTCTTACCTTGCTTCCTGCACTGGTGTGTAATGATACACACCCGTGTGTGATGAGGTGAATGAGGCAGGCAGGGTGGCACCGGGTGGGGCTCCGGTGTAGAGATTTCTTGAACACCGCACTGTGACTCCCCAACAGTCCATCTGGTTACCAAGACGACGGCTGAGTGACCGATGGGCAGGTTGTGCGTACAGCATGGAGATACTGAACAGAGGGGACAGTTCCTAGCCGGGCCGGGCCTGAGTGGATGGGCGTGACATTTCTCCACACTCCTCAGACCAGCGCTCCATGAAAACTTAGGAGATGTTTATTTCTGGAATTTCTCCTTTAATATTCTCAGCCCACAGCTTGCTGAAAGCATGGAAAGTGAAATCCTAGGTAAGAAGAGATATTCACTTTAAACTCCACCACAGGCCCCCAGAGAAGACGCACATCCCGTCAAGGGGGCCTGACACCCCAAAGGGAGGAGGGAGGATGGGACTGACACCCCAACAGAAGGAGGAGGGCACAGGTAGAGACGATGTTGGGTGATGAGGCTTCCATTGCCTCCCGAGAAGGCTGGGACGCGTCACCCTCTGCCCCCGCCCCCCGGCCCCCATCTGTGCCCCAGCCCCTCAGCCCGTCCTCACCCCTCACTGTGCCCCCACAGGGACGGAGCCAGACCTGTCCACTCAGCCTTCTCCCATCCCCATGAAGGTTTGCTTCTCCCCTTCATGGAGACCAAGGAGCCTCATCAAATCACACCTGGAAGTCAGGCCCTGGAACTAGCGAATGCAAAGTGTGCTGGATGAAACAGGCCTGGGAGGGGAGAGGAGCAGACCTGCACATAGCCTCCCCGGGGCTGAAGCTGCACGCAGAGCCAAGCGAGAGTGAGGGCTGGCAGCTCTGGCACTATTGATTTGTCGACAGGCGGGGCACGGGCTGTGCAGCATCCTTTCTGCTGAGGTTACCACTTATCCCGGAAGACGCTGTTGGCATGAGAGTGTGGCAAGAAAGCTTCCTTCGCAGGCAGGATAAGGGAAATGTTAGACACGCAGAGAGAGTACCTTGGCACCCGGGATGTATTAATATTTTAAACGTGGAAGGATCCAGGTAAACAAATTCGCAGCACGATTGAAAACAGGAACTTCACCTCTTGTCCCCTCACCGGTTCGGGAGGATCAGCTAATTGTTCGAATGCAAGGCTCATCATCTTTCAGACCAGAAGCCAGAAGGCCACAGTTATGTCTCTGTGGTTTCTCTATCAAAACATCCTGGGGGACAGACTCTAAGTCATCATTTTATTGATGGCGCTCGGAGGATCGGATCAATTTTTCCATGGACTCAGATCTTGGCAGGGAAGAGAACAGACTGAAAACTTTTTTTAAAAAAAAAAGTAAACTTGGAATGTTCTTTTTGCCAACCCCCCCCCACTACCACCACCCCTGACAGAGAACTTTTTCTACTCAAATGAACCTGCAAGAGAAATCAAAATAAAGAAAAAGTAGAAGGACTATTTTGCGGGCAGATTCCAGGGCTAGGATTCTCTGGGATTTGTTCAGAGAAACCCGATCCCTTCCAGAGGTCCCTTGCAGAACTGGCTGCTCCCTGGTTCTACTTCCTGGGTCAAGCATGCCAGGTGATCAACACGAAAGTCATCTAAGGCTGCCGTCTCAAGCCCCAGCTATTACAGCAGTGTCACAGTGCGCAGGGTGAGATCGGTCGTGACAGCCGAAAGAATCGAAACAATGCAAATTTGGCAGGAGTGGAAACTCAGGCACTTGAACAGCAGCTTGAAAACCGGTCTCCATCTCACCTGCTCTGCCTTCCAACTGGTGCACCACTCCCTCCAGTCCTCCAGAGTCCTCCCTCCCCCTGATCTTATGGCCCCATAAGCATTTGCATCCACTGCCCTTGGAATCAGCTAAGGAAAGCACAGGTAGGATTCCGACCAGAAGCAATTAAGACAGAGACAGGGCAAGGGGCAGGGAGGCAGGGATCAAAGAATCAAGAGACGCGCACCACTGTGCTTGGGAATGGCAAGAGGCCAGCTACTTTTGTGCTACATTTGGGTTACCAGTTGAAACACCCACATCCCAAACTGCTCCAAGTCCCAGCTACTCCACTTCCCATCCAGCTTCCTGATGATGTGTGCACTGGAAGACAGCAGGCTGCGGATCAGGTAGTTGGGTTCTTATACCCACCTGGGAGGCCCGGATGGAGTTCTGGGCTCCTGGCTTTGGTTTGGCACAGTCCTGGATGCTGCAGGCATTTCGGAAGTGAATCAGCAAATGGGAGCTCGCTCGCTCGCTCTCTCTCTCTCTCTCCCCCACTGTGTCTGTCTGTCTCTGTCTCTCACTTCCTCCCTGCCTTTCAAATATGATTTTTTAAAAATTCAACCTCCTCTAAGCGCTGAATTCCTGAGTGCCATCGGCTAGTTCTGTCTCCTGATACAATTAAAATGTTCCAAAAATGTCTCTGCAGCCACTGAGCCAGCTATCCAGGTTCCGTATTGAGAAACACCATTGAGATTTTCTTTTGTCAAAAAGCAGGAGTGAGACAAGCTTTTCCCTTGCACGAAGCCACGTTTTGGGCAAGCCAATCAGCACTGATGAATCAGCCTGGGTTCCTGCAGCTTCGCAGGCTGGAGACTTAGAATCCCCTTTGACCTTTCACCTCCCCATCCCAGTGGATCTCCTTTTGCTACTTCTGATCCTTTCTCCTCTCTCCCAACTTGTTCCAGCCAGCCTCCCTCCCCTGACCTGGATGCCAGGAGTAGGGTGGGGCAGAATCCCCAGAGACTCCACCTGGTGACAACTGGTCTCATTCTATGTAGCCTCTGCAGCGGGATCCCTGTGCTCAAACCAGCCCCACATGGAGCCCTTGAGTGATCTGGAACAAGCTTAGCTCCTCTGCGCCCCAGCTTTGCTATCCTGTAAAATGGAGGTGATCGCCCATAACAGCACTTCAAAAAGGTCATGGAAAATAGAATGAAGACATCGGTTTCTCTGGGTGCAAAAAATTCTGAAATCTACGCATATGTGGGATGTTCAAAAAGTTCATGGAAAATTCACACTATGAAAAAAACTATGCATGGACTTCAAAACTGGTTTTGCACCAAAAAAGACATTTGTCTTTTAATTCCATTTTCAACAAACTTTTAGAAATGCCCACCTGCTTGAGCCACTGGGTGCAACCAATGAACAGCGCCTGGCACATGGAGTAGTCAGAAAGTGCGAGCTCCATTATACCTATAATCTATTTCCTACCATTCAGTGGATGTCTTTTCCCAGCACCCCCTTCTTCAAAGACCTCAAGCCCCGTCTTTGCCTCCCCTTGCTTTCACCCCATTCTGGCCCCTGTCCCTGGGGAGAGGTCTCTGGGCTCACTGTCTTCCCACTCCTCTTATTCCTTCCCTTCCTGCCACCCCAGCCCATCTCTGGTCACTCCATGCCCAGCTCACAGCACCCACTTCCAGCAAAGTGCACCTTCTAGACCTTACCCCATCAGCTCTGCAGAGCGTCGCTCACCATTCTGCTCTTCCACACTGGAAAATCCAATACTCCTCCACTTCCTGGCCACTCATGAATGAGCTTCCTGAAAAGTTTCCCAGTCGTGTCCTCTCTGGCTTCATGCGAAGCTGTTGCCTGGATCTCCTGATGCCCCCCCCCCCCACCTCCCAGCGTCCTCAGGTCAGATCTTCCATCAATTCCTCGCTAGTTATGCTCAACCACCTCTGTGTGTCTCCCAGTGTTCCGCCCCTCCCTGCCCTACCCAGTTGAAGCCCCACCTCCTCTTGAGAGCCTTCCCTGATAACTCCCTTCTTGATGGGATGACTGAAGCCCCCTCGTTGAGCAGGAGACCATACCCTCATTTCTGCCCTGAAGACCCATGCAGTCAGCATAAGAACTGGACTCGTGTCCAATGCCCTGTGGTCTGGGGAGTGAGCAAATGGCCCAGCTAAGCCAGCCACGGACTTTGCATCCCTTGGGAAGCCACAGGGATTGGTCCAAGTGAGTTAGCTGAGCCAATCAGGGTCCCTCTGGCAGCTGCAGCAATTCGTCCAACATTCGTCCAACATTCGTCCAACTCAGCTGAGCCCCTCCGAGACACTCCCGAGGAATTTCTAACTGGAACAGGTGGCAAAGGATTCTTTGCTCTGGGAAGGCAAGCTCAGAATGACCCAGGACAAGGTGCCAGCCTTGGACAAAGGTTTTCTTTCAGAGAAGGAGAGCCAGGAAGTCCTGGAGTACTGAGTCTCTGCTTCCAGATGTCTTTACTCTTTCTGTGGATTAAGCAAAAACTTACCAATAAATAAGCACCGTGCCACTCTGTTAAAGCTTTCCGGAGCTCATTTATTCTTTAGAACGTAACCTGGGGTGGGTGTTGGACGTAATGTTTAAGGCATCTCTTGGGAAGCCTGTACCCCAGCCTGGGTTCAGGACCCAGCTCTGCTCCAGGTTCCTGCTAATGCATGGCCCTGGAGGCAGCCGCTAAGGGCTCAAGTGATTGTGCTCCTGTCACCCGTGTGGAGACCTGGACTGGGCTCCTGGCTCCTGGCTCCTGGCTCCTGGCTCCTGGCTTCTGGCTCCTGGCTGCTGGCTTTGGCCTGACCCAGCTCCAAATGTTGCTGGCATTTGGAGGGGGAACCAGTGGGTGGGAGCTTTCTGTCTGTTCATCTGTCCCTGCCTCTCTGTCTCTCTGTCTTTTTTAAAAAAGAAAGTAAAGACAACGACTCAGCCGTGTCCTCCATCCCAGCCTGTATGAGGTGTGTGTGGTGTTTTGCTTTTTGTCACCCACTCTGTAAGGGAGAGGGACACATCTCAGGGTTCCTTCACCTTGCTCCCTGTTCTCGGCACGATCTCGGGCACAAAGTAGATGCTCAGTAGATACTTAGGCCAGTGGAGCATGTTACAATGGTCTGGTAGGTGCAGTGGCAAACAGGAACATTCTAGATCCTTTAGAGCTCCCTCTAAGAGCACCCGTCACAAGTGTGCTAGAATCGAGTCACAGAGAATTATGGTTTTCTCAGTAAAGGTTGCTTAAAACAAAAGCCCATTTATCTGCCTGCAGAAGACATTTAATCAATTTACATGAGGGATTTCAAAATTAGTCAGACTGTAATGAACTATGAAATACTGATTAATGCATTTTTGCAATGTTTGATTAGAAACTTAACATGTATGCTAGCACGTTTTTACCACTGCGGCATTTATATGGTAATATTTGGTTTCTTGCAAATGCAAGAATAGATATCCTGCTTTGCAGAACTGGCGATAATTTGTAGTTAGCAATGTGTATACAGTCTATCTACTGGGAAGTGCTCCTGACGCTGAAGAGGTGTTCTCAAGTGGCACAAGGGACGGGGTGGGAGGGTTATTACAAAGGGTGTACTCAGCACAAAGCTATTAGCTGTCAAGCACGTGGGATTTTCCCAAAGTCACCCAGAAAAGGGACCCACCCATCTCTCCTGCCCTGGTCCTCCCCTAACCATGAAGCAGGCTCTGGAAGAGGGAACAACCCCCATGTTACCCATGAGAAAGGAGTTGAATTATGTTAGCCAGAAGTTGAATATAGCACCTTGAGGGCACCAGGTTGAGGTAAATAGTGCATGTTCTGTGTCCGATGTGGAAATTAAAGAAAGTCACCCTGAACTCAGCATTGTGGCGATGAGGAGCTGGGGATGGCATGTGGAGGGGACAGAGAGAGTCTTACAGAAATGACAGGTTCCAGTGTTCTTAGCACAGTGCTGTGGCCACAGCTCACTATGATACATTACACACTGGGCGGAGACTGAAGGGAGGCACCAACAGGTGCAAATGTAAGAGAAGGTGAGGAAATGGAAATGCTGATTACCTGAGCATGCTGCATACTCTTGAAATGTTGTACTGCACCCCAGGAAAATGTACAAGTATCACATGTTAATCAGTCCTTTTAATTTCGAAAATGTCATTCATCTGTTACAGCCATGCATTGGTTTCCTCCCTAGGCCAAGGACATGGCTGACCACTGGACTGGAAAGGTTCCGAAGACCTCATGGGAGATTGGAGACCACAGTTTGGATCTTCTGACCCCTTTGAAGCCTTCTGTGTCCATGTTGTTCACAGAGAAGGTGAGACAGGTCTTCTGTGTCCCTGGAGAACTTGCTCTCCTGGTGAGATCATCAGAACCCAGATCATCTAGGGAGGGACCCAGGGTGTCAAAACAGGGAAGATGTGTAATCCTGAGAACCCAATCCACTGGAAGCTTGAGCTTCGTAGTTTTTTTTTTTTTTTCCCCAAGAATGATTTATATATTTATTTGAAAGGCAGAGTGAAAAGGGTAAGGGAGAGAGGGAGACAGAGAGAGAGAGATATTTTCCACCTTCTGGTTCACTCCCCAAATGGCTGCAACAGCCAGGTCTGGGCCAGGCTGAAACCAGAACCCACGAGCTCCACCTGGGTCTCCCATGTAGTTGGCATAGACTCAAGCACTTGGGCCATCTTTTACTGCCTTCCATGACGCATTAGCACGACAGTGGATCAGAAGTGGGGCAGCCAGGATTCAGCCAGAACTTGAACCTGCATATATGGGATGCCAGTGTTGAAAGTGGCAGCTTAACCCACTGTGCCACAATGCCAGACCCTTCTTCAAGTTTTTTAAAACAAACCCATTGGCACACACATATAAGACATCTTAATTGGTGGATTGACCAAACAATATGTTAGAAAATTAGCTATTGAAGAATTTGGAAACAGAATCCCACAATAGACTTCTTAAAAAAAAAAAAAGATTTATTTATTTATTTGAAAGGCAGAGTCATAGAGAGAGGAGCAGGGGAGAGAGAGGTCTTACATTTGCTGGTTCACTCCCCCAGATGGCCACAATGGTCAGAGCTTCATCGATCTGAAACCAGAAGCCAGGAGCTTCCTTTGGGTCACCCACATAGGTGCAGGGGCCCAAGGACTTGGGCCATTTTCTATTGCTTTCCCAGGCCACAGCAGAGAGCTGGATTGGAAGTGGAGCAACCAAGTCTCAAACCAGCGCCCATTTCTGGTACTGGCGCCACAGGCAGCTGCTTTACCCACTATGCCATAGTGCCGGCCCCCACAGTAGGTTTCTCAAAACACAAATGTGCCAAGCACGGCCCCAGCCATGAGACTGCCCGAGGAATGCTGGGTGGAAACGGGTTCTGGTGGAAATCCCATTGCCGCGAGTGTGCTAACTGCAGAACAGAAATGCACAAATGCATCCACACCAAGGAGAGATGTGTGAGTCCCCACGTGAGCACATGTAGTGCAAGAAACAGACTTCCTGATTATCACCAGAGCAAGCAATTAGCTGGCATTTAGATTTTAAGCCTCCCTTAGAATTTTAAAAATCATTATTTTGCAGGATCGCCATTATTCTGATTCATTAGCAAGGCATACTTATTAGGGTCTTAAAATAACCGGGAAGCTGGACATGTAAAAACATGATTCTTGCTGTCATGACAACTAAATAACAACAATAATGCTCACATCCGAATGACTACAGGGAACAAAGTTATCGTGCCTGAATATAGATAAGTTAATTATGGAAGCATCAAAAGAACAACAGCTCTGTCAATGCAAAGATGATTCCAGAATAATCGATAACGACAATCATGTTTGGTAATTGGCTATTTGTTTCCAATACGGGATCTACCTTTGGTCTGCATGGAAATGCAGCAGCCCCTTCAGCCAGTTGCAGGGAAAAAAAAAAAAAAGAAAATCTTCCAGTTTAGGGTTGGTGGTTGTCAGTGGCAACAAATAATGGAAAATTGCCATCTGGCTTCTTTTTTTAAATGAGATTTGAATAATCAATTTAATAATGGATAGAGCACTTGCTTAGAGAAATAATCCATTGTCATTGCTTGGGAAAAAAAAAAAAAAAAACTTTGGCACAAAAGACAGAGCTCTGCAGTCTAACTACAAGGTAAAGCAAATAAACATCTACGTACATGCCACAGTTTTATTTTCACTGCTGACTTTACATAAACTAGAGGATAACTCTTCCCGCTCTGTGCTTAGCTGTTCGCATTCAATGTTTCATAATCAGGCCGAAATCTACAGAGCAGTTGGCTTGCTACAGGCAGTCAACTCTGCTGATGGCGAGTGGAAAGGGAAACACACAAACGGCAGGTTTTTCACCCATTTCTCCCCTGCATCTCGGGACCTATGGTGGGACAGCCCTGATAGGAGCTGCACAGAGGAGATACGAATGCAACTGGCTGTGGGGTGTATGTGTGTGTGTGTGTGCATGCGTGTCCACTCCCTCTACACAACTGCACCAGAGGAAGAGAGGAACAGGGTGAGATCAAGGACCAGCATGACTCATTCATTTACAGGAGAAAAAATGATAATAGGAGGAAGGGTTTTCCTAGCTCCAAGCAGCACCAGGACTGATGACACCCAAGTCTGGGGCTTGTGCCATGTCCTTAGGTGCTTTTTTTTTTTTTAATGAAATATGCACATACAGCATCCCATTGACCTCAAAAGATCCCAGAATCTGTTACTGAACAATTCATCATGTGGGCTGAAGGAAGGGATGAATCCCAGGCCCCGCCCCTTTCCAGAGAGTGGCATTCAGTCTCCCAGCGGGGTCCACCCTCCTACCTGACTGGCGGATGGGGGCTTCTCCCAGCTTTGTTTGCTGGAGCATGGGAGACCTTGAAGAGGATTGCCCCATTCAACCCCAGCCCCCACCTGGGATCTTCTTCCCTGGGAGAGGCTCCCTTTGTCATTCCCTGGTTCCCATCTGAGTGGCAGATATTTTGCTCTGCTCTGGCTACAGTCTCAGCACCACTCACCTGTACAGCATCCCACCTCCCCAACCAAGGCACCGCCCAATCTACTTCTTATCTGTTCTCTAAGGACTTCCATCGCTGGGCCCCTCCCTGGGTCATGGTCCCATTAATTCCCTTCCTTCAGCAGGGAAGTGAAACTGATTTACTGTCACCCTGGAGACTCCCTTGGGGGACCCAACTGTGGGCACCGGGATCACCTGCACTTCTTTGACCCCAGGGCACTTTCTAGACCCTAGGAGAGGGCTCTGCTTGGCCCCGGGGCTTCCTGCTTATGGAAGGAGTCTGTACAATGGTAGACCCATCAGTCCTGCAGTAAGGAGCAGTTTGGTAGGGCTTTGCTGGGAGTAGGAAGCTGGGTATGACTAAGATTTGGTGAAGGCACTGTCATCCTTCTACTCTTGGCTCTCTCCACTTGATCTGGAAATCTCAGCTCTGCTCTTCATGAAGTACGAAAGGCATTCTTTGGGGATGGAGTAGTGACAAGCACTTCTCCCCCAAAACCCAATAGGTAGAATTGCACAAGAAATAAAGACCCAGCATGCTAGGAGAGCGTGATTGACTCAAGATGGGATGATAAAGATCAATTGCCATGGCTTGGAGTTATGACACCAACAAAGTTACAATGACATTAGCACAAAGAGAGAGACACAAATCCATTACAAAGATACAATCAAATATTCAAAAAAGCCTGGCACGCTCATTACTTATTCATGCTAATACAAGTATATTAAGAAATCTAAACAGTGTTAGCGCTCAATCACTCACCAACCAAATGAGGTTTAGCATTTATCAGCCCCCAGTCATCAGGGCCCAGTGTCGCTATACAAAGGTGGGGATGTGACATAACTGGAGATATTTATATCAGCCTACACGGACTGGGAGATACACTAGGATTTATTAAACTGAGTAATGCCATCACATTCACAGAGCAATAAAAGAAATAACTGTGTAGCAGTCATTTCCCCCACGACAATAAGATTTACCTTTGCAATCTCTTAAAGATGCTGTGTCTGTTTTCAAAGGGTCGCTGGCAGCATTTCCGACCTTAATAAACTATTTACAGATTAATTTTTCCAACAAAGGACAGGACGCCCAAAAGTGAATCCCCTCATTGCCAGCTCAGTGAGAGACTCTCAGCCATTCTGTCCCTGGTGACGGAGCACAGCCAAGTAGATCCCACTTCCTTGGGGGCGTCCTCAGATTTCAGTACAGAGAAGCCCCCTCAGCACACAGGGCGGCAAGCACATGGATTTGGGGAGCCTGAGTGGGTCGCTCACATGACCCCCAAATTTCACAGTCAACAGTACTGCTTCAAACACAATGGAATATTGTGAGTTTTTTTTTTTAAGATTTATTTATTTATTTATTTGAGAGGCAGAGTCGCAGACAGTGAGGGGGAAGACAGAGAGAGAGAGGTCTTCCACCCACTGGTTCACTCCCCAAATGGCTGCAATGGCCGGATCTGGGCTGATCCGAAGCCAGGAGCCAGGAGCTTCTTCCGCGCCTCCCACGTGGCTGCAGGGGCCCAAGCACTTGGACCATCTTCCACTGCTTTCCCAGGTACATTAGCAGGGAGCTGCATTGGAAGTAGAGCAGCCGGGACTTGAACTGGTATCCATCCATAAGGGATGCTGGGGCCGCAGACGGAGCATTAACCTACTACACCACGGCACTGGCAACAGAATATTCTTGAAAAGAGACCAAGTGTCAGCAGAAAAGGCCCCATCACAGGTTTTGCTGTCGCCCACCTTCTAGAATGTTTCAGCCCCCTCCCCCCACCCTGGCCTCAGCTATGATCCTCTCTCCCTCTCATTCTCTCTGCCTCCTGGGGTGGCTTGTCCTTCCTGACTCTTCACGTCACTGTCACTTACATTTCTATCGGTGCTTCCATCTTTCCACCCACCCCAGGGAATTCTCATCCATGCCCCCAGCTTCCCGGGTGCTGACATCCTGCTGACTGGAATCTCAGAGCCTTGCACCCAACTGCTCACTGCAGCACCACAGTCCCCAAGACACCCAGCGGGCCCCAGCAAGGCCTCTGATTCTTCTTCACCTGTTCCAGATGACTGGTGGCTCACCCACACAGTAGCACCCTTCCCCTCCCCCCAGTTCTGTCCTCCCTGACAATGCCCAGATGCAGGGCCTCACCTCTTTCTCATCCAGGGCTGCAGTCTCACCCCACCTCTGCTGCCTGCAGGGCGATCTTTCCGGATGGTGTCTTGGATCTTGTCAGTGCCCTGCACAAATGGCCATGAATGGAGTACAGAGCAAAGTCCAGCTGTCAGTAAGGAAATGTCATTACAAGATGTTCAGGCACGGGTGTGAAGCCAGTATTACAACCACAGCATTTTGTAGTACACTGTTCCCCTACATGGTCCAAGAACCCTTGTTCTCCCTGCTTCCCATGCATCCGATGCCTGGGTGACCTTCTTTCTTGCTTCTTTGGGATCCAGCTCCCAGTCAGTCACCCTCCACCTGCTCCTCGGGTCCTCTGTGCCCTCCTCCCAGTGACATGTTTACAGGGCTCCTCTCTAGGCAGACAATGAGTTGGTAATGCCTGGGCTGAGCCTCCCTCCCTCCCTCCTGCAGTCCAGGCAGGGCCCGATGCCTGGTCCATAACAGATGCTGCCCTACCCATGGCCAAGATGTCCCTTTCCCTCTGTTGCATTGCAGTGTGCAGTGGCCAGGATGAGGATCAACACCTAACAAGCTCTTCTTGCCTGGTGTTTGGCAGAAGAGAGAACTCTTCCCCAATAATCCATATTGTCATCAATTCAGATCACATTGAGGAGCCATAGAGTACTGTGCCAATCACTCCAAGAGGCACAGGAAAAAGACACCCAGCAAATGCCCTCTGCCAGTTGACAGCCTAATCATTAAGTCTTAAGTGATTTCCAAGGACGCAAACGTCAACAGGTGGAAGCATGCTCCAGGGGAAGGCAGCCTGCTTGGGGGAAGGCTTGGGGGGCTGTGGGTCAGAGTTCATGTTCTATCCCATGGGCTCTGCATCCTCACTGTTGGTGCTCCAGGTGATCACAGACATCACAGGTGCTGTTAAAAGGCAAGCCCCGGCCGGCGCCGCAGCTCACTAGGCTAATCCTCCGCCTTGCAGCGCCGCCACACTGGGTTCTAGTCCCGGCTGGGGTGCCAGATTCTGTCCTGGTTGCCCCTCTTCCAGGCCAGCTCTCTGCTGTGGCCAGGGAGTGCAGTGGAGGATGGCCTAAGTACTTGGGCCCTGCACCCCATGGGAGACCAGAAGCACCTGGCTCCTGCCATCGGATCAGCGTGGTGTGCCGGCTGTAGCCCGCCGGCCGCGGCGGCCATTTGAGGGTGAACCAACGGCAAAGGAAGACCTTTCTCTCTGTCTCTCTCTCTCACTGTCCGCTCTGCCTGTCAAAAAATTTTTAAATAAAGGCAAGCCCCACGTGATCTGAGGCTTTATCCCTTCCATTCACTGGTATATCCCCAAAGCTGACACTTAGTGTACTCAGGAAACATAACAGCAGGAGTGGAGGGAGCGAGGGAGGGATGAGGAAGAGCAGGTGGAAGTCTCCCTGGTTCTTGTGTTTATGGAGCACATCTTCCTGGAGCATCCTGACAGGTAGACAGCAAATTAGTTGAGAGCTTGGATGTGTGCAAATGTTTGTATTCTATCTCCGTACCTGATTGATAGTTTGGCTGGGTAGAGAATTTTCTTTCAGAAATGTGTGAGCATCACCTCATTGCTTCTAGATTACTGGTGAGAAGACTGAAGTCCTCCCGCCCCTCGCTCACAGGACTTCACATCCACGCATGTATGTGCATCATCTACCTTTAATCTGTTTCCTTACTCATAAATCGCACAGTGATGGGCTTTAACTGTGCAACTATGCTCATTCACGGAACTGGGCTTTCAACGTGGAAACTGTTTTTCCTGCAGCCTTGGGAAGTTTTCTTATTTCCTCAATGACCTCCTCCTCTCCCTTTCTTTATTCTCTGCCCAGAACTCCTGTTACTCAGATCTTTGACTTTTCTAGAGCAGTCTTCAATATTTTTTATTATTTATCTCCTTTGCTCTTTTTGCTCTGCTTTGTGGGTGATCCCCTCAAACATCTCTTTGAGCTTCACAGAAGGAAGCTAGAAAGGGAGGAATCAGGAGAGTTAACAGCCCACTGACTCAACCCATTCTTGATATGGTGGGTTCCTCTGTGGCAAAGATCTTGGGACTCATAGCTTTTGCCACTGGCTCAGGAATTGCTCAACTGGCCCAGACACTTTACCACTCATCCATTTGTTTCTTTCCCTCCCTCCACAATTCTGTTCTTAGCATCTCATCTGTTTACCTTGTCCCTGCACCTTTAAAAATATTTTTTCGGGGACTGCGCTGTGGGCTAATGCCCTGGCCGGAAGCACCAGCATCCCATATGGGCACCGGTTCTAGTCCCGGCTGCTCCTCCTTCAATCCAGCTCTCTGCTATGCCTGAGATAACAGTAGAAGATGGCCCAAGTCCTTGGGCCCCTGCACCCACGTGGGAGACCCAGAAGAAGCTCCTGGCTCCTGGCTCTGGATCGTGTAACTCCAGCCATTGCAGCCATCTGGGGAGTGAACCAGCAGATGGAAGACCTCTCTCTCTGTCTCTACCTCTCTCTGTAATTCTGTCTTTCAAATAAATAAAAAATAAATCTTTAAAAAATATTTTTTCCTGTCTTTCCAATGGGGTTGCTGAGAGGAGAACTAACCCCATGTTGCATAATTTACAAAAGATTGCCCATAATGTTGCAAATATTTTCTTCCAGTCTAAGGTTTGCCTTTTGTCTCTGTATTCAATGTCCCTCTAAAGGAGTGTCTTCATTTTCATGGACACAAATCTGGGGACCTGTCTAGTGAGCTTAAAATATTGCAAGAGAAGATCTTCGCTGTCCAGGCATTGTTCTTTTAGGAGCTGGATGCACTGTCTCATTATCACTCTGAAAGTCTACCCTCTCCTCCCTTAAGCAGCTTCTTTCCACCAAATGGCAAGCTCCTGATAACTCTTGTGAGCTTCCACTTTCCCAGAAAGAAATGCCAGGCCTGCTCCCCCAGCCAGATGCTGTCCAGTCCTCACCCTCAGAGCACCCACCCCAAATCACTGCCTATTCCCAAGTCCTGCGGCGAAATCGCCTATGCCCCACCTCCTCTAAGGGCGCTTCACTGGCCACGTTATTCAAGGCCATGTCCCTACAGAGCTCAGCTCAGCAGAGGAGCACAGCAGACTCCAGACACATCCTGACAGGGCTCAACTTGATGCCATTTGTAAGCAGTGACTGATAAATCCAGAGCTTTGGATCAGATAAAACTTTGATAAATGGCTTCTTAGTGTGCTGGTAGCAATGCCTACTCCTGTCCATCCTGAGCTACTTGCTGCAACCAGAGCTTTGTTTGGTTTAATCAACAGCAGAGGCAACAATGCAACAAGCAGAGCAACAAAACAGCGAGGCCGCTGAAAGATGCTGAGATAGCCTCGTCCTGAAGGGAACCGGGAGATAGAAAAGTACAAACACTCCCAGCCCTGATCAGGGCCAGAGCTAACACAGCTTATCTGCCTGAGATTTGACCAGGACCAAATCGGCATCACGCAACAGACCAGAGAGGACCCTGGGACAGTGCACAAAACCCCTTCTCTGGGCACGTCTCACCAGGCATGGGTCCACCTATGTGGAGCAAGGGGCACCTTCGCCCTGGCTGTTCCTCAGAGGGAAGCAACTGGTACCCACTGCGTTGGTCTCACGGAGAGACGGGCAAGGAAGAGAGCTTCTCTGATAACTCGGGTCCATCAGTCAACCCCGCCCTGGTCCCTCAACCCCACGGGGTAGCTGCATGCATGAAGGCCCCCATGAATAACTGTCCCCACCCACTTGCATCAGCCCCAGTGTGAAAGGCAAAGATGCACAGTATGACCGGACCTCTCCTTCCTAGCGCCACAACAGAAATGAGTAGATGGATACGCAACACAACTGTGGCCTGGGCATCCCCAGGCCAGGACGCTCTCTGAAGCTATGGCTGCCTTTGTAAAAGGGAAAACAGTGGCCTACGCTTGGAAGACAGTGAAACCTGACGTCAAACCTCAGCTCTGCCACCCTGGGCAAGTTAAAGTACTTCTCTTAACTGGCTCCCTTACCTGTAAAATGGAGATTTTTTTTTCGATATCAAGGTGTGTTCCTGCCTTTCGTCACTCAGGAGATATTTCCTGGACTTGTCCTGAGTTCCAGGCAGTGTTGTAGGTGCTGGGGATGGTCATGATTAAAGGTATGTATGGCCCAGCCCCGCACACAGGTGCTAAGGAAATAATGGCTGTCATTACTCTTCCGGTTGCTAATGAGTTTTGTCATGAGAAGCAACTGAAATTAAAGCATGTTAGTGTATTTCATAAGTGTAAAGCTCTCTGCAGACATTAGCCAATATTATTTCTTCTATGGGTCGAGCTCTAAGAGACGGCCCACTGGTTGCCCTTGGCCTCTTTCAACGTTCAAGATGGCCACCACCAGCTCTTGCTGTATCTAGCACAGAACGCAACAGGGTTGTCTTAAACTCCATTCCCGGGCACCGTTCCTCTCCCTCAAAGCCCCAGCGTGCTGATTTCACCTTGTGTTATTCTGCCTGCTCCAGCAAGTTTTTAAGTTCTTCACATGTGTGTGCACATGTGTGTGCAGCTGTCCCTCGGTGTTTGTCTGGGATTGGTTTCAGGACTCCCTGTGAATACCAATGGCCATGGATGCTCCGTCCTTTATATAAAATGGTCAATTATTTGCATACAACCTACACATATCTTCCTTTATACCTTAAATCATTACTAGATCACTTATAATACCTAATACAATGTAGATGCTATGTAAATAGCTATCGTACTGTATTGTTTCGGGGAAAATGACACCAAAAAATGTTCATACATGTTCACTACAGATGTGATTATTTTTCTAAGTATCTTCTATCTGCAGTTGTTTGGACCCACAGATTTGGAACCTGAGGACACAGGGCTGACTGTGGATGGGTGGAAAAACAGAGATGCCAGCATTGTGGCATGGCGGGTCAAAACTGCTGCTCGCAACACCAGCATCTGAAATCAGAGTGCCAATCCAAGTGCTGGCTGCTCTGCTTCTGATCCAGCTTTCTGCTAATGTGCCTGGGAAAGCAGCAGAGGGTGGCATGAGTGCTTGGACCATTGCCTCCCATAAAGGAGACCAGGATGGCGTTCTGAGCTCCTGACTTCAGCTTGTAGCAGACCTGGCTATTGCCACCACTTAGGTAGTGAACAGCAGAAGGACGATCTCTCTGTCACTCTGCCTTTCAAGTAAATAAATAAATCTTTAAGAAAGAAAGATGGAGACAGATGGTAGATCTTTTATAGACAGACAGATAAATAGATAGGTGATATAGACAGATGCAGATGGATTCATGAACACCTACTTCCAATAAAGGTTGTTTAGGATGATCCCAGCATGTTGAGTGTTCCATCAAACTAGTCGTAACTAGTCTTACCCCTGAAGGAGTCCCTGAAGATGAGGAAAGGGGAGAAGCGGGGGAGGGGCAGGTGGAAATGGTAGCCTCAGTCGACCACCAAGCTACACCGGGTAGGAAGAACCCCCGGCAAAGCACAAAACTGGCCAGGTTAACTGAAGGGTTAGTGGTCAAAGTACTCAGTCAAGTGATCAGCTCTCTTCACTGGGAAGAATCTCGCTTACAGGCCTCTTCCATGCATGAGGAGTGGCTGAGACTGAAAAGGCACCTGAGGAGGTCCTGCAGGTCAGAGGTCAGAGGTCACACAAGGCCCTGGGGGCAACACCAAAGTTCCCCACTGCAGATTGCTGCTTTGGTAGCGAGCAGGGCACTGAGGAGTACCTTTCTGCCCTGGTTTCAGGGTCTTCTGGGCCCCTCCTGTGCCCTACCTGTGCCCACAAACAAACCAGCATCCGATACAAATGGGAGAGACTGCAGTCACCCTTGAAGGTGGCAGAGGAAACCAACCTTCACCTACTTCCAGTTACAAAGGCAAAATCAGGATGGAAACCAAAAGACCCGTTTTTGTACTTAACTTCCATTGATTAAAAAAATATGTAAATACAAAGATTTTGACACGATTAAGCCATTATGGTCTATTGTGCAATTATTTCTTTGATAGTTCATGACGGCTCAATTGGAGGCATAATGGACTATTATGCAATGACATCTTTGCTGAGTTTTTTGCTTGTTTTCCTCTTTTCTTTAATTTTCTTTCCTCCATCTTTCCTCCTTTAAAAAAAAAGGAGAGAGAATTTTTCATTTGTGGATCATTGACTTTTTAATGTCAGATTATTTACTCAATAGTCAATAACGATGCCTTTGGATTCATTATGGGCTATCGTGTAAATAGCTAATTGCATTAATTACAGCCTTTTTACAAATGTTTGGTTTGCAGCTCATCACACCCATGGACTGCGTAATTGCTGCTATTGGGGCTCATGGGCAGAGACAGCCCTGAGTGTCTGCTTGGTGACAGGGAGATATCTGTCGCCTTTGTTCCAACCTGAGTTATACCCACTAACCATGAGTGTATGAATGTATGTGTCTGTGCACACGTGTGTGTGTGTATGTGTGTAGAAAGTTGATATGGGTGTGTACATTTGTTGACCAGCTCATTTCATATTTATAAAGATGAGGAGAGATTATTCCTAAGCACTTACACATTTAGCTTTGAAAAACATACTAATTTAAAAGAGTGAGGAGTCTAGGACTTGGAAAGACTCGCGTGCTAAGACCTGGAGTGCACAATGAGGCATTTCCCTTTCATAGAGTGGAGGTAGTGGTCTTGAGAACGGATTCTGATCCTGAAGCGTTCTCAGATCGAATCTCCCAGGAACCATGTGCTCACGAGGCTCGCGGGCTTTGCATTTACCGTGGGGAATTCTTGCAGGGACAGTGTTTTTTGGAAAGCATCTTAGTATCTTCCCAGGGCCATGTTTCCATGCACATTTGAGGCAAGACAAGAGCTGCCCTGAGTCCATTGGAGGCCACGGGTCTTCCAACAGGTGGCTCCTTGGGTCAAAATGACTGTTCCAGAGGGGAAGGAGGGTGGATCACTGTGGGGCAGCAGGTGAAGCCATCACGTTCGATGCCTGCAACCCACATCAGAATGCTTGGGGTCAAGTCCCACCTCTGCCTTCTCTCCAGCTTCCTGTCTATGTGCCCCCTAGGAGGTAGCAAATAATGGCCCAGAGGACTTGGGTTTCTGCAACCCATGTGGGAGACCCATATGGAGTTCCAGGATCTTGCCTTTGGTCTGGCCCAGTCCTAGCTGTTGCAGACATTCAGTGAGTGAACCAGCAGATGGCATCTCTCTCTCTCTCTCTCTCTCTTTCTTGCTCTTTCAAACAAATGTATTAGCAATCTTTTTTTAAAGAATATTTGCAACTTTCTGAGCTCCTTCACCTACTTATTTTCTGTCCCCCATGGTCATGGTCCCATATGGTTCTCTTTTCTTCTTTCTTTCACTCTTCCTCAGTACCACCTCGTGCCATTCACAACTTGAGCAAGATGATCCCAGGTCAAGCTTTCATCTTAGCAGATGATGAAATTAGCGTCTTTTGGGAGACGAGAAGGAGAGAATCAAACTAGCACAGTCGCCCTGTCCTGCCACGGGACGCCCTCTGCCACCTTACGATGCAGACAGAAGGCCCTCACTAGGTGCTGAGTAGGTGCAGACACCATGCTCCTGGGTATCCTGGCCCCCAGGACTGTCAGAAATAAATTTATTTTCTTTATAAATGACCCATTCTCAGGCATTCCGTTGTAGCAACAGAAAACAGACTCAGCCACTCCTTCTTTGTCTGTATCCATTGGTCTTAGACAATAAGAGCCAGTTTCCCAGCTGTCAACAAGAGCTTGCTTCATGGACACACAGACTCTACTGTGTACCTGAGCAGGAAAGAAAAGACACTCAAAGGCATTTTCAAAATATAACGTCAGAAATACAAATGTTTGAGGGAGTTATTCTTCAAACAACCAGAACACTTAATTGCACAGAGACTAGAGTCCTCTGTACCCTAGAAGCAAACCTTTCCCAAGGATGCAGGAAAAAATGCCTCCAGTGCTCTCCAAAAGGAGACAGGTGGCCAATCTTAGTCCATTTTCTGTTGCTATGACAACATGCCCGAAATGAGGCAATTTATAAAGAATGTGCTTTTATTTGGCTCTCGGCTCTGGAGGCTAGAAGTCCAAGAGCCTGGTGCTGGTTTGGCCCTGCAGAGCGCACTGTGCCATGGTAGATGGCGTTCCACAGTGGGTCTCTCTTCTCCTTCTGCAGTGCCATCATGGGACCTCACTCTCACGGCCTCCTCTGAGCCTAACTACCTCTCTAAGTCTCCACCCCCAAGTACCATTCCCAGATGAGTTTAGGGATATTAGGGTTCCAGTGAACTAATTCCGGGAGACAGAGCCTCAGCCACTGCATGACCCTACATTGCCGGTGCACATGACCCCTTCCAGGAGCTCAGGGGCAACAGTGCTAGAAGCCCCCAGACCATCACAGTTCCGGCTCCTCCAGACTGAACGTAGCAGGCTGGTGGAAAACCACACGCATGCCTCTGCCTGTATTTAAGCTTCGGAGTATATTCTTCTTCTATTCACAAACTGTTCAGCTATTAGCACTCAACAAAAATTCCAAAATAACTTAAAGGCAAGGAAAATAAATACGTTAGGTCTAGCAGTCAAAAGAGAAGATCTACAATGGAGTGGTTTCAATGAGATATGATATTTATCATTCAACTGTAAAAGCATCTGAGACCATAACAGAACAAAGCGTTTTACACATTGCATGAGGATACTTCAAAAGGTTTGCTGAAAATGGAAATAAAAGATGAGTTTCTTTTGCTTCAAAGAAAATTTTGAAATCCACGCATAGATTTTATTTCATAAATTGCTCCACAGAAAAAATATGCAGTACAAAAAAAATCTGTCTGGGTTTCAATTTATGTTGTACCAAACTAACCTTCTCTTTTAATTCTGTTTTTCTGTGAGCTTTCTGAAGGACCCCCCCTTCTGCCCCCTTTTGTCAATATAAGGAATGAATAAATAGTACCTCTTTCACGCCTTGCGGCTTTAGGTGCTCAGATCCATTCAGATGGTTCCACTGAAATTGGAAGACTTCAAGCAAAGAGAGAGAGACAGAGAGCATATTCGTGAACTGCTGAAGTTCATTGCATTTCTGGACCTTGGGTGCAGGTATCAGAAACCAGTGTCAATGTAATTTAAATGTAAAAATGGATTTATCAAGGATATCCTCTGGGTATCTCATAAAACCAGGTACAGGTGTGGGCTAGGTCTCAGGAGCCCAAGGAAGGAAAGAATTTAGGGTCCTCACCCTTTCTTATCTCTGCTTCCAATTCCATCTCTCTGCCCAGGTGGGTACCTGGCCACCAAATATCCCCAAATCCCCACTGTTGGAGAAAATCAAACTTGTCTTTCTGGGACCCAAATCAAAAGAAATCTCAGTTGTCAAGTACCCATCAGTGAACCTATAAGTGGTGCCTGGGAGATTGTTAGAGTCATAGCTGATCACTCAAGATTATAGGTAGCATAGAGGTAGGAAGCAGCCAATTTATAAAGCAGAGGGAGAAAGAGTAAGATAAGCAGAGAAAATACAGGGTATTCTCTCCATAGGCAGAAGGTCTACTGAGTTGGTGGCCATCTTGCAATGATTCATACTAGGATTTCAGACAATCAGCCCAGCCCTGGCAACATGGGTCAGTAAGAGAGAAAGATGAACTATGACCCCTGGCCCCATGAAGCACAGAGTCGCAGAAGAGACACAGATTTAATTGGCAAAAGGTGTGGCATCAACTGGGGATAACAGGCAAGTACTTGAGCCCAATCATGAGGATGGGGAGACAGCAGATTGTGTGTAAAGGCATTCATGGATGCGGCTCTCAGAGCAGGACCACAAGGGATGATGATGGGGAGGAGGTGGCCAATAGTCGCCACCTGCAGGTCACCTGGAGTTCGCGACTCAGCAGGTGGATCAGCTCCCCAGCGATGAGGCCACATGTGCCCTAAAAGCCCCAGAGGTTGTCCCTTTATGAATCTTCTGATAATAATGCCAATTTCCCCAAGACCTAGGACAAGTCTTCACACAACTCCCCAAGGTGGTGGTCCAACCTTCACTGGGGATTCCAGGAGGCTCAGCGAAGCAAATCTTCTTACCCAAAAGCACAGCCTGGACCCCCTGACACTGCCCTGACTTCTGATGGTCTTCTCTGCAATCCGTAGATGTCAGCAGCTCAACATCAGGAAGCTAACGTGGCCGCATTGTGAAAATCCTCGCGCCCATGCATAGCCCTGCCAGGTCCACCAAGAGACACGCATGGACCTCACTGGAGGACTACGCGACATCAGTCACCTGGAGGCAAGTGGGCAAGGGGACCAGACGCCACACCTAACTCACTCCAGGCTCCTCTTCAGTATCAAGATCCCACACAGGGCCGCCGCCGCGGCTCACTAGGCTAATGCTCCACCTAGCAGCAACGGCACACAGGGTTCTAGTCCTGGTCGGGGTGCCGGATTCTGTCCCGGTTGCCCCTCTTCCAGGCCAGCTCTCTGCTGTGGCCCGGGAGTGCAGTGGAGGATGGCCCAAGTGCATGGGAGACCTGGGTCCTGCCTTCGGATCAGCGCAGTGCGCCGGCCGCAGCGTGCCGGCCACGGCGGCCATTGGAGGGTGAACCAACGGCAAAGGAAGACCTTTGTCTCTGTCTCTCTCTCTCTCACTGTCCACTCTGCCTGTAAAAAAAAAAAAAAAAAATCCCACAGACTTTTAAGTTTTAGGCAATTACCTGAAGTGTGTTTCACACGCAAAGCTTCAGGAATAGGCAGAACATGCCACATCATTAGAATATGTAGAACTGTAGGGAGACTGGAGCTGGAAGTGACCACACAAATATCCCATCCCAGGGATTTTCAAACTCAAGTGTTGAGACGTATCATCTTGAGCCCTGGTAGAAAGACACTGTTGCACTTTTCCCAGAAAGGCTGACTCTGCAGCCTGGGGGCAGATCCAGCAAACCTGATGCCTGAGGTTAATGAGAATCACTTTGAGAACCACTGTGTTCACTCTTTAGAAAACAGGAGCACCAGGCAAAGCCCAGGCAGAGCCAGGACTAGAACCCAGGGCTCTGGGGCCCAAAGCATTGCCTCCCATGCCAAGAATGTTTTTTCCATAATGCCTAGATGGTTAATGGCTTCAACAACCAGAATATTTTATCCCTAATTCGGATAAACCACAATTATTTCCCAGAGGGTGGGGCAAATAGAATATAAGGCAGACGATAAGACTGCTTTATAAATTGGAAAAGAAACCTCTGGCCCCATATTAATCCATGCTACTTTGCTCTAAACTAAAGGCAATTTCATTTACTTTTTTTTTTTTTTGCTTTGAAACAGTAGACTGAAAGCAAATGTTGCAGAAGAAAATCAAATGAAAGCCCCAGACATGTTCTAAGAGGAAGGAGGAGGAGGAGGAGGAAGAGAGGGAGGAGGAGGAGAAAGAAGGAGAAGGAGAAAGAAAAGAAAGAGGAAGACCAAGCAAAGTTTTAATGCAGATGATCCTGGAACAATTTACTAGCTAAATGGTCCATGATTTTTCTTAACATATATCCTCATTAAGAGAGAGAAAGAAAGAGAGGGAGAGAGAGAGCGAGAAAGAGAGAGGGAGGGAGAGAGAGAGAAGAGCTAAGAAATATCTTTGTAAACCAAGGGATTCAATGCCATTTCTTTCCCTTTTACTTAATTTTCCAGGTATCTCAGCGTGATCTGAATAAATTATGCTGACAATACCATAATATAAATGATAAATCATCAACACAATTTTAGTGATATATTGCATGGAATGTAAATAATCACCAGGACTGCTAATTGGCTCACTTCTTGGAAGCAAAGCTGTGACCGCGTGGCTCTGCCAGTCTTGGCTCAGTCATTAAGCATTTCTGCTGATCTGGACAGGAACGCACAGCCCCACACACAAACCTTTGTGTGGAAGTCCTTCTGGCAAGAGCCTGGGCCTGAGACAGACCGTGGCAAGTTGCAGGCCATCTACGTCTCTGTGCCTGCGGAGAGCCACGGGCTGCGACTCACCTTGCTTCCAGTGAGAAATCCTGTCCCCTGAGAGGCAGACTGAGATGAGGAAAACCTCCTTAATTCTGTGAAGTTGCAAAGTCTTCCAAAAACTCTTCTGACTCATTTTGATTTTTCTCCCTTTTGATAACGATTTGATTACAACTTCATTTTGACCAAAAACATAAGCTGTTTGTATATGCTTCTTATTTTCAAAATACCTTTTTAGCATTCATCATATGTTTATGGAGCTTAAAAATATATTTTGCTTCATTTTCCCCCAACAAATCCTTCTGCTGTGAGGCAGAGTAGAGCTGCTTGCTGCTTCCCATCACTGTCCCACTGCAGCAGATGATAAAATAACCTAGGGTCCAGGGGCCACATTCATTCACCCCCACCCCCGCCCCGAGAATGCCGGGCAAAGGAACTGAGTTCAGAGAGGACTCTGAGAGATGCTACAGACCAGCCTGGCAGGGTCTTGCACTCCAGTGGGCTGGGGGCCGGCAGAGGATGAAGGGACAAAACTAGACATAAACAAATGTATTTGAGAGCACGTTGTGTGAAACATGACCGAACAATGGGACAAAGTGACAGGACAGGAGTGGAAGGGAGGCCTCTGAGAGGAGAGGACAGGTGGGTTGAGACCTAGGGAAACAAGGAGGCAGCCACACACACACAGAAAAAATCTAGGGAAAGTCTGTTCTAGACAGAGGAAATAGTGTGTGCCAAGGTCCTGGGGTAGGAGCTGTCTGATGAGAGAAAGAAGAGAGACAAGGGAAGAAGCGGCTGGGGAATTGGTTTCCTGGTGCAGGCGTGATTCCTACTCCTCCCCAGTGGAGCATTTGGAGGGAAGAGGGGATTCCTGCGGCCACACCTTGCACAGGGTGCCACCCCCACAGCTCCAGATTTCCAGGACACCACACACCCCCACTGCAGGGCTGTGGCCTCAGAGCCACCAGCGATGCGACTCCCACGCTCTGTCTTCTCCCAGCGCCTTGGGCTTGGGATTTGATTTTTTTTTTCCTAAAACGAATTAGTCTGATTTCACATTGCCTTAGCATGCACTTTAAATACAGATTTAACTTGTCTCATACCAGAATCAGGGTGCCAGCCTCCCAGCACAGTTTCTGGTTCCATGTGACTTGCAAATGGAGAGAAGAACTTGGGGGATCCCTCCTCCCAAGCGCCTGGGCTCCCCATTTTCCCAACCCCTCCTGTAAGTGGACCATTCAAGCCTTGGCCCTGTACTTCAATGGGCTGGACCCTATCCCAGTACACAGACACTGCTGGTTGCCGTGCAGGGCATACTCTCTGCCTGACCCTTCACTCCTGCCTTTTGTTCAGGATCTGCAAGACCTTGGAACTTGTTTCCTCTTGTGGAAGTGCATTGAACCTGTGTCTTCTGGAAGAAGTATTACAAGCTGCTCCAGGTTTTGTCGTCCCCAGGAAACCCGGGAAAAGACAAGGTTGGACTCCGAGTGCCAGCCTGCTGGTCAGGCAGGCATAAATTGGACAAGAATCAGAAAAGAGCCACCAGGTGTCTGCCAGTATAAACCAGTTTCCCATGGGCAGGAAATCCTGGTTACAGACTGGACAACCAAGCATTAGGCCATCCGCCAGGTGACAGAGGCACCTTCCGGAAGGCACTCTGAGAACACCCACATTCAGATCCCCCTCATTTTCCCCTTGGCCAAGGTTGCTGGCTGCTCTGGGATGGGATCCTCATGTTAGCCGAGAACTATCAAAACAGTGTTCTCCGCAAACCTGCCAACTTCCTAACCACCGCTGTGAATTAGCTCAGGGGTGGGTCCTGGATGCCACTGCCGGGGACTGAGCCTGGAGGAAATTTCTGAATTCACTGCATTTTTGGGATGCAGGCACCAAATTGCTCAGCCAAGGGTGCCACCAGTCAGGGGCTGAAGCGCTGCTGCTCCCGACCACACGCAGGTCCTGACCTGCTGCCCGTTGTTTGCCATCAGCTAATCCTTGCAACTCGCCAGCCCTAGGGGTAGGAGAAATGTGGCAGGTGGGGGCCCTGACACCTGAAGACAGAGCCGTCAATGCATTTCCCCAGAGAACTGCCTTGGAAGCTTACAGCAGAGGGCAACTCTTGATGGAGAGCTCTGAGGCACACAGAACTACTTCTCAATATTTCTCTCCAGATGGGCCAGCAGCCCTGCATCTTCCCAAGATTTTACTTGGACATTGGCCTGCACCCCAGAGAAAGCCCCATGGAGCCAACGAGCAGGATTTTACTTGGACATTGGCCTGCACCCCAGAGAAAGCCCCATGGAGCCAACAAGCAGCTGAACAAGGGCGGCTTTTACCGTCAAAAACTATCAAGACAGGGACCATGGCCAAACGGAAGAGCTGCAGAATTTAACAGCTCTCTTATTGCTACTGTCATTTCCAGACCCCCCCCCCATCCCCATCATCAAAACCATATATTAAGCACTTCATCTACATAGAGCTTCAATGTAGGCCTGGGACAAAATGAGTTAATTAGACAAGAGGTCCCCATTGGAGAGGTACAGGTCCACCCGAGACAGACAGCCACAAAGCAGAGTATCTAGTTAAGGCAGGCATGGAGCCAATAGGCAATGTTCCAAAGTATTTGCATTAGATGCAGGCAGAAAGATCAGGAGACTCTAGTGGGAATGAGAAGAGAGGAAAGAGGAGGTTACATGTTGAGAGGAATTATTCCATCTGGGTACTGGAGGCTTCTTTATCCATTGGAGAGGCATATCCACTGGGTTAAAAGTGAAAGGATGACCATTCTTTTCTTTAGCTTCAATGTTAAAAGTGCATACCAGATTTCCAGTTCAGGAACAAAATGGCATAGACTCACCTTTCTCCTTCTTCTCACTCTAGATACTATGAAAAGTACTTAGGGACAGTGATAAAAACACTAAAATCTGGAAAGAAGACAGTAGATTTCCAGGAAACAAGACTTGAATAACAGTGTGTGGTGAGTACTACCAGACTGGGTGTCAGACAATCCAGCAACTCAGAGCTGCCAACACACACACATACACACACACACACGTCAACTTGAAAGATTGGAGAGAGGGAAGCTTTAATTAGAAGTGTCAAGCTGACTCTTGACCTGGGCCTGGAAGACTGGTCAGATCTATAGGTGGCTATGGCAGCAGCAAAACCCACCATGTCCCTCTCATTGCTTTACAATCCCTGCTTTGCCAACAGGATGGTCTGATCTGGTCTCAACAGCAGCATCCAAACCCCAGAATATTCCACAGCCTCCAGGCATCAATGGGCAGTCCAGTGTGCAAGCAGCAGCAGCAACAGCAAAACCCAGTGTCTTCCTGGCCTCCAAACATGGGCCCATGAAGACCCTGACTCACCGGCTTCTGTCTCTCTTCCCTGGAAGGTCGCCCAAGGACAGCAAGCATTCCAAGGAAACACCTTCTGATCCCATAGATGACATCGCCAGAGATTGATCAGGAGCCCCAATGGCACCAAAAGAATGAAGCAGACTTGAACAGCATCCCAAGGGCTTAAAACTCAGCTTGTTTTGGAACCAATGTCCATGACAGTAGGCCAGAAAGTGCACACTGAAATTAAATAGAGCAACTGCCTACTAAATAAAAGCTTTTGAGTAGAATCAAGAGTCCCCTAGTATAATAACCAAAATACAGAGGATATAATCTAAGTTAGGTTTTCATATCAATAATCAAGAAAATCATAATTTCAGTGAAAGAAGACAATCAACCAACACTAATACAAGGATGAATCAAATGTTGAATTTATCTGATGAGAATTTTGAATAGCCATCACAAAAATGCCTCAGCAAGCAATGACAAGTTCTTAGAACGCAAATGAAGAAATAGAAAAGAAGTTATAAAAATAAAATAAACCAATTACAAATCCACTAATGGTCCCAATAGTAAGTTGGGGATGAGAAAAGATAGAAACAGTGAATTTAGAGAGACCAATAAGACTTATTGTTCATTCAGAACAGCAGAAAAAACTTAACAATGGCTCAAGGACCTGTGGGACAGTAACAAAAGACTAGCTTTCATAGCCTGAATTTCAGAAGGAAAAGAAAGAGAAAGGAGATTCGGACCTGAAAAATATTTAAAGAAATAACTGCTGAAAATATCCAAAATTCAGTGAAAAACATAAACCTGTGGATTCATGAAACTGAGAAAATCCAAAAGTACCCAAAAAATCCACACCAAGACATTTCACGATTAAATGTAGATGAACTCTGATTAACAATAGTTCAAATATGACTTTTGGCTTTACAATGTATAAAAGTTATCTGCACAGCCATTCTGATTTTTTTTTACTTTCAGTATTGTATTCAATAAATTATGTAAGATATTAATCCAATTATTATAAAACAAGCTTTTGCTTTAGATGATTTTTGTCTATTACAAATAAATGTTGAGTGTTCTGCACACATCTCAGGTAGGCTAGGCTGTTAGGATGTCCAGGAGGTTCAGATGCGTTAAATGCATTTATGACCTAAGAAGATTTCACCTTAAAATGGGTTTATTGGCACATAACCCTATTTTAAGTTGAGAAATGTCTGTACTCAAAACTAAATACACAACCACCACATTAAAAACAGCCAGAAAGAAGCAACGTGTTCCTATACAGGAACGCCCATTTGAATGGTGACAGACCTCTTATCCGAAGTTATGGAGGTTGGAAGGAAGTGGTACAATATTTTTCAAGCATTGAAAGAAAAGAATCACCAACCTCAAACCCTGCACCTGGCTTTGGACTGGCCAGCTCCTGCCATTGCAGCTATTTGGAGAGTAAACCAGTGGATGCAAGATCTCTCTCCAAACCCCATTCTTCTCCATAACCCTGCCTTTCGAATAAATAAATACTTTTAAAAAGCTCTTTTAAATGGCTCTAAAATACATAGAAAATAAATACAAATTAAAATAGATCATATCAAAAATCTGTGAGATAAAGTGAAAGTAGTGGTGAGAGGGAAATTTATATTGATCAACGCTTACAATAACAACAGCAACAAAAAGATAGGCATAAGTTTTAGGCATAACAGTTAGGATGCTGTTCGTGATACTCACATCTCGTATCAGAATGCCATGGTTCAAGTCCCAGCTGCACTCATGACTCTGGCTTCCTCCTAATCTGTACCAAGGAGCCAGGAGGTACTTGGGTCCCCCCCACTCACAGAGGCCCAGACTTAGATTCCATGTCCAGACTCTGGCCTGGCACAGCCCTACTCGGCTATTGAGAACATTTGTGGTATGAACTTGCAAATGAGATATCTCTCTCTCTCTCTCTCTCTCTTTCTCTCTCTGTCTCTCTGTCTGTCTCTCTCTCTCTTTCTCCTCCCCACCCTCCCAAATAAGCAAAAAAAAAAAAAAAATACAAATTTAAACAAAAAGAAAATAGGAAAGACCTCAAATCAATAATCTAAATTACTACCTCAAGAGGCAAGAAGAGCACAATGAACCTATATCAAGCTTATGGTTGTAAATAATAAAATTAAAATCAGGAATCAATGAGATGATTGCAATAAAATGAAGCAGCTAAATGAAGCAAAAAGTTAGTTCTTTCAAAAGCTGAGTTAAACTGGTAAAACTCAAGCTAGGATAACCAAGAAAGAAAGAAGGCACAAATTACCAAGATGAGAAGTAAAATGGGATCCATCACTACAGATGGCTTTTACAGTAAAGGATAATTAAGAACTACTATGAAGCACTCTACTGCCACACATTTGTTAGTTTAGATAAAATGGATCAGTTCTTGGAAGACACAAATTACCAAAACTTACACAAGGAAAAATAGTTCATCTGATACTGCTTTATGTTTTTGTAAAAATTAAAAAAAAAAAAAAAACTAATGAACAGCTTTAAAAAAAATCATCAGGCCATCCGGATGAATTAACTGGTGAATTTAAGGTAAAAGTTAACACCAGATCTATACAATATATTCCAGATTATAGAAGAAGAAAGAAATAGAAGAAATATTTCCTAACCCATTCTATGAGGTCACCATAAATTTGACTAAATCCAGCCATTCATAATAAAAATTATCAGTAAGCCAGGAAGTTCCCCAACATGACAAAGAACAATGCATGTATGTTACCATGTATGTACATCCAGAGGGAGATATTGTTATCTTCTTAGAATTGTACCTATAAAATACCTGACATCTATTCTCTTTATATTAATAAAAATTAAAAAGAAAAAGGACACTTTTTCCTTAAGATTGGAAACAAAGCAAAGATATCCCCTCACATCCATATTATGCAGCATTATGTTGGAAGTCTGTAAGAAAAAGTAGAATAAGGTATATAAAATTTGAAAAGGAGCCGGCGCCGCGGCTCACTAGGCTAATCCTCCACCTGCGGCGCCAGCACACTGGGTTCTAGTCCCGGTTGGGGCGCCGGATTCTGTCCCAGTTGCTCCTCTTCCAGGCCAGCTCTATGCTGTGGCCCAGGAATGCAGTGGAGGATGGCCCAGATCCTTGGGCCCTGCACCCGCATGAAAGACCAGGAGAAGCACCTGGTTCCTGGCTTCGGATCAGCGCGGTGCGCCGGCTGCAGCGTGCTGGCCATAGCAGCCATTAGAGGATGAACCAACAGCAAAGGAAGACCTTTCTCTCTGTCTCTCTCTCTCACTGTCCACTCTGCCTATCAAAAAAAGAAAAAAAATATTAAAAAAATTTTTTGAAAAGGAGTAAAACTGTCTTTGTTCAGAGATGACATTATCTGCATAGAAAATTCCAAATAATGGACCCACATAAAAACAAAAATAAAATAAGATCCTGAAATTAGTGAATAAGAAAGGTCGCAAGATGCAGACATCAGCTTTCCTGTGTAACAGCAATGAACAATTGGAATTTGATTTTTTAAGAAAACTACTTATAGTAGTACTCAAATAATGAAATATTTAGGCTTAAATGTAACAAGATACACATCAGACATATTTGCAGAAAACAACAAAATTCTGATGACAGAAACCAAAGCTTAAAATAAATGAGAGGATTTTCCATGTTCATGGATTGGAAGATTCAATACTATTAAAATGTAAGTTCTTCCAAAAGAAATTCCAACCAGATTAAGTGAAATTCTAATCAAAATTATTGTAAGCTTTTTTATAGCTACAAACAAGCCTATCTAAAGTTTATATTAAAATGCAAAATATCTACAACATTCACCACAATAGTAAACAAAAACAAAAACTGACTTACCCAATTTTTAGACTTTTTATAAAGCTATAGTGTCACTCCCCCTCTTCATGGAGGAACGACACTAAACCCTGCCTAGGCTTCATATCCGAGTCACGGCACCATTATGTCGCTCCCCCTCTTCGTGGAGGAACGACACAGGACCCTGCGCTGTTCTTTCGTCTGCTCGGCCCTCCCCGGGTTTGCTGCTGGTTCTTCCCGGGTTGGCTGCTGTCCCTTCCACCTCCGTGGAAGGGCGGTTCCCCCTGGCCACTTTCCCCACTTCCGCAGGGGAGCGGCACACCGCCGGCCGGCTCTCTCGGGGGCTGCACAGATGTTCCTGGTGCATGTTGTCTCTCTCCTCCTTTATAGTCCTCTTCCACCAATCCCAACTCTGCTACCCACACGCCGAGTACGCTGCTCTCCTGCAATCAGGAGCAGGTCCTGCTGTTTATTGGTTGAACTGGAGGCAGCTGTGTAGAAGCTGTTTCTCCCTTCTCAGCGCCATATTGTGGGAGAGCAGATGCATAGAATAAGTCTTAATTCCAGTAACTTAGTCTAGTCCGAGTTGCTCCCCACCTATAGGACCCAAAATAATATGGCATTAGTGAAAGAAGAAAATCATAGATACAAAAAATTGTCTAGAGTCCAGAAACACAGCCAGAAAAGTATAAAGGAGACTTCCAAAAGCTTACCGAAAATGTGCATTATGAAAAACTATGTTTGGTTTTTGACCAAATAAATCTATCTTTTAACTTCATTTCCCATTAACTTTTTGAATTACACTACAGTCAAGTGTTCTTTAACAAAGCAGCAACAGAAATTCAATGAATAATTTTTTGTTTTTGACAAATGGCACTGAACCAACTGGATGTCACATTAAAGGAAAAAGGCTTCCAAATCCAGATCCTAAACTTTTCACCAGAATTAATCCAAAATCAACCATAAATCCAAGAGCAAAATATAAAAATATAAAACTTCCAAAAGAAAATCCAGGTGGCTTTGGGTTTCACCAAAATCATGACCCAAAAATGAAAAACATATAAGTTAAATTTTATTAAAATTAAAAACTTCTGCTGTGAAGAAAACTCTTAAGAAAATGAAAAGGCAAACCATAGTCTTGGAGAACATATTTGCATAATATTTATCTGATAAAGGACTATATTATCTGAAATATACAAAGAACTGTTAAAACTCAACAGTAAGAAAATTAGCAAATTAAAAAAATTGGCAAAAGATCTAAACAGAAAACTCACAAAATAAAATATAAGTATACCAAAAGATCATCAGCATAATTTATCATTAGCAAATGCAATCCAGCAGTTGTACTCCTAAATATCTACCCAATTGATTGGAAACCCATGCCCATGCAAAAATCTGCACATGACTCTTCATCTCACCTCTGCTCATAATCACCAAAACCTGGGAAGTACCATGGACGCCCTTCAGTGGGTGACTGGATCAACAAATAGCTACAGTCATAGGGCTGTTATCAGTAAGTATTTAGCAATTGCAACAAATGGACGAGAGGAATCCCACCCTCAAGGAGGTACAGCACGTCTCCTCATTCCTTAAAGGTAGACTCTTCAGAATGACTTCCTTCAAGCCTGTGCACTGTGAAAAGGAGGAAAATCCACACACTGATGGAGAGAAAACTGACATACCACCTTAACCAGGTGATACAGGCAAGCATCAGCAACAGTAAGTTCTTTAGAAATGATGTGGTGAAAATGGCATTTTATCTCTTGTGGTCTTCTCCCCCAAAATCAGGACAAATTCCAATAGAACAGCAGTATTCAAAATATTTTTTTTTGACAGGCAGAGTGGACAGTGAGAAAGAGAGACACAGAGACAGGTCTTCCTTTTTTCCATTGGTGCACCCCTCAATGGCCGCCGCAGCCGGCGCACCGCGCTGATCCGAAGCCAGGAGCCAGGTGCTTCCTCCTGGTCTCCCATGCAGGTCCAGGACCCAAGGACTTGGGCCATCCTCCACTGCCTTCCTGGGCCACAGCAGAGAGCTGGCCTGGAAGAGGGGCAACCGGGACAGAATCCAGCACCCCGACCAGGACTAGAACCCAGTGTGCTGGTGCCACAGGTTTAGCCTAGTGAGCAGCGGGAGGGAGGGAGGGAGGAAGAGAAGAAGGGAGGGAGGGAGGGAGGGATGATGGAGGGGAGAAAGAGGGAATGGAACAGAGAGAGACAGCAATGACTCACCAGCACCAAAAATGAAAGAGGGGGCATCACTACAGAACCTATCAACATTAAAAGGATAATGAATGATGTGATCAGTTTTATATCCATAAATGTGATAATTTAGACCTAATCTGACAGAACATAGCCAAGGTAAAATACACGGTTTCAATAGTCCTGTGTCTACTGAAGAAATTGAACTAAATAATAACTCCCCAAAACAAAGTATCAGGAAGAAATTAATTGTTTTTCTAAATAAAATCTATTAGCACATCAAATCCAATGATATGCCAGATATAATTTATCCTAAGTATGCAAGCATGACTCAACTATCATGAAAATCAATTATTATGACATCAGGGTAAAGAAGAAAAATTGCATGATCACATCCATAGATAAGAAAAATCATTTGATAAAATCTAACACTCATGCATGATAAATGTTCTCAATAAACTAGCAATAGAGGGGAACTTCCTCAATTTGATAAAAGAAATCTACAAAATACCTACAGCTCAGGACTGCTGCAACACTGGCATCCCATATGGGCACTGTTTTATGTCTTGGCTGCTCTACTTCCAATCCAGCTCCCTGCTAATGATCTGGGAAGAGCAGTGGGATATGGTCTAAGTTTTGAGCCCCTGCCACCCACATGTAGACCCAGAAGAAGCTCCTGTCTGGTACAGCCATCTAGGGAGTGAAACAGTGGATGACAGATCTCCCTCTCTCTCTCTCTCCCTCCTCTTCCCCCTCCCCCTCTCTCTTTCTCTCCCTTTTCTCTCTAACTTTCAAAATAGAAAAATAAATAAATCTTAAATGAAGCCCTACTTAATACAGTAAGAAGAGGAAAAGGAATAAAAGGTATTCTGTTTGGGAGGGAAGAAATAAAACTTTTGTTTACAGATGACATAATAGTATATATAATAATAATCATAATAATCATATATAATTGACAAAAATGATCTAAATTACTATGAGCAAATTTCAGGATACGAGATTGATATACAAATCACTTTTTTATGTACCAGCAATGAACAAGTAGAAATTAAATACATAATAGCATTTACATTGGCAGGAGCAAAAACATATAAATATTTAGGTATAAATATAACAAAATTCACACAAGATATGTGTGAGAAACAGCATAAAATTTGATGAATTCAAAAAATAAAATAAATGAAAAAATATACCATGTTTATAGATAGACAACTCAGCACTGTCAGCAAGTCAGTTCTTCTTGTTTTGATTTGTAGATGCAATGCATTCCCATGATAATCCCAGCAAGTAATTCTGTGGATACCAACAGACAGAACCTAAAGTTTATATGGAGATGCAGTAGGGCCCAAATCACCAAAAGAACACTGTAGAAGAACAGAGTTGGAAGACTGACACTACCAACGTCAGGACCCACTGTGAAGCTGTAGTAACAAAACAACGTGATGCTAGCAAAACACTGGAATTAATCAATGTCAAACTGGAATACACTCACACAAATAGAGTAACTGATCTTTTGAAAGATCATGGAACAAAGACAGTCTTGTGAACAAATGGTGCCAAAAAAACCAGAAATCCACATTCCAAAATAATAATAATGATGATATGAACACAGTCTTTATATCCTTCACAAATCAGGTCAAAATGGATCACAGACCTAAACACAAAACTATGAGATTCCTAGAGGATGACGTAGGAGAGAGTCTAAATGACTCAGGACTGGTTTGACAATGTTTAGATCCAACAGCAAAGACAAAATCCATTAAAGAAAGAATTAGACTTAACTTCATTAAAATTAAAGCTGTCTGCTCTGGAAAAGACACTGGCAAGAGAATAAAAGGAGAAGCCACTTACGAGGAGAAAACATTTGCGCAAGGCATATCTGATAAAGGACTGGTATCCAAAGTAAGCAAACAATATTTACAAAACTCAACAAGAAGAAGAAAAAAGCAGCCTGCTTCAAAAATGGATCACAGACCTTAACAGACACGTCACCAGAGAAGATATTCAGATAACCAATAAGCATATGGAAAAACTCCCCAGATCACATGTCACCAGGGAAATGTAAATTAAAAACAACAAGGGGCTACCCACACACTTACTAATACAGGCAAGGCCTAGAACACACCCCTGACAACACCCACGGCAAAGACGTGGAGCAGAAGGTGCTTTGCCTGTTGGCGCTGGGAGTGCAGAGTGGCACAGCCGCTCTGGAGGACAGTCTGGTGGTTTCTTACCAAACTAGTCACAATCTCACCATACCATCTAACAATCACACACCTTGGTATCTGTCCAACTGAAAACTTACTCAACAGCCAACGTCTACACACGGATGTGCGTTTCAACTTTACTCAGACATGTCCAAACTTGGAAGCAAAGCAAGACGTTCTTCAATAGGTGAATGGGTAAATAGACCATGGTGTGTCCAGACAATTGAATATCATTCAGTGCGAGAAATTCATGAGTGGGCTAGCTATCAGAAGATTCGATGAACCCTAACGACATATCATCAAGTGAAGCAAGCCAGGGAGAATACAGACTGGCTGATTCTGATCGTATCCCATTCTAGAAAAGCTACAACTGCAGAAATAATAAAGAGTTGAGGGGTTGTCCAGGCTTAGGAGAAGAACAGATGAGCAGGTGGAGCATAGAGGAATTGTAGGGCATGAAACCAATCCTGGATGATGCTCTAATGGCAGATACACGTCTATAGGAGTTGTCCACACCCATATAATGCACAATGTTGTCCATCATGTACAGCACTACCCATGATGGAATGGAAACTCTGGACTTTGGGTGATAATAGCATGCCAATGTGGGTCCATCAGCTTCAACAAATATCCTGCACTGGTAAGGGACATGGCTAATAGGGGGAGCTGTGCAGGTATGCAGGTGCAGCACAAATAGGAAAACTTTGTATTTTATGCTTAATTTGCTGCAAGCCCAAAGTTGCTCTAATGCACACACACACACACATACACACACACCCAAAGGCAAAATGAGTTTGGAATCCATGCCTAAGTAATCTTTCTTAAATGCCCGTGTCCTTGGGCTGGCACTGTGGCACAGCAGATTAATCCTGTGCCTGAGATGGTGGCATCCCATATAGGCACATTCGAGACCCTGCTGCTCCACTTCTGACCCAGCTCCCTGATCATGCACCTGGGAGAGCAGCAGAAGACGGCCCAAGTGCTTGGGCCACTGCAGCCACATGGGAAGCCAGTAGAAGCTCCTGGCTCCTGGCTTTGGCTTGGCATAGCCCTGGCCATTGTGGTCATTTGGGGAGTGAACCAGCCGATGGAAGATCTCTCTCACTCTCTGACTTCCACCCCACCCCACCCCTCTGTGGCTCTGCTTTTCAGATAAATGAATAAATCTAAAAATAAAAGAAAACATGGACTTAGAAGTGCCAGTTGGGGTAAGGAAGTAAAAGCAGCAGGTGTGTTTCTGAAAGGCTCAAGGCTGCAGGAACACAGTCATTCTGGAATGTGCATTGTCTGCACCTGTGACACTGAGACATAACAGTGCACAGTTATCAATGACCAAGCAAAGGGACATTTAGGCTAGTCGGAGGGAGACAGGTAAAGAAAGTGGTCTCCAAATATTGCTAAAGTATCATTGAATCCTAGAAGACAACGGAGCAATATCACACATTTCTTACAGAAAAAGGGAGAGAAGAACTCTTTTAGCAGTCACTAGCAGGCTCTTTGTCATTGAGTGATTGTCACTGAGTGAAGTTTTCACAGAATTTTAGGACATAATAATAACATATACATGAAAATCAGTAAGACAAGATAGTTTAAGTTTTCTCACTACAACATATATATATATATATATATATGGCATATATGTGTATATATACATATGTTAATTGGCTCAACTTAGCCATTCCATAATGTATACTTATTTCAAAACATATTGTACATGCATGCATAAATATACACCATTTTTAATTGTCAGTTAAAACAAGCAAATTGCTTTGCAGACATTATCGGGATACAGTAATGGTGAGAGAAGTAGCTGCTGAAGGGGCGTCACCTCAATCTCCCGTCCTCTTCAGTTACCCCAATTCCAGTCTCAGATGGAGGTGGATATACGTCCGGCTTATGAAGACAAGCAGGGTTGGTTTTAGTGACTTTGCCTCGTATACCTCCACCTCCCAAGGGCTGTCAGTGTGATACCACATCCGCTGTTTCAACTGATGAGGAATTCTAGTGAGGGGCCAGCACTGTGGCGTACTCTGTTGAGTCTCTGCCTACAGTGTCAGCATCCCATATGGGCACTGGTTCGAGTCCTGGCTGCTGCTCTTATGATCCAGTTCCCTGCTTATTGCCTGGGAAAGCAGTGAAAGATGACCCAAGTGCTTGGGCTCTGTACCCGTGTGGGAAATCCAGAAGAAGCTCCTGGCTCCTGGCTTCTGATTGGCTCAGCTTCTCCCATTGTGGCCATTTGGGGAGTGAACAAGTGGATGAAAGACCTTCTCTCTTTCTTTCTCTCTTTGTCTATAACTGTACCTCTAAAATAAATAAATAAGCCCCAAGTATATTGTGGAATTTCAAGCTATCTCTCCTTTTTATTTATTTATTTGAAAGTCAGAGTTACACAGAGAGAAGGAGAGAGAGAGAGAGAGAGAGAGGTCTTCCATCCACTGGTTCACTTCCATGTAAGATGCCGACACCGCAGGTGGCAGCTTTACCCACTACTCCACAGCGCCGGCCCCAAGCTATTCCCTCTTAACTGTAGTAGCATCACTTCCAGCTCACCTATTCTGCCGTGAACAGAAAATCCAGGTAAACACCGTACAGAAATGTGTCAGCACGGAGCTGCCATCCTCCTGGGAAGAAGAGGAGGCTGTCAAAGTCAGCCCAATGCTCCAGCCCGGAACAGTTGCTGATCCTGTGACACTGTGCATGAGAGACCCGAGAAACTGCCCTAGGTTCAGGTCCTAATTGTCCAGGGCTGCGCTGACAAAGATTAGAATTCAGGACAGCCACTGTAGCCAGGTACTGTCTGTTGAATTCCCACAGGGTGGGGAGTCACGTGGACACACATCTGGCTCTGGCACCTGTGCTCTCCTCAAGGGAGTTGCTGCCTCCTCGGCTTTTGGGGGCTGGATTCCCTGGAACCGAGCAGGAAGTGGAGTTCGGAGAAACTGTGGGAAGACATTGGCGATCTTACTACACTGAAAATATCAGACCTGGAGCTCAGCATTGACCCCTGAGGCAGTTCACAAATAAACGTGCAGGTTTTCAGTTAAGACGCCCGGAAGGCAAACCAGAGGTAGAATCTGCCTTAAAAAGGTCAGTCCACAAAGGATAGCGCCATTGTCTTCCCCGAGACAAATCGCCAAAAGCCTCTGTAATTTCTCAGGGAGCAAGTCTGGCAGAAAATTTAAAGTAAAGTTATCAAGCACAGAAATCAACAAAACCAAGACTGTGGCAAACAGTTCGACATTCTCATAAGCTTAGGGTTAAGAGCCATTGATTTTGAAAGTCCTCCCAAAAGAACTGGACTGTTTTTAAAGAATAAAATATAAATTCTAGATCTGAAAAAATTAATAGCTTAAATCAAGTCCTCAGTAGATGTGCTGTATAGCTAATTAAACACAGCTGAAGAGAGAATAACTTAACAGGAAAAAAGCAGACAATGCACCCCCAAAAAAGAACATAGAGGGAAAATATATGTAAAATACAAAAAAGTAAGAGGAATGGGAGACACAGTGAAAAGTCTTATCACACATGTAACTAAAGATAATGAAGAGAGAAGAGAGGAAAATGGTGAAGAGCAATATTCAAATAAAAGATAGCCAATAATAATAATTCAAGAAAATAACTTACCAAGATAATGACATAAACTGTAAAAAGGTGTCCAAGAAAGAGTCAAGAAACTCTGCAAGCCTTAGATACAATTAAGTATGAAGAAGAGACCAACTGTTGTAAAAAAAAAAAAAAGGTATAAAAATCTAGGGAAGAAAATAAGCATTGCCTTAAAAGTAGCAATAGCAGGACTGATAGAGATGGTGAAAGTCAGGAGAAAAGAGGAAGTTTTAGGCAACCAAAGGGTCAAAGAAGAAATTAAAGAGAACTTTAAAAAATATCTTAAGACAAAAGAACACAGCATAACAAAATGTCTGAGATGCAGCAAAAGCAGTTTTAAGAAGAAAGTTTATAGGAACAAATGCCTGTATTGAAAATGAAAGAAATTCTCAAAATAAACAAAAAAGTCTAATGCTACACCTCAAAGAACTATGAAAAGAATAGAAAAACATTCCAAATTTAGTAGAAGGATGGAAATAATAATAAGCCAATTTGGTTTTTAAAAAGACAAACAGAACTGATAAAATTTCACTAGACAAAGAAAAAAGAAGAGAAAAAACTCAAAATCAGAAACAAAAACGGAGACATTAAAGCTGTTATGACAGAAACACAAAGGATCAAAGAGACTCCTGTGAACAGCTATGTGGCAGCACACTGGATAATCTAGAAGAAACTAGTGAATTCCCAGAAAGATACAACCCACCAAGACTGAACCATGAAGAAGTAGAAACTCTGAGCAGACCAATAATGGCTAAGGAAATTTAAGCAGTAATCTGGGAAATGCAAATCAAAACCACAATGAGGTTTCACCTCACCCTGGTTAGAATGGCTCACATACAGAAATCTACCAACAACAGATGCTGGCGAGGATGTGGGGAAAAAGGGACACTAACCCACTGTTGGTGGGAATGCAAACTGGTCAAGCCACTATGGAAGTCAGTCTGGAGATTCCTCAGAAACCTGAAGATAACCCTACCATTAAACCCAGCCATCCCACTCCTTGGCATTTACCCAAAGGAAATTAAATTGGCAAACAAAAAAGCTGTCTGTACATTAATGTTTATTGCAGCTCAATTCACAACAGCTAAGACCTGGAACCAACCTAAATGCCCATCAACAGTAGACTGGATAAAGAAATTATGGGACATGTATTCTTTAGAATACTATACAGCAGTAAAAAAAATGAAATCTGGTCATTTGCAACAAAATGGAGGAATCTGAAAAACATCATGCTGAGTGAAATAAGCCAGTCCCAAAGGGACAAATATCATATGTTCTCCCTGATTGGTGACAACTAACTGAGCACCAAAAAGGAAACCTGTTGAAGTGAAATGGACACTATAAGAAACGGTGACTTGATCAGCCCTTGTCCTGACTGTTGAGGAACAACTTAATACTTTATCATTTTAGTATTTTTTTTTTGTTCTACTTAATAATATTGGCTGAACTCTTTAATTAACACACAATTATTCTTAGGTGTTTAAATTTAACTGAAAAGTGATCTCTGTTAAATATAAGAGTGGGAATAAGAGAGGGAGGATATGCACAGTTTGGCACATGCTCAATCGGACTTGCCCCAAACAGTAGAGTTAAAAACATGCAAGGGGATTCCAATTCAATCCCATGAAGGTGGCCATCTCACTGGTCAAAGTGATCAGTTTCAGTTCACAATTGATCATAATGATAGGATTAAGAGTCAAAGGGATCACATAAACAAGACTAGCATCTGCTAAAACTAACTGATAGAATTAAAAAGGAGAGAACGATCCAACATGGGAAGCAGGATACATAGCAGACTCACAGAATGGCAGATGTCCTAAACAGCACTCTGGCCTCAGAATCAACCCTTAAGGTATTTGGATCTGGCTAAAAAGCCCATGAGAGTATTTTAGGCATGGAAAGCCAAGACACTCTGGCAAAAAAAAAAAAAAAAAAAAAAAAAAAAAAAAAAAAAAAAAAACCCTAAACGAACGATCTCTGTGTGTGAGATCCCAGCGGAAAGAATGGGCAATCTAAGAAGGAGATATTTTTCTCTGAAGAGAGGAGAGAATTTCCACTTTGACTTTGGACTTATCTAAATAAGATAGGAGTTGGCGAACTCAAAAGGCTTCCATAGCCTTGGCAACTCATGACAAGAGCCTAGGGTGATTACTGATGCCATAAACAAGAGTGTCAATTGTTAAATCAACAACAGGAGTCACTGTGCACTTACTCCTCATGTAGGATCTCTGTCCTTAATGTGTTGTACAATGTGAATTAATGCTATAAGTAGTACTCCAACAGTACTTTACGCTTTCTGTTTCTGTGTGGGTGCAAACTGTTGAAATCTTTACTTAATATATACTAAATTGATCTTCTGTATATAAAGATAATTGAAAATGAATCTTGATGTGAATGGGATGGGAGAGGGAGCAGGAGATGGGAGGGTTGCAGGTGGGAGGGAAGTTATGGGGTGGAAGCCACTGTAATCCATAAGCTGTACTTTGGAAATTTATATTTATTAAATAAAAGTTTAAAAAATAAAAAAAAGAAAAGGGAAGCCATAAGCAAACAGCCCGTCCAATAAAACCCCGGGATCGGATGTTTTCCCTGCAGAATTCTACCAGATGTTTCAAGAACAGTTAACACCAATTTTTCTCGAACTGTAGCAAAACAGGAACAGAGGAAGGAATACCACCAAAATCATTTTAGAAAGCCAACATCGCCCTAATATGAAAGTCGAACTAGGAAAAAAAATTACAGGACGGTATCCCTAATGAACATAGACGCAAAACTTCTCAACAAATTACTAGTCAGCTGAATTCAATAACATATTAAAAGGATCAAGTACCATGATCAAGTTTAAGTACAGGGGCCAGTCCTGTGGTATAGTGTGTAAAGCCGCTGCCTGCAGCACCAGCATCCTATGTGGGTGCACCAGTTCGAGACCCAGCTGTTCCACTTCCAATCCAGCTCTCTGCTATGGCCTGGGAAATCAGTGAAAGATGGCCCAAGTCCTTGGGCCCCTGTGCCTGCATGGAAGAGGCTCCTAGCTCCCCTGGCTTCAGCCTAAAATAGCACTGGCCTTTGCGGCCATTTGGGGAGTGAACCAGCAGATGAAAGATCTCTCTCTGCCTCTGCCTCTGCCTCTCTGTAACCCTGCTTTTGAAATAAATAAATAAATAAATAAATAAATCTTTTTTAAAAAGTTTAAGTGCTAGAATATTAAAACAGTTATTACAGGCCGGTGCCGCGGCTCACTAGGCTAATCCTCCGCCTTGCGGCGCCAGCACACCGGGTTCTAGTCCCGGTCGGGGCGCCGGATTCTGTCCCGGTTGCCCCTCTTCCAGGCCAGCTCTCTGCTGTGGCCAGGGAGTGCAGTGGAGGATGGCCCAAGTGCTTGGGCCCTGCACCCCATGGGAGACCAGGAGAAGCACCTGGCTCCTGCCTTCGGATCAGCAGGCCAGCCGCGGCGGCCATTGGAGGGTGAACCAACGGCAAAGGAAGACCTTTCTCTCTGTCTCTCTCTCTCACTGTCCACTCTGCCTGTCAAAAAAAAAAAAAAAAAGAAAAGAAAAGAAAAAAGAAAAAAAAAACACTCAACATGTGACTAAGATTAACTATAGGAAGAAAATAAGTTAGCCATTCAAAATGCAGAAAAGTAAAAATACAGAAAAAAATAGCATTAAAATGTACAAAAATTCCATTGCACTAACATTGGAGTCCCCGAGGTCGGGAAGACAGGCAAGTATTTGAAAACATAGTGGCTGAAATTTGCAAATTTCATAAAAATGTGAGCTCATAAATTAAATAAATACAAAAAAACCCAGCCACAAGAAGCATGAGGAAAATGACTAAAAAAATCAAATTAGCTAAATCAGTGATAAAAGTGATAAAATCAGCCAAAGAAGGTAAAAAAAAATTATGAAGAGAAAAGAAAAAGAGTGATAGCAGACTAATACTCAAAAACATGAAAAATTAAAAGGCAGAGCAAAAAGATCATGTAAAATGCATATTATAAAAACACTATGCATGATCTCAATTTTTGCAGCAAAATAAATTCATATCAACTTGTTTTATGTGTCTGAACAGGAAACAGTATTCACGCTAACTTGTTAAGGAGGATAAGACAAAATGTCCCTAACAGAGCAACATTAGTTTTGCTAAAATTGAAGCAAGAACAAGGTCAGATTTATAGTGAAGTTCAGGGGGAAGAAACCTCTAATGCCTCACAAAAACTCTATAGAAACAATGCTCCCCCAAAATTAGCACTTTATAAATGGATCATTTATTTCAATTGAAATAAGACAATGTTGATGATAAAGTCCACAGCAGCAGATTACCCACACTAATTTATGAGGAAAAATTAATCTTTTCCATGCCTTAATTGAAAAGGACCAGTATTAACAGCAGAATAATAGCTAACCTCACAGACATCTCAATTGTTTCAGTTTGTACAATTCTCACTGAAAAATTAAGCAAGCTTTCTGCTCAATAGATTCTAAAACTCTTGTGCCCAGATCAAACAAGAGCAGTACTCTATTTTTTTTTTAAGATTTATTTATTTATTTATTTATTTGCATGGCAGAGTTACAGAGAGAGAGAGAGAGAGGAAGGGAGGGAGGGAGAGGGAGAGAGAGATCTTCCACCCACTGGTTCACTTCCCAAATGGTCACAATGGCTATAACTGTGCCACTCCAAAACCAGGAGCTTCTTCCAGGTCTCCCACATGGGTGCAGGGTCTCAAGGACTTGGGCCATCTTCCACTGCTCTCCCAAGCACATCCAAGGCACTGGATCTGAAGTGGAGCAGCCAGGACTTGAACCGGCGCCCACATGGGATGCCAACAGCTTTACCCACTACAGCACGGTACTGGCCCCAAGAGCATCATTTTAATGGAAATTTTGAACAGGTGATATAAAAAACATGAATCTTTTTTTTTTTTTGAACAATTGTATCAGGCGATGAAACATGGCATTATCACCATGATCCTGAAGACAAAGCACAATCAAAGCCGTTGGCTACTGAGAAGTGAAAGTGGTCCAGCCAAAGCAAGACCAGATTGGCCAAGAGCAAAGGTCGCAGCAATGGTGTTTGGGGGATGCTCGGGCAATTTTGTTTGTTGACATTCTGGAGGGCCTCATACTTATAATTTCTGCTTATTATGAGAGTGCTTTGAGAAAGCCAAAGCTTGAAAAGAACATAGCTGAGAAGGCCCCACCAAGTCCTTCTCCAGCACCACAACACTCCTGCTCCTTCCTCTCAATTCTGTGGAAGTTTTGACGCAATATCATTAGACATCCACCTGACAGTCCTGATTTGACTCCTACTGGCAGTTTCTGCTTTGTAACCTTAAAGGCAATCTTTAATGTGCACCTATTTTTTTCTTAAGAAAATAACACAAAAGAGACTTATGTTTATTATTTTTTTAAAGTCTTCCTTCTGTTGGTTCACTCCCCAGATGGCCACCATGCCCAGCGCTGCACTGATCTGAAGCCAGGAGCCAGGCGCCTACCCCTGGTCTCCCATGCGAGTGCAGGGGCCCAAGCACCTGGGCCATCCTCCACTGCCCTCCTGGGCCACAGCAGAGAGCTGGACTGGAAGAGGAGCAACTGGGACAGAATCCGGCGCCCGGACCAGGACTAGAACCCGGCACCCACATGGGATGCCAGCACCACAGGTGGAGGATTAACCAAGTGAGCCACAGTGCCGGCCCCAAAAGAGACTTATTTACGTGGGTAAATTCCCAGGACTTTTAGCTCTGAGAGATGGACAAAACGGCTGGCATCATCACTTACACAAGTGTATTAGACTTGATGCAACTAATTTTGAGATATAAAGTTTATGTCTTCAGGTTTCATTGTTCTGGGACTTTTCCATGCCAGTGGGTGTGCTATGTGTGCTTGGACCAGATGATGGAGGAATGTCTTTTCTTAAAGAGGAACTATAACCTAGAGTTCTATACCCAGCAAAACTGTTTTTGAAAAATGAACGTGAACAAAAGGACTTTCAAACGTAGAAAAGCTGAAAGAATTCATCACCAGCAGAGCAGCACCATGAGAAATATTAAAGAGGAAATTCTTCAGAGACAAGTGAAATGATAGCAAATGATACCAAAGCTGCACAGAGAAAGGAAAGAGGAATGGTAAATATCTAAGTAAAAATAAAAGACATTGCCCTTGCTTTGTGAAGCTTTTAGTTGATAATTGTTTCAAACTTTTAAAAATCGTGGGATTTGAAGCATAGAAAATGCTATAAGAGCTAAGTGCATTATGACAGTAGTGAAAAGACTGCAAAGGAAGAAATTTGTTAAGTTTCCTTAATACATGAAAAGTAATGTAACGTCACTGAAGGCAGACTGTGATAAGTTACCAATATATGCTATAAACCCTAAAGCACCCACCAAAACAATGCAACAAAGAGTTATGGCTAATCAGCCAATGAAGGAGATGAAATGGAACCATAAAACACATTCAATTACTATCAATAAAGACAGAAAGGGAGGGGAAAGGGAAGAAAGAACAGATGGGACTAATGGGGAACAATCACCAAGATGGTAAATGTAGACATGGCTGCCTTAATAATCACATTCATCATAAATGGCTTAAACACTCTAATTAGTAGGCAGAGATCATCAGTGGGGATTAAAATATAAAACAATACCCAGCCATGCTCTGTCTCAAAGAACTGTACTTTATTTTTGAAGCCAAAAAGAAGTTAAAAGTTACATGATAGGGAAGGGAAATTCTAAATATTTGGAGTCAATTGAAATTGAACATATTCTGAACTGCATGAACAGCATGTTGACATTTATGGAAGACAATCAGAGCAGTAATACAGGGAAATACATAGTGTTAAACACTTACACAGGAAAGAAGAGCTGTCTAAAACAAACTCTAAAGGAAAAAGAAAAAGAGAAAAATTAAACAGAGAAAACAGAAAGAAACAAGAATTGCTGATATCAGTGATAGTAAAAACAGAAAACTAACAGAGAAAATTAATAGAACCACAGCTGTTTCTTCAAAGATATCAATAAAACTACAAACCTTTAGGGAAAGAGGTGTGGGGGAGGTACTAAATTAAGAATCAAAGGGAACATCACTACAGACCCTGCAGATACTAAAACGATCATAAAGACCAGTCTGAGGATCACCTATGTCTGACTCCACAAAGAGCTTGTTGACAGTCTACATTCCTAGGTCTGACCTCAATCACAGTGAGTGAGAATCTCAAGACTGTTGGGAACAGGTGGCATTGTATGCTTTTTGAATTTTTGCAAACACTCCAGATGACTGAGGCAAAGCGGAGCCCAAGGGACAGTGCCTTGGAGAGTCAGCCAGTCTCTAGGATTTACAACTAGGCCAAAAATAAATAAATAAACAAATGAATAAATAATGCTTTCCTAATTGGCGCTATCTAGACGTATCTGTATCCTGGAAACAACTTGTGAAATACAGCAACGGGGCAGCTGATGTGGGGAGCAATGAGACATCCACAAATTCAACATTCCTTCCATTTTTCTCCTTACCACACACCTGTGCCAAAGGTAGAGGTCAACTAGGTGACACCATCCTAAGTCCACATTCCAAAGAAGAAAAGATCGACATCATCTGGCACAATAAAACACAAGACTGCATCGTTGTGGAATAGCATGCATCCCCAGAGCTCCTGGGTTCTGCCTGACTTCCATTCATGTGGCTACAACACCAACCTTTTATACCTTTACCTAGAAAATAATTGAGGGCAAAGAAGTTAAAACAATATTATGATAAGGCTAAATACAAATCTGCTTGATGTTTTTTAAGTAAATCGCTCAGAGCATGCCATTTGACTGTCATTGGTGACAAATGATTCTCAAAACAGAAAGCAAGGTGCACTAGCCTGCCTTGATATCACCATCGTCACCTATAGTAGCCAGCGCTGACCTGTCTGCTGTGCGGAGAAGAATAGTCTCTGGCCATAGCCAACTCCTGCAATCACAGGGCGCCCAGGCAGGCCACAGTCCTGGCAGGATGCAGCCTCTTATGTACTGTTTAAATAAGGATTTGCAAGGAAAATAAATTCATAGCAACTTTCATTATTGATCATTCTCAAAACTGTCTGGAGAATTCCCCTAGAGGGCTTAAGAAAGAAATTAAACATTGTTTTCCTGAGTTGTTTCCTGCTGCTTTTCCACTTCATTGGTTTTGTTCCCATAATTGTGCATGTTCCTATAGCCACATAATGTTTCAATGTGGCTGAATTAGTCCAGACAGCTTCTGGATCCTACGCCAACAGTTTGGGTGTGGATATAACAGCAATAACAATAATTGTGACCAAAACATACCCCTAGTGCTTCCTTTTCACCCCCAGATCTCAACTCGTTCATTCCCTTTCTCATCTCATCCCAATCTGTTCCATGGAAATCTGCAAATAATTAACCCCCAATCTCCTTAGCATTTCTTGGCTCATGTGACTCCAAGGATCTTGATCTCTTGCATAAAGCCACTCCCCCTCTTTTGCTCGCCCTCCTGGTGCCCTCTTTTAGTTTTATTCCCATTTCTCGGATTTCATAGAGAAAACTGTGACCCTGTTGTCATGAGTGCAGAAATCGGGCCACATCTCAGAGTTCTCACATCTCTTGCCAGATACCCTCTGACCCTCTCACCTTCGCTAGTGGTTTCTCGTGTCATCCATCTGAATGTCTGGAATGTCCGTCTTCGATGTGGGATCCAAGGCACTCTATTCCCACATCTCAGTTGATTTTTCCAGGGCCACTGCTCATGTACCCTGTGCCTTAGGCCAACGACTCCGCTCATGGCTCCAGATGCTTTCTTACGCCCAAAGCTTTGACTTCCTACTTTCCTGCCTAAAATGCGTCACCAAACCACACCCATCTGAAAATTCAAAGCAACAGAGGAACCATCATCCGACATGTTTTATTCAAGGAATGTCATATTAATATAATTTATCAAATAGACAAAGGAAACATAAAATTACCTGTTATGGAAGAACAAACATTTGATAAAATCAACATCCTAAGCTTTTTAATGTACAGAATATTAAAAGTAAACTGCTAACTCCTTTACATGATTGTTCTCTAAAATCCTATCACACCAATCATCATTCATTTAATCTATTAATAAGCATTTCCATGATCCTTTTAAAGAAGAAATCTTTACAAAGGTGTCCATTGTCACCATGATCTTTTGAAAGTTCTGTCCAAAGCAATGAGATAAGAAAAAGATAAACAACATTTAAATTTAGTAAAAGAGAATGAAAAAGTTTTTAGTTATATAATGTCTACCTAAAAATATAGAAACCTACTAAAGTTTAATAAAATTTAATCTCTTCCCTGAAGTTAAGCAATTATCATTTAGTAAATATAACCAACAACATTCCCAGAATTACCAGGATCCAGGATAAGTTAGGGCAAAAAGAAAATTTCAGACACTATATATATAATATGAAGTAACTGTCTGTGTGTGGACTGGAATTAAAAGATAAATTTAGTAGGTGCAAAAGATGTTTGAAATCATTCATAATCACTTCATAAAATTCATTTTCATGGGCTTTTGAATGCCCTTCTATACACAGATTTCAAAATGTCTTCATTGAAAGATAAACTTTTAGTTATCTTTTCCACAATCTTTTAAAGTATTCCATGTGTTTTATGTACATGTACATAATTAGATACAAAGGTATTAACATCATGATTCTTTGACTGCTTACCTAAATCACCATGGTGAATTTTTTTATTTAAAAATAAAAATAGTAAGGAGATTCACAAATGGTCTTACAATAAATCAGCTCACTCTGATGAGAATCATGACGATAGCTTCAAGTTGGATGTCAGGTTTAAGGCCAATGCTTTAAAAAGTGCATTTATGATAGGTCAATTAGAGCAATCAAATTTTTTGAAAAAGCAACACATGGGATGCCTCTGAAGAGGTGACCACTCGTCACACAGACCCATGCTCAGCCCACACGTGTGAAGAACAGACGTAGACACGCATGCCATCCGTGAGCCAAAGCAGCACCACAGCCATCCTCATTACTGGCAGTCACAGGATCTCCCACTTCCACAGAGCTTCCCATGGCAACTGGCACAGTTTTTTGTAACTTTATACAAGAATATCATTTTCTGCTTCTCAGGTATTTATATCACACACACCCACGTGCCGGGCTCACTCCAGTGTGGACATGCACGCAGTCCTACTAATTTGCAATCCCTGGTAGTGCACTGTTCCTTCCTGTCCTGTCTCATTGTTTTGCAAAAGGGAGAAACAAAGGTTGTGAGAGGGTAAAGGACTTGCCCACAAGAATAGCAGCTTCCAAACCAGGGACTTGAACCCAGATCCTTAGACAGCATGTCGGGGTTGGGGCAGCACCAGGGCCGGAGGCGTGCACTCCTTCTCTTCCTACAAGGAAGCCAGCCTGGCAAGTCTCGCTGGGGTAACAGTTACCACGGCAGAGAGAGGCACCAGCGGGTCGTCCATGGCGGTGGTGTCCTTAGACGCCTCACTGCTGAGAGTCACCTGGGGGGCGACCTGGCCCCTCCCCAGGCTGGTTAACTGGGAGCGCTGAGAGCAGGGAAGGGAACCTGAATTCTGCAGACTCCCCAGGTCATCTGACAAGGCCCCATTTGAGCAGCGAGGCCTCGCTCCTTCAACCCTCGCACCCACACTCTTAGCTGCGTCTCCACTGCAAAACCTCCTGCGTAGCGATGGAGAAACTGAACAAGGCGATTTTGAACACGAATCCAATTCCCGGTCACTATCCTGAGACAACACCCTGGGGAGGCCAGAAGTGGATGAGATAAAATTCCTGAGAATTTATCAACCCCATGAATAAACTAAAGGCAAGCCCGTGTGATCAGGGTGCCTTTTGTGGACATAGCTCATGAGGGAAGATTGAAGCTGTGGGCAGGACCTGGCAGGGCTCCGGCAGTGCGGAGTCTGAGGGAAGAGCGAGTCAGGCAGCTTCGGCAATGACTGCCTCCAGCTGCCTCCTAGGAAAGGGTGTCGGGAGTAGTCGCACCTGTGCAGGAGCGGGTTTCCAAGTCTGACTACTGTTGCAGTGCACACAGGGCTGAGAGTTACAAGCAACCCATGGACGCAACAGCAGGGGATGAGGTAGGCTGATGGGTGGGTTACTAGAAGGAAACACACTATAATTACTTTTTTAAATGTACATCTTGGGGCCGGTGCTGTGGCTCAGTAGGTGAATCCTCTGCCTGCAGTGCCGGTATCCCATATGGCCGCCAGTTTGAGTCCCGGCTGCTCCTCTTCCGATCCAGCTCTCTGCTATGGCCTGGGAAAGCAGTGGAAGATGGCCCAAGTGCTTGGGCCACTGCACCTGTGTGGGAGACCCAGAAGAAGCTCCTGGCTCCTGGCTTACGATGAGCCCAGCTCAGGTCATTGTGGGCATTTGGGGAGTGAACCAGTGGACAGAGGTCCTCTTTACTGTCTCTCCCTCTCACTGTCTGAAGCTACCTCTCAAATAAGTAAAATATTCAAATAAAAAAACACCATTACTTATACAAAAATTTAAAAATAAAAATAAAGTGTACATCTGTGTTCATGAACTTGAAAAATATCCATAATGTAGAACTGAGTGAGAAAAGGCTGCAAACAGTATATGTGTGAGCCCCTTTTTGTCCTAAATAATTTTATATTATTTTTCTTCTTGAAACAAAAATGTCAATGGATGAACATCAAATAACTGGCATGGTGGTCTTTGATTTTCTTCCCTTTTATGCCTTTCTTTCTTTTTTCTTTCTCTCTTTCTCTCTCTCTTTCTTTCCTTTTTTGCTTGCCTGTGTTTCCTAATGTTCCCATGATTTGTTTTCATAATACAAACATATGCATACCCGATGAGCTTTCCAGAACCTTCTGCAGGTTTCAGCAAAGAGCACGCTGACCAGCAGTGAGCACGGGAGGAACGTGAAGGCCCGGAGCGTCATGCTGTGAGCTGGCCTGGGGTGTTCCTGATCTGTTCCCCCAGCTGCCTGCTCCCAGAGAGGCGAGGCTGGCGCGGGCCCTGACGGTGACGCTGATGACGCCGCCGCCGGGGAGGTGTGCGGAGCCGGGCGTGAGCTGTGCCAGCTCTCGCTAATCCTCTGCAGTATGGTTTGCTGCTAATTTGTCATGGCACATATTTGCCTTATGTCTAATTAGCATCAAATTGCAAACTGCTATTTGCTAACAATTTGTTGCATCAATCTGCCTGAAAATCTATAGTTTAGAATTGGATTGCAACTTATCCTGTCTATCAAAATTCCACTTCACACATACACAAAATAACTTCCCCTTCCCGCCAAAAACGTCGCAATGTTTGCAGTGGCACAAAAGGAGAACGATGTGGGTTTTTTTTTTTTTTTCCACTAACGAAAGAATCATCACGGGGTGCCTCATTTTCAACGTTGCTGGCTTGGATTTCCCATGACCATGAAGACGCTCACACACAGAGCGGATGTTGGCCCAGGCCTTGCTCAAGGACTTTCTGGGGAAGCCAAGACACATAAAAGCACCAGAAGCCCAATCCTCAAATTCCAGAAGCAGGACATTGAGACCAAGTTGTGCAAAGAACAACAGCAGTGCTCTCAAGCCCAGGCCTCCAAATCAGTCGTGCTGAGTGATGCAGCCTCTTGCCAGCATTTCTGCAAGCATTGAGTCCATTGTATGCTAGCAGCCACCAAAAAGGGGGTAACAGTTAAGATTTTCCGTATTTACAAAAGGTGAAATGGAGGCTGAACGGATAAACGTCCCCCGGTCCTGTGCGTAGCAACAGGCGGGACAGGGATCATCGCCCTGGCGATGACGTTTCCTTGCCAAGTTGACCTATCAAAAATAAGTGGAGATGATCATGATAATGATGAAAATTATGCAATGAAATATGAATGAAAATAATAAAAAATTAATGCAATAAAAAGGAAATCATGTCTAATAATTGCATTTCACTTGATGGTTTGGCCTTATGGAGACTTCATCTGGCTGGATGGGCAACAGTTGGGTCTGGCTACATGCCCCCGGTACAGGCCGGAGTCCTGGCTTTCAGAACCGCCCTGCCCCCTCGTGGTCTAACTAGAGTGGAAAACTGAGATAGCCTCCAGGGCAGGAGGGACAAAGCCTGTGGAATCCAAGGAAGATCAAAAACTGACCTTTGGGGATGGCCCATCCCTTTCTCCCCTGCTTCTTGGGCAGAGTGGGTGAGGCTTCCCGCAGAGAGCAGCTGGGTCTCCAGCGCAGAGCTCATGTGCGGTGCCATCCTCAACCCAGGAGGTGGCTGCGCAGGTGACCAACCTCACAGTGACCAAGGACAGAGGCTCTCCAGCTGTGCCACTCAGTCCTCGTTGACATTCCTAGAGAGACACCTTGCCTTGGAAAAAGATCCCCCCCCGCCCCCGTGCTGATATTTTAAATAATATCCAAACCCACCCCTCTTGTAGCTCCTCCCAAGAAGTCCTTGGGGCAGAGATAAAAGATTACTCAAGCTCATCTTCACAAAAGGAGCTGGAGAAGTCCCAAGGATCCTTGGTCAACTGACACAGCAGTTCTGTCCGCATATCCACAAACAGCATCGCGAGAACAGCCGTCCCTGGGTATCCAGGAGACATCAGCTGCAGGACACCCCATGGATACCAAAATCCACAAACACTGAAGTCCTTTATATAAAATGGCATAGAAATTGCTTATAACCTATGTGCACCTGTAGATTACTTATAACACCTAATGCAACGTATCTGCTACATAAATAGTGGTTATACTGTCTTGCATAGGGAATAATGATAAGGAAAAAAGCCTGCATGCTGTTAGTACAGACACAACCATTATAGGCCCAGCTACCTTCTCCATCCACAGTCGGTTGAATCTCCAGAGGCAGAATCTGCAGGTGTGGAAGACTGAGTCACCGTCAGTCCATTACGCAGAGCTGACTTGGCTTCCACACAGGCGCATGGAGCATCTCCCAAGTGTCAAGACTTCAGTAAGTGCTGGGGACACAGGAGGCATTGCAGCTCAAACCATCACAGAGCACAAGGAGAAGCTCAAGTCAATGGAGCAGGGTCTTTGTTAGGGCAAAGTCTGGTGAAGGGGACGCCAGACTGGGGACAGGCAAGCAGAAGGCTTCCTGGCAGGAAAGACCCCTGAACGTAAACATGAGAAATAGGTGGGAGGACTGAGAGGGGAGCAGGTGCAAAGACACAGAGATGGATGTGCATGGATCACTCCTGGAGAACTGGGGTGTCTATCTCCGAATGGTGGAGGCTGGCCTTGGGCCATGGCAAGGCCAAGGGCGAGCCGTGAGTCCCTGTGCTCCCTTCTGCTATCCGAAGCAGCCGCCTCCAGAAAGCGGAGTCTCAGGATGTCTGGGAGGATGCCCTTTTGCAGCCCTCCTTAAGCGTAGCGTGATGTGCAGCCATTTCTGCACTGAGCTCTCTGCAGCAGGCAGGTGCAGGAAAGGGAGATGTGGAGGCAACTCAGACACAGGAAGCCAGTTGAGAAGTTTTCCCAAATATACTCTTGAAATGACTCCTTCACTTAGTAAGACCTTAAATGAGTGTTTGCCCCATGCCGGGATTCAAACAGAAATGATGCTGCCAGGGTCGTCTGGGTGCCCATTTTTCTATATTTGGACTGGAAGGTGGTCAGATGCTGTATAGACCTGCAACTGACAGAGACATGCAGTGCTGAAGAAAATCAAAAGGCACCCATGGAAAATGAGCACAGGCCCACCTCAGTGTCTCTGGGGGACTAGTGCCAGGATACCCAAGACACTAGAATCCATGGGTGCTTAAGTCCCATCCACAAAACGCTGTATAACCTAAAATGTCAAGCAACCTACACACATCCTCCTGTATACTTGAAAAAGTCTCTGGATTACTTACCATACCTAATACAATGTAAATGCTATGTAAATAGTTACACTGTTTTGCTTAGAAAATAAAGACGAGAAAGAAAATGTCTGTACATACTCAGACATACACATTTTTTTTCCTAACAATTTTTGATTTGCCATTGATTGAAGCCACAAGTATGGAACCTTCAGACGTAAAGATCAGTTGTCACCCCCAAAACGTGCCTCTGGCAAGGGGAAGATGTCCATGCTAAAGAACTGTCCTTGGGGATGTGTTCAAGGTCACTCACTAGGTCAGAAGCCCTCCTTCATCAGCACAGCACAACCATCTGCCAAGTTCAAGACATGGCCCCACTGGCACAGAGGGCCTCTGGGAGCACCAAACCATAATGTCCTAGAATCAAAGGCCAAATAATCTCTTTGGATTTGGTTGAAATCAGATGTCTGAAAGAGCACTCTTTAGAAATCAGACGTAAAAGGCTGCCCATAGTGTGGACTGCATGCCCCAGTCCCTGGTAAAAGCAGAGAAACACCCTGCACCCTGTGGTCTCTGCTCTCAGGTGGCAAAGGTCCAAGGGTGAAACCACAGCAGGTGGGTCCATGCCACATATTCTCTTGGGAAGACCTGTAGCATCAGTGGAAGAGTCAAGCAGAACCCTGGATGGCAAGCAAGAAGCCCCCAGAAACCCCTCCCAGCATCCCAGCATCCCACTGCATGCCAGCCTCAGGGCAGGGCCTCCTGTACAGCTCCCTCCTGCCTGCCCAGTGCACCTGCCCTTTAACCTTTTCAGTAAGTCGGAGGCATCTCAGACCCTCCTGTCAAAACGTCCGGCTGCTCACTATAAACTTTATTTTGATGTCTTGCTTTTCGGGAATAATTACTCTGAATCTTAAATGTTAGCTTATTTACTGCTTGTGCAAAAAGATGACAATAAAATCAATGTTGCACAATTCCCCAAAGTCCATCAAAGTCTTTTGCAACATTAATGGACCGACCGATTGAAGAGGTGTGAGCTCACGCTGGCCTGAGCGGGCGCCGGGCTCCAGTTAGGGAGCCTTCCTTCTCTCATCAGCCTGCTAGCCCCTGCCTGCCAAATTCATTCATTCTAAAAAGTTGGCTCCGTCCCTGGGGTGAGCAAATGGGTGGAATGGGGGAGGGATGGCGAGAGCAGATTGACAAGTGCTTGAAATCACAAACTGTGTTAGCTGAACAGCACTTATAGAGACTGACAGATCCAACTTCATCATCCTGAGATGAGGGAACAGGTGCACAGAGGGGAGCCATCCCCCCAGGGCCCCACAGTCTGTACTCTGTGAAGCCAGAACCAGAACCTCTACCTTCTGATTCCTAGTCTCGAATTACATCCCCGGCTCTGCTCTTTGTGGAATGGAAAGATTTTCATCCCTCTGGCACTTCCTCTGAGAACACAGAGTGACTCTGTCAGCCAGGAGGATGGGCGAAACAGCGTCTCCTAGTTGCATAGCAAATGCAGGTGCCAAGAAAGCTTTCCATATTCAAAGAAGTTGGGCAAGGTGTCACAGAAATTTCCATTTCACGAAGTCACGGGGTGGGCTGGCAAATGGAAGGTTCCGAGAAGTCTTGCCATAAGCAGTGCATTTGACTTTGTTGACTTAACATGGCTACTGGTATCTAACAGCAAGTTCTCTGCAGGGGTGGGGGTGAGAGGGGCACAGTGCCTGCTGCAGAACTCACTGTGACAAACCTGTACAGCATCACTCTGATGGCCATGCAGAGGCAGGCACAGCAGGGGCAGGGGTGGGGAAGCCCAGGTGAGCACAAGCAAGTAGAATAGTAACACAGATTTCATGGGCTTGGTGATGTGGCGTAGTGGGTAAAGCTACCCGCTGTTTGCCGGCACCCTCATATGGACAACAGTTACCATCCTGGCTGCTCTACTCCCAGTCCAGCTCCCTGCTAATGGCCTGGGAAAGCAGAGGAGAACGACCCAAGTCCTTGGGCCCTTGCCACCCACATGGGAGACCCAGATGGAGTTCCTGGTTCCCTGCTTCAGCCTGGTTTAGCTCTGGCCATTGCAGCCGCTTGAAGAGTGAACCAGCGGATGGAAGAACTCTCTCTCTCTCTCTCTCTCTCTCTTGCTCTCGCTCTCGCTCTCACTCTCGCTCTCGCTCTCTCTTTTTCAAATAAATCTTAAAAGACAAACATTTCACTGTGGGATTGTCTAAGGCTACTAAGCCAGGGCTGTCTTCTCACCCCCACATGTGGGTAGGAGGCGTGGGTGGGTTGCCGGGAAACCAAGAAGGGAGCAGATAAGGCTTGGAAAGTTGCAAAGAGCTGTGTCGAGCAGCGCCCTCTCTGGCTGATCGTTGGCAACGCAGGCGCTCAGGCCCCCATGGCCAGCTCTGAGCGGGTCTTTCTCAAGGTGCAGAGGCCTGAACAGCCCCTGGTGTGACAGTGTGGTTCCCTGGCTCCTTCCTTCTGTAACAGGCTCCGTGCAAATGGGAGGCACCCTCTCCAGGTACCAAATTCATACACAGAGGCCAATCCTTCAAGGAAGTCCCTCTGCTCTGTTTCAAAGAGGTGACATTTCCATGAGTGTTTTCCACCCTGCCTGTGTGGTCGCATCAAGGGGGAAACGTCCCCTTCTGCAGACCATGCAGTCCCCTGCCCTGACCCTTCCTGACCGCCCAGGGTGATTTGCTGCAGGCAGGGAAACCGTCTCTTTTCTCCCCACTGGGGTAGGTTTCCTTGGAATCCATCCCATGGGGAAGAAATGGAACTCTGTAGCTCAGAAATGATCTTTAAGCTGTTCCTGTTGCTTGCTGCCCCTGGAATAAGTATCCGCTAAGACGAATGCCCACCCCTGATCGCCTGCTGCTGGGGGTTTTAACAATTTCTGGAGGGAAAATTGCCACGATGCCTGCTCCCTGGATCCCCCTTTCTTTCGCTCGGAAGCCCTCAGTTGAATCAGGGAGGCAGGATTCCCAGTTGGAGAAGTCACTTCCCTCTCCTCGGGTGCCTGGGATTTGTTCAGGTGCTCACTGCAGCCATTCTTGATTACCCACCTCCTGCTGCCTCTCCCAGCTCACCTGTTGGAGCCACAAAACCCACAGGGGTCTAGAAAGGGGAGAAGATTCCCCCAGTCCCAAGGCTGTGTCAGAAGCTGTGGCATCTTTTGGAGCAACAGGTCACCATTTCCCACGTGGATTTCTTCACACCTGCCCAGGGAAGTACAAGCCTGACCCAACGATTTATTGTGAATACATGTGTGTGACTGCACCTGCCACTCAACCTGTGCACTCAGCTGCCCTGGTGAGAATCCCTCCTCCCTGCCTTCCTCAAACAGGAATGGGAAGAGGGAGATTCTTTGGGGGAAAAGTTAAGAGAGGGACAGTGAGGATGAACAGGAAGAGGCAGAGGAGTCGAGGAAGGTGGTGAGAATTGGATCCAAAATGGTAGGGTTGAGAGATGAAATAGAAATGTAGAAAAGAGAAGGAAGGAAATACATATTCAAAGAGAGAGAGAAAGAGAGTGGGAGTAGGAGAGAGAGAGAGGGAGGGAGGGAGGGAGGCTTTCCGCTGCTCCCACAGCAGGTTCTCAGGTCCCGGCATCCATCACCAGGTGCATGATGGAGGAACTCTGTCCCCTTACCTATGACCAGCGGCGATGTTTTTTCAGCAATTCCACAGGAGTCAAAAACCCAACAAAGCGCATCGCGGGCGCTGTAAAGGGAGCATGCTGCTCGTGTCTGTGACCACTGTATGCAAAGCTTGGCATTAGTCACAGCCAGGCCGGCTGTGACAGGCCTGAAGTGAGGGAGATTAATGCGAGGCTGGGGCACTTTATTATTGTCATTCTGTTCTTTCAGACTCTGCCTCTGACTTTCAATTTTGCTCCAGAATTAATTGTCTGCTCCCTGCAGTATGACTGATGGAGAAGGATACGCGTAGCCCAGGCACCTGGCTCTGGCCTTGACAGTCTCGGGCCTGGCGCGGGATGTATTGTATGCAGGCAGAGCAGGGGACGGACGGGCATCCCTCAGAGAAACCGGCCGTGCCACACCTGACTGCAACCGGATGTGACCGCAGATTATCCTTTGCTCAGGATCATTTTGGCTCGCGGAGTTCTTAGCAGCACACTTATGTCCTAGTCAGGGACCCTGTCTGGAACCAAGAGCTCAGCTGGCCAGCGCCTCCCCTCCTCTGATTTTCTTCCTTCCTCTGATTCTGGGCAGTAAGCTAATAGCACAAGCTCTTAGCCCCCAGGCCTCTCAGCGGTAAGCATTCAGGGCGAGCATGTTTGCTACACACGGCATCTCAGACCATAGGGAGTACAAGGCTGGAATGATTTTGTTGTGGATTTGGGCACCCCTATGCACCCCCTCACTGTCCACTCATGCCCAGTCGTCCCCATTTTCAAAACGAAACGGTTCCGTGTTTAACCTGGAAATCCTCCTTTACTACCAAGCCTGGAAGAAACCTCCAACAAAGTGATAATGTCCTCGGCTTTACGAGGAGGTCAGCGTGCAATCCATGCTTGTTGAATGAATAAATGAATGTGCAAAGGCATGTGTGAATGCAGGCAAGGATAAATGAGTGGGCCCGTGAAAAATGGGTTCTCTAAGAAGAACAAAACATAGAGAGGCATATTTTGTGGTTATAAATAAGTAAAAGCCCTCCCTGATCATTTTTTTAAGCCGAAGCCAGATGCTATCCGCTGTTACAGCCCTCTGCCAGCTCCGGTCCCACTGCAGATATAAGGGTACATCCAACAATTCGTGAAAAAGTGGACTTAAAAGATACATCTCTTCTGGTGCCAAACATTTTGAAATCCACACATAGAAGTGGGTCCCCCAAACAGTCACAGAAAAGGTGTGCTCTGAAAACAAAACTACGTGTGGATTTTAAAATGTTTGCACCAAACTCAACTCAACTTCTAATTTCATCGTCCACAAACTTTGTGAAGCACCCACATGTGTTCATGCAAGCTTGAGTGTCATTCTTTCCTTTTCCTTTTTTTTTTTTTTTTTTTTTTTTTTTTTTGTAAATGGAATCCCAGTTTGGAGTTCAAGAAGGCTGAGGAGGAGAGAGAAAGTTCTGGAGGGACACACAGTTGCCGCACTACCTTGCACACTCAAGTCTGGGTGTGTTGTATTAGTCCACTCTTTGTGACTTTAACTAAAGCACTGGGCAAGAGCTTCTGGGAGGCCAGTGCCGCAGCTCACTAGGCTAATCCTCTGCCTTGCGGCGCCAGCACACCGGGTTCTAGTCCCGGTCGGGGCGCCGGATTCTGTCCCAGTTGCCCCTCTTCCAGGCCAGCACTCTGCTGTGTACCGGGAGTGCAGTGGAGGATGGCCCAAGTGCTTGGGCCCTGCACCCCATGGGAGACCAGGAGAAGCACCTGGCTCCTGGCTCCTGCCATCGGATCAGCGCGGTGCGCCGGCCGCAGCGCACCGGCCGCGGCGGCCATTGGAGGGTGAACCAACGGCAAAGGAAGACCTTTCTCTCCATCTCTCTCTCTCACTGTCCACTCTGCCTGTTAAAAAAAAAAAAGCATCTGGGAAAGAAAAGGTTTATTTCAACTCACAGTTTTGGAGATCACAGGAGAGGGTAGCCTCGTCATCTGGCTTCTGGTGGAGGCTTGCTGGGAAGGAGAAAGAAAGAACCTAGGCTGGACATGAGCTGAAATCATCGAACTTCCCAAGAGAACCACCCTCCGACAGCAGTGGCCCTAAGACCTCCCTCGGGACCCTCCTCTCAGATGCCATCTTTATTTTTTTTTGTTAAAGATTTATTTTATTTATTTGAAAGACAGAGTTACAGAGAGAGGTAGAGACACAGAGAGAGGCCTTCCATCCACTCCCCAGATGGCCACAATGCCCAGAGCTGCGCTGATCCGAAGCCAGGAGCCAGGAGCTTCTTCCAAGTCTCCCATGCAGGTGCAGGGGCCCAAGGACTTGGGCCATCTTCTACTGCTTTCTCAGGCCATAGCAGAGAGCTGGATCAGAAGAGGAGCAGCCGGGACTAGAACCAGTGCCCATATGGGATGCTGGCACTTCAGGCCAGGGCTTTAACCCGCTGTGCCACAGCGCCGAGATGCCATCTTTACATCAAGTCTCCACCCTTTATGTACTGACTCTGACCACCAAGACATCACCCTGCATGAGTTCTGAAGAAGTAAATCTAACTCAACACATCACAATCTATGGAGCCCACACTGATTTTTCAACTCGAGGTCCGAGTTGAAAAACCAAGATTTGTTAAGGGGAAAGTGGATTTCCAAGGCACCTCTTCCTCCGAGCTGGATAACATAAACAGCCAAGATGAGGAACAGGCGACCGCCAGCGGAAAGGGCAAGTGCTGATGAGCTGGGACCCATTTAAAGGCTGGTTTTCCATGGAACTTTCCGGAGTTCCCGCTGAACACGCTGCCTGACTGTAACCCGCAATAAATTATTATGGCTTTAACTCATCTGGTACTTTCATACGATTACGGTATTATGTTAAAGGGTACAGAAATATATAATGTGCTCAACTGTCTCCATAGTTGATACCAGAGGGAAAATTACCACCACTCAGTGAAGAAGATCCAACCTCATTACATTAATGATTTATCACAATGGGAAAATGTGAAAAGTAACTAGTTGCTTTTATGAAAAGAGGCAGCTTTTCCCACTGGCAACTCCGGCAGGCTCACCCACAAGACGGGTCTAGAAGGGGCCCAGGACGGCAGTGTGTCCTCACCCGCTGCCGAAGCGGCCGCTGACACTTCTCGGGGAAGGTGTGTAGGCAAATGTTGGGATATCCTTCAAACTTGACATTAAGTATTCAAATGTTACTTAAGCAAAGTGTGAGCAATTAAATTAATCAATCTTCCCAGCCATGGACGGAACAGATGTTCAATAAATCGTCTTTGCTTACAGTGAGGGGGGAGAGTCCACTTTGAACTGTCCTTCGGCAGTGACACTGCTCAGGCGTCCTCTGCCGGCCTCCTGGGCCACCGGCAGGCGCTTCTGCTGCGCTGCCCTTTATTATAAATAACAACAGGCCACCTGGTCTACCTGCGCTACCTGGGCACCTCAAGTTTAATGATCCTTCTGACGCTCGGCGCTGCTCTCCCCTGATCCCTGGTAATGGGGCTGATGGGAACGCGATGGAGTGACGGCTGGCAGTGACGGATGACTCCTGGCCACCTTGTGTGCTGCTGACAAGCAGTGAATATGGGCCAGTGTTGCAGAAAGGTCGGAAGAAAAGTAACAGCTTGACTTTCAAAGTTTCTCCGGGAAAACAAGCCAACAAGCTCCAGCCACCCAGACCTCCACGCAGATGCGAACTCCAGGTTTGCACCAGGAGGCTTGGCTTGTCCATGGGAAGCCCGTGTGGTTCTGCTGAGGATAAAAGGCAAAGGATGGAGACCAGGGGTGCTGCTGGCTTGGCATGAGCAGTTTCCGGTGAGTAGCTTGACCTTGGGGGAACACGGAAGGAGCGGCTCAGTCCTCCCCTTCCGCCCCTCTCTGGGAACTGATCACGGCAGGTTGCCGTGCCTCCCTGTCTCATCACCAGGACCCCATGCCGATTCCTTCCCACCAACACTCTGTTGTAGGGGCAGTCAACTTCCAATAGAAGTAATAACTGAATCCATGTTCACGCCAGCTTGCGAAAGATCGCCGAGTTCCACCCCTCCTCGTTGGCTTCTCCACCCTAAATAGATTGCCTTAAAATGCAGGGCTGGGGAATCCCCCAGCATTTGGAATCCCAGGAGCCACTTGGCGGCCAATCCCATCCAGGCCAGTCTCCCCACCCCAAACCACGCCAGGCTCCAGCCAGTGCCCCCGGCCAGCACCCACCATAACCCACAAGACCACTGACATTCAGAAGTGGCGCCGCCGATGCCTGCCCTACAGATATATACCTTCAACCTTTCAAAGGCTGCCTTTCCATATACGGACTTTATCCACATTTTAATGAGGCTTTAAAATCCCCAAGATGAAGCTGGTATTTTATGTAGAACTGCCTGCTTTTTATGATATCCTGACATGTTGTACAACATTTGGCGACTATATTGATCCTTATAAATTCAGTATCTCTATATATTCATGAAAAGTACCTTTTCCCCCCTTTCGGGCCACAAGATGATCCAGGCACACATTTTCCTGAGTGGAGACAATAAAACGGCAATTCTCATGGTTCGGAGCGTACACAATGTTTCAGTGTTTTCCAATTAAACCCCTTTCGCCATCTGCCCCAGAAATGCCTCCGGGAGGCAGCCACAGCGCCCTCCCAGGTGTCTCCTGGCCTGAGTACCCGTTTCTCCTTCAGGTGAGTCGCGTTATAAATCCTGCCAGGCCCTGCGAGGGCTTCCTCCCGCGTGGGACATTATACATCTTCATGCCCTCGTGTCTGCCTGGCCACAGAGCCCAGCTTCCCATGTTTCTTTGTGCCATTTCTTGCTTTTAATCTGAAACAAATGATTGCAGGCGGGTGGGGGGTGGGAAGAGAAAGCATTATCACCTTGGCGAAACATCAGGAGTATAGAAAAAAAAAAAAAAGGAGAAGAAGAAGAAGAGACTATGGGCAAATTCATCTTGGACTGCTACAATCAATCTCTCACCTAAAGAAATACACAGTAACTAGGCGGGAAAGAGGCAAGATTTATGACTAAGAAACACCTACACTGACCAGCATATACCTAGACTGTGTGGCTCCCTCCCTACCCGAATGACTCTCTCCAACAGTTACAATGATAAACTGTCTCTCCCTACTGTTTTACAAGTACATTAGCTTTATTTAATGAGATCTCAGAGTAATTTAACAGATGTATATAGGACATAAGACCAGGAAAACTCTCGCTACTTGCATACTTTTGCCAAGGTATTCTAGGACTGCTGATAGGAGGGGGTGGCTTTCTGTTCTTTGGGAAAGCATGATTTGAATTTTTTGGAAGGCTTTTAAAAATGATTTCAATAGAAATAGTATATTACAATCAATGACGAGAGAGCCACTTTCTCATCCACCCGCATTCAGCTCATCAAACGCCAGGATAAATGGGCTTTTCTGAAATCACGGGGACTCACTTACATATTGAATTGTCACGAAGAATGTCACTGTCAGAAATTAATAAATTTGTTAAAAAAAAAAAAAACTCTCCCATTCGTTCACCCACCTTCCAGAAGCAGTCAGGTTCCTGGTGTGAGAGGAGGGAGAGGGAGAGGAGGAGAGAGGAAGGGGAGGGTGTGAGAGGGGGGTCAGGCTCCTGCTTCTCAGCCAGAGTCACAGTTTGGGGGCGGGGCAGGCGGGGGGTCCCCCTCACCCTCCAAGCTGCCCTTCCTGGCCAGTGGCTGCCTCTCTTTCTCTGGCATCCCTTCACATTCTGCGACTGTAATAGAGAAATGACAACGGTATTAACTTTTTAAAAATTGCTTTAATAAACCGCCAATTAATAAGTGAGAAGAGGAAGCCACAGGAAATCACCTGGTCCTGCTTAAAATAAAATTAACAGGGGAAGGGGGTTATTTTTGCCTCTTTGTTTCTCCAAAAACACAAGGCTTATATTCTCATATACCAGGTCGTGATCTTACAAAATCTATACTGCACAGAACCACCTCCTCATCTATGATAGAACGAACTCCACTTCAAAGTGGATATCGTTCTAGGTTTAATAAATGATTGCAATAAAGTGCATTGAGGAAAAAAAATGGTAATTCCAAATCCTACCCCATGGTGATAATAGTTCTAATTGTGTTAGTGATTTTCTTAAACAAAACGTGCTGTTATTAAACTATAGGTTTGTAGGGTTTTTTGGGTTTTTTGTTAAAGCCTTGTTTTTGAAATCCTACACATGGCTGGGACAGATAACCGGCTGATAGCTACAGTTCTGCAGAAGTGCCCTGTGTCCCTCCTCGGACATGTTTCTAAGACTGACCTGAAGCACTGACACCCGGGTGTGTGTCTGGCAGCTGGTGCATGTGGCTACTGAAGGTAAACACATTAAGTGGCATTCCACCAAACATATACTACTTTATATAGTGCATGAGGCTCTTCATGAATAATGTAGGGAGTCCAAGGCAGTCTTTTTTAAGATATAACATTCACAAAGAGCGTAAAAACTCAAACAACCGGTTAGGAAATTAGCAGTGACCATAGGAAATCAAAAGGAGAAATCCAGTGTGGCCAGTTCACAGTGGGGGTGAGGAGCCCAGGTAGGAAGAGAGAGAGAGAGAGAGAGAGAGAGAGAGAGAGAGAGAGACGGGGGAGAGACGGGGGAGAGGGCGAGGGGCCAAGCACACCAGTGGGGCAAGAGCAGCTCCGTGGTGTAGGATTTCATTTCTTGAGAGCTATACATCACGTTGTGTTTGTTTAATGAGGTTGGCACCAGAAAGATGTATAGAACATGTCAGACACCCAGTAGCAATGCGTAGTGGGGAGAAGATACCATCTCCGAGTCTGACCACTCGCTTAGTCTTCCAGCCAGCTTCAATATCTGCTGGCTCTTTGGGGAATAATAAATGATGAGGGCAGAAGGAACAAGGAGCCAAATAATGAAAAACACACACAAAAACAGAAAAATTATAACAGTGGGAGCGAAGGAGAGCCAGATTTACTGGCCTCACCACTACATAATCAGGAGAAAGTTATCGCAGAAGAAACTTTTACCAAGCGGAAGGATCTTAAATAACAAGGAGTCCCGTGAAATTTACAGCACTTTTAAGATATGCAAATTGAATGCAAGGTATAGACATAAGGGTAATTAATTGTAAATCTAAGAATAATGTTTCTTTGTCAGGCTGTCTCCATGTTGTGGAATACATTCTAATGTGCCTTAACTTGGAATATTTTTTAAAGGCTAGTCTAATTATAAGATGTTCAGAATTTCAAAATACTAGTTATTCTTATCATTTAATTTAGCCACCGTAACATTTAATAACAGAATTTACTGATGTCGTGGAAATATTTTAATCTCTCAAGATTAAGGCACTTGCTCCCAAGTCCAGACAGTCTTGCCTGGTGGGTAGAGGAGCATTGGGGGCAGAATCACCTCCCACAGGTCTGCCCAGGGGCTGGGCCGGGAGGGGCCTGGGCGGCTGCTACCTGATCACCTCCTGACATTGTCAGAGTGCTCTGTGACCCTGGGAACCGTGTCCCCGGCTTGCCTGCTCGTGTTTAGCTCTCTTCTTCTTCCTGTGGAGGAAACACTCCCACATCTTGTTCACGGAAGCACTGGGCAGACTCCGCGGACAGTGGATTCTTAGAAGCGTGTTAAGTGCAAATACAGAGAGCAAAGTTTCCCAGTCAAGGGGATGTGGCACTCGGCTCTCGCCAAGAAAAGCGCTTATTCAAGATGCCCGTGAAGAAAGAACTGGAAAGGAAGGGGAAGAAAGGGGCACAGAGAAAACAGCTCAGCCCTGCACTGGCCCTCCAGGGGACAGCTCAGGGCCATGACCGCTGAAGGGCGGGAGGTTGGTGGCCTCTTCCTGGGAGGTTCAGCGTAAGTGGACTCTGGAATCCCATTTCCCCTTGCCTAGCCTGCATCTGAGCGGGAGCAGACCCTGCCTCCCCCTGCCCCTCCCCACCCCGGTAAACCTGCAGAGCATCTGGGGGTGGGAGCAAGCACCAAGAAGGGTTGGTCCCCACGCCTGGCTTAGAGACTTGAGAGCAGGTGACCAGACACACCCTCTCTTGCTTGAGTCCTGAGTGCTGAATGCCCAGTCCTTGGCCGTGTGCATCTCTTGCTGCCCTGGGAGAGTCTGCTCCAGTCTCTCCTGCTGTTTTCCTGATTCCTCACTGCCTCCTTCACTCTCTCCTTGTCTGTTCAACTGCTAAAAAAAAAAAAAAAAAAAAAAAAAACACAGTACCAATGCCCCCCAGGGCTCTGTCTGGGGCCCTTTCTCCTCCTACACACCCACGGCCTGGGATCTCATCCAGTCCCAGAACACGAAATGCCAGCTCTGTGCTTGCAACTCCTAAATTGAAATCTCCAGCCAGACCTTCCAGATGCAGACAGCTTGCAGCTTCAGTGGCATCTATTCTGGGTGACGGGTGGACATTTCTAACCCGCTGCACCCCAGATGGAGATCCTTCTGCCAGCAGCACCCTGCCTGTCCCACCCCTGCATAATTCTCAGATTTGGGGTGTGACTGGGGAGTCCATTCTCTCCAATTACTCTCTCATAAACCCCGGGCGCCATCCCCATATCTTTGTATCAGATTCCTCTTCGTTACTTGCATCAGAGAAATGCACACAATTTCTATCCATTCCAAGTGTGTGACTACATTTTGTTTCCCGAGTGGGAGCTGGAGTGGGGTGGGGTGGGGTGGGGGTGGCGGAGGACAGAGGACCCCTCTGTTGTGCCCACTGCTCAGCAGGCTACCCCTCACCCTTTGTGCTGCCAAGAACAGATGCTCAACTGACCCCCAGCGAGGGAGTGTGGCCTGTGCCCCCTCCAGGGCCCCTACCGCCACCCCACAGCGCAAGCCCACATCGTCTCTGCGTGCAGACGCCGTGTTGCTGTGCACACCTGGTACACACTGGCATACTGTGCTCCTCTCTGGGTGCCTCAGCCGAAAAACTGGAGCTGGACAGAAGCAGGTAGGCAGAACAGCAGCTGTCCACAGCTTGGTGGTGAAGGACCACGCACCCTGAGCCTAGAGGGAAAGGATGACTTAGTAGTGCCATGGAAATTACTTGTAAAACAGTCTGGAGGGAGCAAGATTTAAATTGCTCTGTACAGCTGCAGAGAGCACACTTAGGGCCCAAGGCATGGAACGGAGGAAGCCGTGTAGATTGGTGGAATGAGCTGGGCCCCAGAGTGAAACAGGCATGGATTCAATCCCAGCTCCACCACTTGCTGCCTGTGGGATTCTGGGCAGCTTGCTCCATTTTGCTGCGCCTCAGCTCATTTCCCTCTTGCTGGGATTCAGTGAAATGCTTCCAAGGCACCTAGCCTTCGAATGTTAAAGAGAGAGGCTCAGGAAAGCAAACACCCCCAAGTCTTATTTTGGTAGAAAACAGTGAGGTTCCATTGAGATCAGCTGTGGGATCTCTTGCCTCTTCTTTTCTCACCAGTGTGTATAGTAACTCCTGACCCTTGCAACGTTGTGCCAGCCCATTCCCTGCCTTCTCTTTTATTTATTTATTTATTTATTTTGACAGACAGAGTGGACAGTGAGAGAGAGAAAGACAGAGAGAAAGGTCTTCCTTTGCCATTGGTTCACCCTCCAATGGCCACCGTGGCCAGCGCACCGCGCTGATCCGAAGGCAGGAGCCAGGTGCTTATCCTGGTCTCCCATGGGGTGCAGGGCCCAAGGACTTGGGCCATCCTCCACTGCCTTCCTGGGCCACAGCAGAGAGCTGGCCTGGAAGAGAGGCAACCGGGACAGAATCCGGCACCCCAACCGGGATTAGAACCTGGTGTGCCGGCGCCGCAAGGCAGAGGATTAGCCTAGTGAGCCGCGGCACCGGCCCCTACCTTCTCAAACACGTCTAGGATGCAACAAGGGGCTGTCTTCACTGTCCTGATAAGTCAGCTTGCCACGGCTGGCCTTGGTCACATAGAGCTGGCCTGACCCAGAAATTTATTCCAGGGCCTAATGTGCCCGAGACCCATGCTGGAAGAACAGCTCTGGAAATGCCAGAAATCAAGGTTTCTCTCCCATAACAGCATCAGCAGGAAATAAAGTATTGAGAAAAGTGAATGACAAGGCAAAATTTGGGGGCTGGGATATGCACAGCACACGCATCTATATGATAAAAGACTTGATCCCATAATATATAAAGAATTCTTACAAATTAACAGTAAAAATATAATAATAGTGTGTATTATGGCACAGGTGTCCAAGCCACCTCTTGGGATACCCACATTCAGTATCAGGGTGCTGGTTTGAATCCCAGGTGCCCCACTTCTGATCTAGCTTTCGGCTAATGCCTCCTGGGAGGCAGCCAATGAGGGCTCAAGTGTGTGGGCTCCTGCCCCTTGCATAAGACAATCAGATGGAGATCCTGGTTCTCGGCTTTTTTTGGGCATTTGAGGAATGAAGCAGCAGAACATTCTCTCTCTCTCTCTCTCTCTCTGAGAGTAAAATAATAAATAAATAGACATCTCTTAAAGAAACTAGCATATAAAACGTGTAAAAGAATTAAATGGCCATTTCACACTCAAAAACAAAAGATACAGGAATCAACAATATGCACATGAAAAGATGTTCCTCATCCTTAATCATTGGTGAGATGCAAATTAAAACCACAATGCGATGCTATTTCATACCTAGTTCATGGCTAAAATTGAAAAGACTGACAGCCCCAAATGTGGAGCAAGCTGGCTGTTGGTGCATTGTACACTGGGGCAATCGCTTTGGAAAACTGTTGTAAGATCACATAAACACTTGCCACTTAACCCAGAAAATCCACTCCAAGCTAGTTTCAAAAAATGCAAAGGAAAGAAAAGTTTTATTTATGAAAAGATTTGTACACAAATGTTCTTCTCTTAAAGCCAACAACTGGAAATAATCCAACGTCGACCAGCTGAGGAATGATAAAGAACTTAAATTGTTTTACGGTAATATAATAAGATGTTGTTCAAAAATGAGAATGGAAAAAAAAATCCCAGCGATAGATGCAACAGCATGGAAGAATCTCAAAAACATCCTGCTGAGCAGGACACAAAAAAGGGCACACTGGGATCGCCTCGTGAGAAGGGCCGGAACAGGCAAGCATCCAGCAGGAACACAGAAATCAAGCCAAGGCTGCCTCAGCAAGGGACACAGGGCTTGACTCAGAGAGGGGCTGGAGGGAGCTTTGCAGGGGGTGCAGAAAATGAAGCACATCTACAAAGGAGGCTGGCTGCCTGGTATACACACTTGTCAGAACTCAGCAAACTACACCCTTCACATCTGTGGGTTATGGTATTATATAGATATTTATTGTAATAAACGGATTGTAAAGAAAGAAAAATAGTCACAAGATATCCCTCCACCTTAGGTTATGCACAACTGTGGAGTGACCCATGACAGACCCACCCCAAAGCGTGAAGGGCTCAATGACATATGGGTCCTTTCAAGACCACACACGTCGGCTGCTCTCTCTCCCAGGCATACCCGGACCACCAAGTGGTCTGATCTACTTCAGTTCTGTCACATCAGCCCCCTGAAAATCAGGTGAGACCAATAGAGAACAGAGAGGGGGACCTGTGCACACCTGCCAAAGGCTGCCAGCCTGGGTTGACTGCTCCCCCAAGGGTGATACCTCCATTTCATTTGTCCCAGGCTCAGGCCAGGCGGAGATGGCGGGGAGGCACCTGTTACCCTGTCACTGAATCTGGAGAGCTTGAGTCTCTCAACACATCCCTGAAAGGCAGATGCAATGGTTCCATTACCCACCCTAGGCGGTGCCTCCAGGGACAAGAAGAAGCAAGAACATTATATTTGGGGGATCCGGCCGGGAGGCCAGCCGGGCTGCAGCAAGTCAAGGCTCTACCTGCTCACTCGCTGGGTGACACTGAGCTAGCTCCCTAACCCCTGTGTCTCATTCCACGCCTCTCCATCATGGGTGCAGTCCGAATGTCTGCTTTCTCTAGGTTACCCTTAGGTGCACATGAGACTGGAGAAGTGAACAGCTTAGAACTTTGCTAACTTGAGGTGCCTAGCACAACCCCTAAGAGTTTTTCTTTTTATCCCATGGAGATGAGAATAGAGAAGCCTGAATTTCAGAGGAAGGCAAAGGGAAAGGCAGAAGAAGATGGGCAGAGAGAGTGCATGAAACAGAGAAAGAGACCGGGAGAGAGAAGACTCAAGGTTTGAGAGGGAGAAGGCAGGACCGGAAGAAGGATGAATCCAAATTACCCTTCCCTGCCTAAAGCTTGCCCAAGCGTTGCCCACAGCTTGCTGAGCATAATTTGGGCTCGGTTATTTAAAGGGCTGCAGGATAATACAGTGGGAAGACAGGTCTGCACTGTAACTCACACAATTTATCACACGAGGAAGAGCCACTAATCTTTTTAGGAAACAAGGTATTCACAGTTATTTAAGGCTAATATTTATGCATCACCACACATTGTGAGCACAGCCCAGTCTCCAGCCTCACATGGCCAAGATCTGGGAAGGTCTTTAGCAGCAACTCTCCATATTTTAAGCCCCTTAGGCAAGTCTCACCCAGGAGTCGGAGCCGGCTCTGTTATTAACTGCAGGCATTCACCAGATGCACTCACACACACTGCTAATGAAAAGAGCAGACCTTCCCCGGGTGGGCGAATGCTGAGCCCACTTGGGTGGACGTGGTCTCATGTGAATTTCTTAACAGCCAAAGCCTCAGTGCTGCCTGCAAAGGGGTCATCAATTATTCAAACTCAGAAGCTTCAGGACATGCAGAAAGATAGCCCAGGCCCAGTCCGGCTGGGCCATGTGGTAAATCTACTCCTTACAAGGTGCTGAGTGTAAAAGCCAGGTCCAGCAATGCAGGCGACCCCAGCACCAGCTAGCAGAGCCCAGGTCCCTGACCTGCCTGCAGAGGATGTGACTTGCTCTGCATTTGGCTGGAATGTGACCATCAGGTTCACTTTCCTCAGGTCATTGCCAAGGCTGCCCCCTGGGATGCCTTCTCCTCACCTCTCTGCCTCTTCTCTTTTCTACTCCCCCTCCCCAGTTTCCTCCTGCCCCAGCTCCAGCCCCAGTAGGGTCCCACCATTGCCTCTTTTTTTTTTTTTTTTTTTTTTTTTGGACAGGCAGAGTGGACAGTGAGAGAGAGAGACAGAGAGAAAGGTCTTCCTTTGCCGTTGGTTTACCCTCCAATGGCCGCCGCTGCAGCCGGCGCACCGCACTGATCCGATGGCAGGAGCCAGGATCCAGGTGCTTCTCCTGGTCTCCCATGGGGTGCAGGGCCCAAGCACCTGGGCCATCCTCCACTGCACTCCCTGGCCATAGCAGAGAGCTGGCCTGGAAGAGGGGCAACCGGGACAGAATCCGGCGTCCCAACCGGGACTAGAACCCGGTGTGCCGGCGCCGCAAGGTGGAGGATTAGCCTATTGAGCCACGGCGCCGGCTACCATTGCCTCTTAACATTTCATTAGCACGGACAAAGAAGCTTCCTTCAGGTCCTAGTCCATCTCCTTTTGAGCAACCTCAGTGCGACGTCATCCTCAAAGATCTCCTCTCCACCAGTGGGGACAATGAAGCAGCCAGGAAAGAGAGGGGGGGCTTGGGTTGTGGCAAAACCAAGACAGTTAAGTGAGTAGAGAAACAGAGCCTGCCATGTCCGCCCAAGACCAGAAGGTCAGAGGCAAACCCAGAGTGTGGACTGCACTCCTGCTGGGCCTCAGGGAAGAAGTTCTTGTCCTGTGACTCCAGACGCTGGGAGGAAGAGGTGAGATGCTGAGCCTTTCTCCACCCTTTCTAGATGGAATTGAAGATGCCCACAGGCCTCCTCGGCCCAGGGCTCACTGGCTCTGTGCTTTAGTTGCATCTTTCTTCGCCTTGGTTCTCCCTCACATGCCCTGAGGACCCCACCCCTGGTACTTGGCCCTCTGTTCTTTGCTTTACCCACAGAAGCACTCAGAGGGTAAGGCTTTGCTTGGAGTCAGCCTCATAGCACCTGTCACACAGCAAGGAGCTTGCAAGGGAGATTCACAAGTAAATGAAGGCAGGAGGCAGTGGGAGACTGCACGGATTATCTCCTAGACTGGCTGGATTGCAGAGTCACCTGCAAGAAAAACATGCTGCCTGGACCCGAGCCCAAACATTCAGAACCAGCGTCTGCTGCAGGTAGGGTTCCCTGGAAAGAGGAAATCTCAAAGGTGTGTTGACAGTGCAGGTGTCTTTTGGGAGGTGCCAGGGTAGTGGTGGGGGATTGAGGCCCAAGGAAGGAAGGAGAAAGAAGCAGGATGGACCCTGGGAACGTTCAACAAGCAATGCAAACCTGACAGTGGGCTTGGTCCACTTCTCCTAGAAATCTGCAGCTGGAGTGGTTCCTTCAGAATGGTCACAAGTTGGCTGGGTTTGGGCTGGAGCCTGCCCTTGGCTGAGCCCCTACCTGCAGCTGAGGCACGTCTGAGGTAAGAAGCAGGTGCAATGCACTGCCAGGAGGTAGGGCAACGTGCTTTCCCTGGAAGGGGAACCTGGGCAGCACACCTGAGGATTCACTACCACCCACCCAGTGCCGGGAGCACAACTCTTCTTGCCAACTGGTCCTTGGGCACAAGGAGCCCCGCGCGCTCAGGCAGCAGCGTTTCCCCTTTGGGACTCGCATGCTGTCCACCTGCAGAAGCCAGAGTTTCAGGGAAGGAAGCATAGACTCCTCAAGCCATGGTCAGGAAGACAACTCTTCTCTCCACCCCTTGCTCCTAGGCATGTGGATTTCTTTTTACCTGTTGGACATACAGCACCAAAATAAACACCTTGAAGTCAAAGTATATTTTTCATCTGAGAGAATGAGTGGTGCCTGCCTGAACCTTACAAATTCTCCCCTCTGAGCTGGTGCCTCAGCTATGCCTTTTCCAGGCCCTTCCAGGTGGTCTTTGTGAAGAGAGATGCGATGTCTGGAATGCACCTTGGCTCTTGACCTTCCTCAAGGTGGAGCTGCCCGACTACGTGGCTGGCGTTCCCTTAGAGCAATCGTCACCTTGCGCACTTGCCAGGGTGCTGCAGGGGCCTTCCTCCTGGCCATACAGTCCTCTCTTCAGTCCAAGGGTTCAAGGACCCAAAAGTAGCTCAGGACAAGACACGAGGCAGAGACTCGGGCCATATTTATCGAGGACAACTTCCTTTGAGCTTCCCGTCAACCTTCATTATTTCTTCAGAAATCAAGAAAACCTGATAGAACAAGTAGAGTAGTACCCGTCCTGGCTGCCCCTAGGAAGTGTCCTGTTCCATCCACTGTTCTGTTTCTCTGTAGGACGAGCCACCCGGGCTGCTCCACCGCTCATTAAGGTAATTGCCTCCTCGTGGCTGCTGGTGGCTAAGCAGCACCATCTGGCCTCTATTGTTCTGAGGGGTCCTGACATCCCCCGCCTTGCTCTCCCGGAGGCTACTTCTGGACTGCCCCGCCCCCGCGCGTGCCCCAAAGTCGGCCCTGGCCTGCAGGTGCGAAGCCATTGAACTTCTCAGTGATGCTGGTGACCTGCCCGCCAGGGCATCCCTGACGCCTTGGGAAACAGTGAACCTGACCCTCGTGCCTTACGTAACCCAGGCACTCAGCATGCCCGCCTCTCCAGATCTTTTCATCCTTCCCATGAAAATTCCGGCATCTTTAATCTCACTTAGAGTCCTCTCCTGCTGTTTCCATCTCCCGGCATCCTTGGCAGGGAGAGGTGTGGTTGGCATGCCTGAGAGGGTACTCTAATAATGAAAGAAAAAAAACTCCCTTTATGAAACCTACTAATCTGATGCCTTCAATCAACTACCTGTCACTCCCCCATTCGCGGAGGAACGACACTAAACCCTGCGCTGTTCTTTTGTCTGCTTGGCCCTTCCTGGGTTTGCTGCTGGTCTTTCCTGGGTTGGCTGCCGACCCCTCCACCTCCGTGGAGGGGCAGTTCCCCCTGCCACTTCCCCCACTTCCGTGGGGGAGCGGCACACCACCGGCCGGCTCTCTCGGGGGCTGCTCAGATGTTATCCGGATGTTCCTGGTGCATGTTGTCTCTCTCCTCCTTTATAGTCCTCTTCCACCAATCCCAACTCTGCTACCCACATGCCGAGTATGCTGCTCTCCTCCAATCAGGAGTAGGATCAGCTCCTGCAGGTTATTGGTCGAACTGGAGGCAGCTGTGTAGAAGTTGTTTACTCCTCTCCCAGCGCCATATTGTGGGAGAGCAGATGCATAGAATTAGTCTTAATTCCAGTAACTTAGTCTAGTCCGAGTTGCTCCCCACACTACCTCCCCCCCACACTTGGAATCCAAGCCTGTAATCCAGCCCCCCTCCAACCCTTGATTGTGCATGGTGCTTAGGGTGGTGGTTGGGGGGTATAGTCTCCTTTCCTCCCTCTGTCCTCAGGTCAAGAGCTTCCCCAGCCAGGTTACTTATGCAAGGAGCCATAGGGGTGAGCATCAAAGCCCAAGAAGTGAACCAGTGCACCTGCCTTCCTGGCTCTTCTTCGTCCATCGCTGTTGCCGGGGTGGGGGCAGATAACCTGCCCTGATTCACTGATTCTAAGCACTTCACAGGCCTCCATGGGCATGGAGGCATCAGTGGGGATGATGGTCACAAAAACTGGAGAATCCTCTAATGGTCTGACCCCCACGTCCATACACAAAGCAATTCTGGGGTCTCTGAGACATAACTGAACCCACTGAGTGGCTTTTCAAACCACAGTGGAGTGTCTTCCTCCTACAGCAGAACTCTGCTCTCACCCACACTCCCAGCCAGACCATGCCGCCTCAGACCAGGATGCCTTTCTCCAAGGAGCCAGCCTCCAACAAGCCCCAAGGGAGGAGAGCACGCCGCTTCAGCCTTGAAGTTGAGTTTCCAGTCCTCAGCACGTAAAATGTCCCGAAAAGTAGTTTGTGAAAGTGTTGTCATGTGGTAAGTGAATAAAAGCCACAGACATAAGATGTGACCCTGGCGCATTCACACCCCCCCCCCCAAAGCTCTACTGAGCGCCTTGTGTGCCCTGGTGGGCACTGTGGGAAACCAGCAAGCACCAGGAGCAAATAGATTCTGTTCCTGAGTTTGGGTCCCTGCCATGCCGAGCTGACTGACAGTGCACCGTGTCTCAGCCCTGGTTAATTCATATATAAAATGCTCATGCTTATCTCCAGGGGCTGCTGTGAGGAGCTAATTAGATCATAAGTTCAAAGCCATTGCCAAGCAGTGAAACACCTTCTACAGACTGACACTGGACACTGAAAGAACACCCCGGTTGTGCTTCCAGATAAATATCTAGAAAAGAGAGTAGGACATCAGACAACTGGGGAAAATACAAGATAAGCAGTGAGCAAGGATCCAAACCCTATAAAAACGAACAAGCATTATGTAAGAATCCAAAATTCAGTTTAAGTAATCAAAAATAAAAAGATAAATAAAAGAGTCCTTCCTTCGCCAGGAGCTAAGGGGGAGACTGTAGGGTAGAGGAGTTCGGAGACATGATCAGAACGGACCTACTGTAGGCATTGAAAGGTGCGTGTGCACGAGGGGAGAGGACAAGGAAGCTGGCTTGGGACTGGCTCATGGACACTATCAAGTTTGGATTTTAGCTTGCAGAGGCCCAGACTTCATCATTGATGCATGATCTCATTATCTTTGCCAAATCTTTGCCAGACTTCTCAGTATCACTGAGAAGTTCAATGGCTTTGCACCTGCTCCCTATCAGCAACTGCATAGCTTCCTCTCAGTGTTGACGTGGGCTTACTTTGACTCATGGCCTCATCAAAACCAATGACTCTAGTTTAATGTGATAGGTGAACACTTTCCTAATATACACAAAACCAGTTTGGAATGATAAAATGTACTCTCGCCTCCCACCGACAACCCTGCTGTGTATGGCCTTGGTAACTGACCCCCGCTGGCAGGAAGGGGGACCACTGGGAAGGGTTTTGAATGACATTGTTAGAATGGCCTCTACTCTAGCAGCCCATGGGGAGTGTTGGGGAGGAGGCTGTTCCAGTTGTCCAGGGTCCCCTGGCAGTGGAGGATAGGGCAGGGGGGATGGGTAGGAGAAGGTAGATTCAAGGAACACTGCTGGGTCAGTAGGGAAGGAAGCCCAAGGCAAAGCAGGCTCCCCATCCCTGGACACTCAGGAAATCCCCTCCATTTTTCATTGATTCTTCACAAATCAGAACTTAGCTTGAAATAACTCAACCTCCAGAGAGCATGAGGTCTGACTCATTTCTTCGGGAAAACAGAAGTAAATGAATAGGGTTATGTACATGTACAAGCTTAAAATATCTTACGGACACAGGGCTTTGAGACACCATGTGTTTTCACTCACCAAAGACCCATTCAGGGACCTGGCCACACAGAGAAAGCATGTCCGAGGAGCATTGAGATATCACAGATAAATGGAATAAGCACGGGACGAACAAGTTACAAAACAGAAGAAAACTGGCCAAGAAAATATGAAGAAACTCTAGGACTGACCAAGAACAGCAGTGTCAAAGCAAGCACCACCATGTTACTCTTCTCACTACCAAGTGAGCAACTTTTATGACTTAGCCATCAGGCCTTCACCAGATAGCTCCAGCTCCCTCCGTCAAGGACACGTGGAGCCACGTGACTGGTTTTGGCCAATGAACAAGTGTCTCTTCTGGGCTAAGCTGGAAATACCCAGAAATTTGTTTCCAGATTCCAGGTGGTTGGCTGCTCCATCGGTGGTCCCAGAGGGAGGCCACTTGGAATAGCATGCAGCTGCCACAGGCTGGACACAGAGCAAGAAGTAAACTTGGGGCTGTCACAAGCCTTTGGGAACTGGGGTGGTCACTCACCCTAGCAACAGATTCAGTGATAAGATGCAAAGCTGACAGGGGAAATGCAACAAGAACAGAATGTCCGTTTCTGTGACTCATCTTAACAAGTCACTAATATCCCCTTGACACTAAAATCCCAATTCTGAGAGTAATCTGAAACTTCAAAATAAAAACATTAATTTAGAAAAAGCTGTGGAATCCGACTGTAGACATGGCCTTTGTCCAACGGACACCACACTGAATTTGGGCATTGCCCCTTGCCAACCACGTAAACTTGAGTGGTTTATTTAACTGTGTAAACCTTGGTTGTTAGTGTTTCTTGAATCAGTAAGATGTGGGAGTCATTCCTTTACCTCATAGAGTTACCCTGGATTAAATGAGACCCTGCACGTACAAACTTTAACAAGAGGTTAGCAATGCAGTATCTCTCTCTCGCTCCTTTGCTCTCTCTCTCGCTCTCTCTCTCTCTCTCACACACGTACACACACACACACACTACTCTGTTCATTTGAACAGGTGAAACTTGGATTCAACCCAATAAGCGACAAGAAAGAAACAGTAAAGGCCAGTAAACCCACAAGATGTAAAAGGTTTATGTGATAATGTATTCTGTAAAAGCATAAGATAAAATTGATTATATAATATAAGCTCAATTATAGAAAAGTAATGAATGGAAAACTATCAAGATCATAATGAGTTGTGTTTGGAAAATGACATTCTTGGTGATTTTTTTCCTTTATTTTGCTGTGCTCACATTTTCCTAAAACAAGGCATGGTTGTGGAGCCAGAAAGAAAGGCCTCTCGCGGCCCTGGTTAAACAACCTCTTGGGATGGGGTTCTTTACCTGGAAATCATATACTTATCACATGGCATTATTTTGAAAAGTAAATTATATAATCTTAGTAAGGTTTTAATGCTCAAAACAGCACTCAGCATATATCACCTACTTTTATTATAATTATTATGTGTCCCTTATCTAATGTAGGAAAATATTAAACTCCGAGATAAAGTTTCCAATAGCCAAAGTTGTCTGTGACCTAGACAGTGCCCCTTCCCTTGGGAAGTTCATGGTCCAGGGCGGATACAAGGCAAAGGACAAGCAGACTAGGGCCATAGAACAAAGCAGAAGGCAATCACCTCCGGGTTACGAGAAAAGAGTTGGCCCAAATGCCATCCCAAGAAAGCCACTTGGCCGGGAGCTGCCACCTCCCCAGGGTCAGGGCCAGCCTATCGGGGAGCCTGCAGAGCCCTCTCCCCGACAGCTGCCCTTGCAGCAGCTGGCTCGCCCCCATGATGGATGGGAATTACAGCCGTTTTCAAGAGACCAACAGAAGGCGGCCCGTGTCCTGATAAGCTATAACAACAGCAGTAAAGTTCTAAGGAGACCAGAGGGTCCCCCCAACCACACACTTTCTGCAGCCGAGGCTGCCGCCGTTATGACAGTGACAGCTGGGCAGCCAAGGGACATGACTGGAATAGGCTCAGACGTGGGCATATGGTGCTGCCGGTGGGCAGGGCGGCCTGCCCCTCCCACTCCCACCGCCCGGGTTCAGCTGCACCCTCGGAGCTGATTGTCAGGGGGCAGCTGCAAGGAACTGGCGGGCTGGAGCCCAATCAAGGTTGCGGGGGGCCCAGGGCCAGGCACGCTGCAGGAGTTCTGCAGTTGCCAGAGCAGTCTGAAATGCCAGCAGCACATTCCAGAGCTCCATTCCTGCTGGGTGTGTGTGTGTGTGTGTGTGTGTGGACTTCCAGGCTTTCTGTACCGGGTCCCTGCTAACAGAACTCTCTCCAGCCACTCCTCCTCCCATCTCTGCCTCTCTAAAAGCCACCCAGAGTCCACCTGTGGGCAAACAGACTTGATCAGTCACCGCTCCTCTCCTGCAGTCGCCACTTCACTGCACATCTATCCAAGGCCATCTCTTGAATGCACTTAACACCAGTCTATCTCCTGAAAGCTTCCTGTAAATACAGGCTGTTCTTCCTTGTTTTAATCTCAAACATGCATTTGATCATGTGTTTAATAAATGGAGTAGCTACAGGTAGGCCATGCACCACACGAGGTGCTGATCAAGAGAAAAAGAAATTGCAAAGCCATACCTTGGGATTTCAGCCATGATATGGTGTGCTAACACACAGCCAGCAGGCATGCACCCTCGATTTCAAATCTTAAGGCTTCTTGAAGGAAGATTGAGGAAGTGTTAAGGAAGTGAATGAAAATGTATTGTCCATGGGGTGGGGGAGATGATGGAGGAGGAAGCAGAGAGAGGCGGGAGGTCCAAGCCTGGGTGGACGAGCAGGGCTTCGCAGGACTGTTCGTCTTAGAGCCGACAGGAAGTCTCTGAAGGCTTTCATCCAGAGAGCAGCCTGCTCAGCCTGCATTTTAAAAAGAAAACTCTGGTGGCCAGTGGAGGCAAGAGATCAGAGCAGAAGCAGATGGGAGTCCATACTCAGCGTCTGCTCTGTTTGTTGATTGAGTTAAGGGAGAAGGAAACACTATGGGAAATTTGGGGGTTTGACTTGCTCTATTACCCAACATGCAAATGGCCAAACGTGAGGCCTTTGGAGGGAGTCCATTTCCATCAAATGCCTTCATGTGCCTTCCTCAGCCTATGAGAGGGCAGCACCAGGTGCAGATGGGAGCTCCATGCCTCCTGCTGGGAAGCTGATCGGCCCCATAGCAGGGCATGCAGACACCCCTGCAGGGTCACAGAGACTCCCAACCAACCCCAGGGAAGACTCCAACAGGTGCGTGGAGCTGGGCGGGATACTCCCTAGAGAACCTTCCAACCTCAGCCTGTGGGTCTATATTTAATTCCTGATCTATTGGCTAAGCATTTAGGGTACTGCGGCTCAAGCCCTGTGTTTATACAGCTAAATGCCTCTGCTCCTATTGACACGATGTCGATAAGAGGGATGCGTCGGGCTGCTCCACCAGCAAGCACGTGCCGTGTCCCAGATTGATTAAGCTTCCAGACCTTCTTCAGCACCTGGCTGCTGCAAGGCTCCTGCCACTCTGTCCAGAGAGCTGTTCTCCATCACCTGTTAATTAAGGACTGTCAGAGAGGGCGTTACAAGGCAAATCCGGAATGCTCGCCCCAAACCTCAGCTTTCAAATTCCCAGAAGTCTTCTTATGAAAACTGAAAAGAAATAGCCACCGTGGGAAAATCCTTTATCTTCTGTTTATAAGATTATCGCTTGCTCATTGTAGAGAATGTTGAAAAATGCCCCCACACGCAAACATACACAAAAGAAAATAAAAGGCACCCATGAGCCCACCAGTGAAAGATAAGTGAATACTGGTTATTTTTAAATTCATTTGCACGTTTCTTCCATACATATGTGTAAGTACCGATTTCACCTGACACACGGGGACTGAGTTCGTGTCAGTGAACTGCTTTCCACAGTGTCATTGTTCATCACCATCTAAAGTTCTGCCTATGTTTCTACCAATCTCCTATTGAGCTCAGTGGTATGGGCACTGTTACAATCCACATTGCAGTGAACATCCTGGAAATAAATCCTTAGAGAAGAGTTCATGTGACTTCATCAGAATAAATACAGGAAGAACCCATCCCAAAACCTTGGCAAGATTCTGCTTGGGACACCAGGGTCCCATATAAGAAAGATCAGTCTTGAATCCCAGCTCTGCTCCTCAGCCCCCATTCCTGGTAGTGAGTACTCTGAGAGGCAGCAGTGATGGGGCTCGGGTACTTGGTTCCCTGCCACCCACATGGGAGACTCAGACTGAGTTCCATGGTCCTGGCTCGGGCTCAGCCCAGCTGTTGTGGGTATTTGGGGTATGAACCAGGGATAAGAAATGTCTCTCTCTCTCTCTCACTCTCTCTCTCCCCACTACCTCTCAAATAAATAAATAAATTTAAGACATTCACTTTTTTAACATATGCAATTCAGAATTGATGCTTTAGAAACCTATGGATTTGTTCTTCCACAGATAGACTAATGCTCATACCCCTGTTTCATACACCATGATCATTAGAAGGAAATATCACCATCTACATTACAATCATCTTCATAATATGAATAGCTAAAATACTTACCTAGAACTTTCTATGTGCTGGCACTGAGCTAAATACATTAAATGTATTGTTCCTTTTTACTGCAACATCATAATATCTGTTGAGAATGAATATTCTTTTTTTTTTTTTAATTTATTTGACAGGTAGAGTTATAGACAGTGAGAGAAAGAGACAGAGAGAAAGGTCTTCCTTCCATTGGTTCACTCTCCAAATGGCCACTACGGCCGGCGCTGCGCTGATCCGAAGCCAGGAGCCAGGTGCTTCTTTCTGGTCTCCCATGCGGGTGCAGGCACCCAAGCACTTGGGCCATCCTCCACTGCCCTCCTGGGCCACAGCAGAGAGCTGGACTGGAAGAGGAGCAACCAGGACTAGAACCCAGCGCCCATATGGGATGCCAGCACCTTAGGCAGAAGATTAACCAAGTGAGCCACGGCGCTGGCCCGAATATTTTTTTTTCTTACATCCATTAGCCATTGTGATTATTTGTTACAAAATTTCCTGCTAATCGTTTTAGCCTATTTTCCCTTGTTTGTCATTTAATTATGGGTTTGTAAGTACTCTTATAAGGGTATTGCACATGTTTGTTGCAAAAATCCTTTCTCCCAGTTTGTGGTCTAACATTTTGTCTTGTTTCTGATTATCTGGACATGAATAATTTTGTTATTCTGAAATAACCAAATTTATTAGCTTTTTAAGTGAACAATGCCTTTATATATCTATATACTCTCTGGAAGACTTTACACCAGGACACCAGATAAATATTCATGCACTTTTCCTTTCTATGGTATCAAACTCCGCATGGAAATATTTTTTCCTGTGAAGTTTCGTCAGCGCACGTTGTGTTGTAAAAATCTATTTTTTCTACATGGTCAGCAAATTGACCCAATTTGACTTACTGAATTCTTCACCTTTTCCCCGCTGATTGGAAATGCCACATTTATCTTATATGAAATTCATATTTACACGGGCCTGCTTCCACTCTCCTTGTGCTGTTCCATTGATTTATCTGTCTGCTCCTGCAATTCTGCCAGACTGTTTAAGCAAAGCCAAAGCTACAAGTGCCTCGTCACACTTTGCTTACCCCAGAGCGCAAGTCCCTCCTCATCCTCCCCCGTTTTCAAAGTGTTCCTGGCAATTCGAAAGTACCAGAACTTTATCAAACACTACCCTCTCCAAAGTCCCCCTGGTATTTTCAGTAGGACCCCAGGAAACTTCTAGACTCTACAGAGAGAACTGATAATTTTATGTATTTTTAATTGTATACCTTTCCATTTACAGGTCTTATTCTCCATTGTATCGCATTTCTACACATTGCTTGTGAACTTCATTCTGGACATGCCATGTTTTTGTGCTGTTGTGAATGGCTTTTTAAAAAATCAAGAGATCACTAGTATGTAGAAAAACAACCTTTTACATATGTTTATTTTTATCATATTTACCTCCGAAGTCACTCAAGAGCATAGTAATTTTTTAGTTTGCTCGTGTGGGTCCTGCAGATAGGTGAGCCCAGCCCATGTCTCTGACACTAACCGTGATGTCTCTCAGCCATCGCTCTCATTTTGCACTCTTGTGTTGTTCAGTTGGCCAGAATTTAAAACCTGCATTGATCATGGCTGCAAATGCGAGATTTCTTTCTTTGTTAAATACAAATGACTCCAGTTTTTCATTCCTTTTTTGCTTTTTTTTTTTTATTTGACAGAGTTATAGACAGTGAGAGAGAGAGAGAGAGAGAGAGAAAGGTCTTCCTTCTGTTGGTTCACTCCCCAAATGGCCGCTATGGCCAGCGCTGCGCCGATCCAAAGCCAGGAGCCAGGTGCTTCCTCCTGGTCTCCCATGCGGGTGCAGGGCCCAAGCACTTGGGCCATCCTCCACTGCCTTCCGGGGCCACAGCAAAGAGCTGGCCTGGAAGAGGAGCAACCAGGACAAGAACCCGGCGCCCATATGGGATGCCGGCGCCGCAGGTAGAGGATTAACCAAGTGAGCCACGGCACCGGCCCCTGCTTTTTTTTTTTTTTTTTTTTTAAGATTTATTTATTTGTCTGCAACGCAGAGCAATAAAGAGAAGGAGAGACAGAGAGATCTTCTATCTGCTGGTTCACTCCCTAAACAGCAGCAACAGCTGGGATTGGACCAGGCCCAAGCTGAAGCTCCATCTGGATGTCCCGTGTTTGTGGCAGGAACCCAAGCAGGAGGGCCATCGTCTGCTGCTTCCCAGGATGCAAAGGTGGGACTTGAACCCAGGCAGTTTGTCCCCTAGGGCTGCAGTGTCCTAAGCGCGGCTATACCACAACGGCCGGGTTGTTCATTCTTTTTTTTTTTTTTTTTAAGATTTATTTATTTATTTAAAAGAGTTACACAAAGAAAGGAGAGGCAGAGGGAGGGAGAGAGAGAGAGGTCTTCCATCTGCTGGTTCACTCTCCAATTGACTGCAACAACCAGAGCTGCGCAGATCCGAAGCCAGGAGCCAGGAGCTTCTTCCAGGTCTCCCACCCAGGTGCAGGGGCCCAAGCACTTGGGCCATCATCTGCTGCTTTCCCAGGCCACAGCAGAGAGTAGGATCAGAAGTGGAGTAGCCGGGACTCGAACCAGTTCCCATATGGACACTGGCACTGCAGGCCGGTGCAGCCTTACCCGCTACCCCACGGCTCCAGGCCTGGTTGTTCATCCTAAAGTATGATTTAGCTGTTGATTTTGGAGTGAGAGCTATCTATAATAATAAAAAGAATATAATTTCTATTACACTAGCAGGTATTGGGTTTGGATTTTGTGTCTTAGAATGAGTGTTGAATTTTATTACAACCCATTTCAATAGGAGATTATGTGTACGTTTTTTCTCTTGATAAATTAACATATTTATACATTTCCTAACATTAAAAGATCCTTGAATTGCTTAAGGAAAAACAAAATCTTAAAAAAAAGTTTTATTCTACTGGCATTTTTTTATAGTTTATTTAACATTTTCAGGTTTTGTTCAAATGCAAGTTTACTTTTACTTTTTCAGCTTTAGTGTTAGAGTTGATAAAAGGAAATGGGTAGTGTTTATAGGGCTAACTGTTCTCTGAACCTGTGTACAAATTTTAAAAAATCCACTCTCTCTTTTTGTAAAAGATGTTTATATTGGTGTAAAGCATTTGAAATCTGTTAACAGTTTTTCCATAGTATTCACTGTCCAAGAACTATTTTACTTTTTCTTTTAAGATTTATTGATTTATTTATTTACTTGGGAAGCAGAGCTACAGAGAGAGGGAGAGATCTTCCATCTACTGGTTCACTCCCCAAATTGCCCTAACCGCCAGGGCTGGGCCAAACCAGAGCCAGGGGTTCTCACCCGTGGATGGCAGGGGCCCAAGGACGTGGGCCATCTTCCACTGCTTTTCCCAGACGCATTAGCCAGGAGCTGGGTCAGAAATGGAACAGCCGGGACTTGAACCAATAGCCATATAAGATGCTTGCATCACAGGCAGCACTTTAACCTGTTGTGCCACAACACTGGCCCCCAAAAATGTACTTTCATAAAAGCATTTTGTTTGCTTTTCTGTGGAAAATAAACTTTTGATAACTTTAAACAGTTCTATCTTAGTTACTTAATTGTTCCAGAGTTCTATAGTTCTGAGTTGCTTTTTGCAATAAAAGTTTCCCTTTGTAAAGCACAACTGATTCATCTATTCATTCTGTAATTTATTTATTGCAAAAATTTAAAAACCATTTTATCATAATTTTTTATGTTCAAGAGGAAATTTTCTTCTCATTTTCTTGCTAAATAGCATAAATTTACCTATTTCTTAAAGAAGCAGAACTAGAGTTTATTTATTAATAGTCATATTAATTTATATAATATATTTCCATGTGGTTAATTCAATGTTTAAAAAATATTAGTGATATAACAGTACTGACTTGTGCTCTGTTTATACTCTGCTGTTTTTCTAAATATGCATACATATATATAAATACTTGCATAAGATTTTCCATATGTAATATGTAACATTATGGACATATATGTCATATATAAAAGGCTTTAAATTCAATATGGATTAGATACTGGCTATATATTAAGTACTTAATATATAGGGAGTTTCATTTCTTATTATCTACCTTCTGTTTCTTTGGTACTGCTAATTTGTAGTTTCTTTTCTAATATCCTGCATTTAACTCTTAATTTCTTTACATTTATATCATTAGGTTTCATAAAGAAAGTGTGTAGGCTGAATCTTCCCAGGTAAAGCCTTGACAACAGTGCATGAGTTTTGCTTCTCAGTGGCTTCTTTGTCAGTATTTCTGACCCTGTGTATTCTAACTGTGATCCATATTTACAAAAGAAATTAAACCATCAAGAATTATATTGTAAGCATTTTCTCCTATTTTAATTATTTATTTTAAATAAAAGTAATGAATATATGTTGTAAATAAGTTTAATGTAGAAAAGTATATATAATTAAATATTGCAGATTGTGAAATTATTATAATTTTAACCACATAAAAATTTCTTCACTGAAAAGAACATCATGAACTGTTATAAAAACAACAAATTACAAAGATTTTGCAACATATGACAAAAAGTTTTCTTATATCAAGCAATGAGAAAAAACATTTAACACAAATTTAGAAAAATGGATTCAGAATATAAACAGACCACCAGTCAATATTATCAATCCTGAGCTTTTAAAAATTTAATTAACCAAAGCAAATAAAAGACAGAACAGACCGGAGATGATTCAATGCAATGAGTTTATGCCCTTGAGCTATTTCTGAACTAGTGTTGTCCTTTTCATACTGATTAAAAAACTTGTGTATAGTAAGATTCACAATGTTTTATTGTTTGTTTTGAAGCATTTTTCTTGTCTTATCATTCGTGTCTTAACTTTCTGTGCAATTTGCTGTACATCTCTAAGAAAATCTAAGGAGTCAGTTCTCTCAGTCTCACCCATACTGAACTAAGCAAATAAGTACTTTAAATAAGTACTAAGTGTTTAGTATTTATGTACTAACTGCCAAGGTTTAGCTCAGTGTAGCTTTCAATTATTATAGAAAAAAAAAAAACAAAAAACCTTCAACTCCAGTGTTCCCTGTGTTGACACTAACAGGACACAGAATGTCAGGGTGTTGCTTTATCACAGGACCACCCTTAAGACACAGTGAGTTAAGCCCTGCCCACCACACCGTGATCCTGTGTCTGAGTCCGGGCTGCTCCACTTCCTATCCAGTTCCCTGCTAATGCACCTCGGAGAGCAAACGCAGACAGCCTGAGTGCTTGGGCCCCTGCCATACACACGGAAGACCTGGATGGAGTTCCAGGCTCCCGGCTTCTGCCCAGTCCAGCCCTGTTTGAGAAGTAACTGATGGATAGAAGATCTTTCTCTCTCTCTTCATTCTCCCCACTCCTTTTCTACCTCTCTCTAACTCTCCTTTTCATATAAACAAATAAATCTTTTGAAAATACATAATAGTATCCATGGATTTTCCATAGATAAAATCTGCTCACACTTCCAAAAACTTGCATTTAAGTTCAGAGTCATATGTTACTCCTTCAGGAATTTAATTCCTGGATTCATTAACTGCAGTAGCTGAGAAATATGAGATTCCCAGTTGAACTTAAAATTAAATATGTGTTAACATTTTTAGGTGTCTGCTGAAATGGCACAGAATGTTAACCCACTACCGTTAAGACTCTCAACTCACAAGTAAACTTGAACTTCATGGAATGAAATACCATTTCATCCAACTCACTCTGTATTTGTGGATGCGGAACCATACCCTTTGGATATTTGTCATTTAATAATGTAGTTTGTAAAATGTCTCCATATAATAATCTTTGTACTTCACTTCCCTGTGCCCCCATTACACTTCTTTCAAAGTTTTGTCTTTATTCTTTCCCTCTTACTGTTTCAAGACAAACTTTAAGACTATTTTGTTGCCCGCCCCACCCCCCGCCCCGCACTGTGGCACAGACGGTTAAGCTGCCACCTGCAGTGCTGGCATCCCATACACTGCAGTCCTGGCTGTTGCACTTCCAATCCAGCTCCCTGCTAATGCACCTGGAAAACCTTGGGCCCCTGCATCACGTGGGAGACCTGGATGAGGTTCCTGGCTTCTGGCTTTGGCGTGGGAATGAACCAGACGATGGAAACATTGCAGGAATGAACCAGAGGATGGAAGATCTCTCTCTCTCTGCCTCTCTCCTCTCTATCTCTCTCTCTATAACACTGCCTTTCACATAATAAATCTTAAAAAAGAGATTATTTTGTCAACTTCAAAAAGGAAGTAGGGAGGGGAGAGAAAGAGAGTGGAAGGCATTGCATCTGGGCTTTGCCAGGTTTTGCGTTGATGAAAGTAATTTCGGGGAGCGACCCTCCCTGCCCTCCTGGTGCCCTCCACACTTTTCCCCCACAGTCTCTTTCAATAGTGAACACAACAGCACGCGTGTCCTGGCTTTCTACCTGCTGCCTGTCTCTGCCCACTGGGACACATCCTCCTTAGCTCCAGGGCCGTGACTCTATGATGTGGCAAATCCTGGACTGGGTGTTGACGCCCACAGTGTCTGAGCTGGTTGACTAAGGCTTTTCAGCCATGTAACCACACAATCAACATAAGTCTCTTCCTTTTCAATATTCCTCCTTGCCTCCCTGTCCTGTCTCATTGCATTGCCTCTCAGTTGCAGAGCCGGGTTACACAGGATGCCCAAGCACACACTCACCGTGCCTCCGACGTTAACCAAGTGTGCTAAGTCTTTTCTGCAGCTGCCTGTCTTCCAGGATAGCCCTGTTCATCGTGTGTGGGAAGGGTAATTCTACATCTGCTTTACTAAGGAAACTCAGAACGAGCATTTTAACTTTGGTGAAATAGTAAAGAAGAATGACAGAAGACATCCGTGGCTTGTTCCTGATTTTACAGCAACTGTTTTGGTTCTTTGCCGTTAAACTCAAAGGCTGCTATTGTCACTGAAAGATGTATTTATCAACATCGTGTTGTGAGAATAGCCTTGATTTCACAGACGTTCTTTGAAGGTTGACAAGAAAGAGGAATACCTACACTTATTTAAGAGCGGTTCTTAGATTGTTTTTGTTTGTACCATGATCGTTCGTCTCTTTAGCTTTTTTTTATTCTTTAAATGAAGATTTGTCTTCGCATCTCCCTTTAACATGGCCCACTTCATCCTCGTCGCCGTTTCCACACCAGAATGTCACCAGGTGCTGTTTCCTTCTGCCCCTCGCTCACCTGCCAGGTGGTTCCAGTCCGTTCCTCTGACGGACACCACACTTCTATTTTTCTGGTTTGGCTTTTCTATATGTTGACCTAGTTTTAAGTATTTTAGCCCACTTCTTATTTTTTTTAAAGATTATTTATTTATTTGACAGGCAGAGTTACAGACAGTAAGAGAGAGAGAGAGAGACAGAGAGAAAGGTCTTCCTTCTGTTGGTTCACCCCCACAAATGGCCGCCACGGCTGGCGCTGCGCCCATCCGAAGCCAGAAGCCAGGCGCCTCCTCCCGGTCTCCCATGCGGGTGCAGGGCCCAAGCACTTGCCCCCCTGGGCCACACCAGAGAGCTGGACTGGAAGAGGAGCAACCAGGACTAGAACCCGGCGCCCATATGGGATGCCGGCGCCGCAGGCAGAGGATTAGCCAAGTGAGCCATGGTGCTGGGCCCTGCCCACTTCTTAATTTTATTTTATACCTCAGTTGTTTTCTGGGTCCTATGTCACCAAATTTCAGCTTTTATCATTATTAATGTCTTCTTCTGTCCCCCCCGCCCCGGGGTTTAATTGGCTTTTAAATGAATTTTTGAGTTGAATCTTTACTGTCCTTTTTTGTGATTCTTAAAGGGTAAAGGATATGATTTTCGTCTCAGTACTATACAGGGAGGAAGGTACTCTGAAATTGCAGATTTGGTTTTACCTTCAGCCCAGGGATTTGGTTTGCTGTTTCTGACAATAAATACTATTGTTTCCATTCCCAAGCAGATCAAATAGCAAAAGGGCACTTTCCTATTGCAATCCGATATTATTATTATTAAATTGGTCCAAGAGGGTAATTTGCTGTATAGCTATTTTGTGAATGCACTGACATTCTGGTGGCTTAATTTGTGTTCGGTGAGAAGAGTATGGACTGCCCAGGCACAGGTGTGGGCCCTGCTCCTTCGTTTAGCAGATCAAGGGCTGGGACATGTCTGCTGCTGCTACTGCTGCTGCTGTTTTTTAAATGTATTAATTTATTTGAAAGTTAAAGTTGCAAAGAAGGAGAGAGAGAGAGAGAGAGAGAGAGAGAGAGAGAGAGAGAAATCTTCCATCCACTGGTTCACTTCCCAAATGGCCACAATGGCCAGGGCTGGGCCAGGCTGAAGCCAGGAGCCAGGAGCCTTATCTGGGATTCCCACATGGGTGCAGGGGCCCAAGGAAATAGGCCATCTTCCACTGCTTTCCCAGACCATAGCAGAGAGCTGGATCAGAAGTGGAGCAGCCAGGTCTCGAACCAGCACCCATATGGGATTCTGGCACTGCAGGCAGCAGCTTTACCCGTTACGACACAGCACCTGTTCCCATGTACATTGTTCTAAAAAAAAAAAAAAAGCACATGAGCTCTGGCACTGCCATGACATGTTGGTTCTTTTGTTTTTCTTTTTCATTTCTCCTGAGCCCTTTGCAAAAATGACTATAAATCTGTGCATAACCACCCAGGGCATTTACTCATGTGTTTCTGCTACATGCATTACTGCAAATCCCCTTGGGCCCATTTATTTTTTTGAAAATTTACAACAATGTTTTTTATTGATTTGTGAGGGAGAGAGAGAGAGAGAGCACCCACACTCTTGTTTGTTGGTTCACTCTGTAAATGCCTGCAATAGCTCCCCAGTTGGAACCAAAGCTGGAAGTCGGGAACTCACATGGGTGTAGGAACCCGACTACTGACTACTGCCTTCCAAGGTCTGCATTAGCAGGAAGCCGGAACCAGGAGCCAGAGCGGAGAATCTAACCCGCACACCCGGGTGTAAGATGCAAGTGTCTTAACCACGAGGCTGAACACATGCCCCCTGGTTTTTGTTTTTTGTTTTTTGACAGGCAGAGTGGACAGTGAGAGAGAGAGAGACAGAGAAAGGTCTTCCTTTTCCGTTGGTTCACCCCGCAATGGCCGCTGCGGCTGGCGTGCTGTGGCTGGCGCACCACGCTTATCTGAAGCCAGGAGCCAGGTGCTTCTCCTGGTCTCCCATGCGGGTGCAGGGCCCAAGCACTTGGGCCATGCTCCACTGCCCTCCCGGGCCACAGCAGAGAGCTGGACTGGAAGAGGAGCAACCAGGACAGAATCCGGCGCCCCGACCGGGACTAGAACCCGGGGTGCCGGTGCCACAGGCGGAGGATTAGCCTATTGAGCAGCAGCGCTGGTGCCCCCTGTTTTTTAAAATCCCTTACACAGGGCTAAGTATGCCAGGCACCTGACAAGCATAAAGACATTCGACCCTCCCAGCACCCTGTAAGGTAGGTGTTACTAACTCCATCGTAGAGATAGGAAACTGAGGCCCAGAGATGTTGAGCCACACACCCCACGCCACACAGCCCATAACTCCAGAAGCATCCTTCCCAACCCAAGTTCCAGAGTCTCTGCTCCATTCTGATTATCTCTATGGAGATGTGCTTCCCTTCATACGGAGCTCACCACTCTCAAGTGTCATTTGAGGGTCACTGTGCTGCACTACCTAATCCCAGAGCATTCCCACTGCTACCAAAAGAAATCGTGTACCCAGAGCAGTCAGCTCTAACGCCACTACCCCAGCCCCCAGCCCCTCTGTCGGTGTGGACATTCCTCACACATGAAATCCTACACCGCTTTCCCTCTTGGGTCTGGCTTCTCTCACCCGGTGTCACATATCCAAGGTTCCACCCTGTTTCAGCTTGCATCATCACCTCACTTCTGTTCAGGACTGAATACTATTCCACAGCATGGATGTACCACATTTTTTTTTATCCTCTCAGCAGTTGATGGGCCTTTGGGTTGCTTCCACGTTGGGGCTGTTATGAATAATTTTTTATGAACATTCATGTACACGATTTTCTGGGAACATATGCTTTCAACATTCTTGGATGTATACTTTGGAGTAAAATTGTTGGGTCGTATGGCAAGTCTATGTTTAACTTTCTGAGGCCCTGCCAGGCTGCTTTGCACAGTGGCTGAGTGCTTTTTCTATTTCCCCCAGCAACGTGTGATGCAGGATCTATGTCGTTAAGGCTGCAGTCATTGCTAATCAGCTTTGAACACGCAGTCACTCCCCTGAACAGCCCTGCTGTGGCCCCACCTACATTTCTGCCTGGGTTTCTATGGGATTCTCCAAATGCTTTCCTGTTCTCTCTATAGTACAAATATGCAAAACTTGTGAGTTCTGGACAACCAGCAGAGTATTTATCCATGACATTGAGTACTTATTGCTAGAGCAGACACATTTATTCTTATTTTACTATATTTATTTTATGATTTCTCTTTTTAATGTTTCTCCTCCCCCTTTTTTTCCCTTTTTGCTATATTAAGATCTGTTTTATTTTTTCCCCATCTGGTAATTTGGATGTAGCACAGTTAGATTTTATTTCTAATGATGGCTACATTTTAACTTCAAAGCAAACCCTTAAACCTGTATTTCTCAATGGTCAATTTCAGACATGAAGCAAGATTTTTGAACACCTTCTAATAAAGATAAGAATTCTCCGTACTATCGTTATCTCTAACTCCGTCCTTGCCATAAACTGTTCTCCGAGTTGAAAAGTGCTGATATTGTTGGCCCGGCTAATTTTGCCCATATCATACTTTCTTCTGTGTTCTGAAGCTCTTCTCCCTGTCATAAGGATATGTGCACGCTACCTTGCAATATTAACTATCAGTGCTGTTGCGCTGGGTGGGACGATGAGTTCTTTGACAAAGTCTCCTCTTCTGTGGGTTCTTCGTGGAGATCCTTTTGCTTGGCCACTGGGCATCTGAGTCCTCACATACCTGGGACCCATTCCTACAACTCTTAGAAAAGACAATAGACTGGAAGAGGTGTCCTAAGACCACGTGTTTCTCCGCCGGGACCCTTGATTTATACTCTCAGACTTTCTGGAACCTACTGCACCTGAGGACACCCTGACCCAGCCCACGGTTTGGGTTTTCTCTCTGATTAGCTTTGCAGGCCTGCGCATTTGTATGTTTCTTGCTTGATCGTTAGCAATTTCACTGGGCATTTCTGTATGTAGTCCCCGGAACACCGGACGCCCCGCCTTTTTTGTCAATTTAGTTCCTCCTCAGCCAATCACTGGTGCGTCCCAACATTTATTTCTGTCTCTGTTTGTGGGAGTCTCTGGGTCGGCCAGCCTGTGCGTTGCTATGGTGCCGAGGCGGTGCTGGCCTGCCGTGTCTGGCTTCTCTCTCTCCCTCTCAGCATTCTCGATCCTTCTCCTGGTCCGCTGTGTGTTCCAGGATGATAGAAGCCTGTCCTTGTCCCAGCTGCTCCCTCAGGCTCCTGAGGTGATGGGGCTGTCCCTGTCCACGTCTGTCTTCCACATTCCACAGCACCATCATCCCCACCCCACCCCCCGCCCCCATCCCATGTCTTCCCTTCAACCGGGAGCTGCCTCTTCTTCTCAGTCTATCCTTGGATCAAGCTTCCTCTGGCTAAATGACGCCAAATAAAAACCTGAAAATGTAGCTACGTGCGTTCAAGGGGCCCTGGAAAGTTCATGGAAAAATGCATGTGACGAAAAGGCAGTGTGTAGATTTCTACAAATTCTCCACCAAAATCAACTGAACATTTAATTCTATTTTGCCACAAGCTTTTGGAAGCGCCGTCGTGTGCCTCTGCTTGCTTGTCTTCTTCCTCATAGTGTAGGATTCTATTAAGGCTCGTTACGATTATAAGTCTATTCCCATTTCCTCGCTGTTTGCTGGTGTCTCTTGGTTCCCGCTTTGTGAGGTCTGAGGGTCTCGGCACACCCTCTTCCTTCCATACCTCCCCCTCCACACCGCACAGTCCTGTCACAACCCCCTTCAGGCAGCTACTTTGTAGCTGTTACGTTGTCAAGATAGTTGATATTTAGACCCTGCTGCCGCCATCCGTCAAGTCTCCTGCGCTTTGTCCTTCGGGTGACTGGAAAACCTGAAAGCCATTATTCAGTATTATCACAATGTAAGTTCACTCCGTTCTGGCCGAGGAATGCGCTGGAATTCTATTTCCTCCTCAGAACATCGATGTTGTGGCTCCCGCAGCACTTAGAGCCCACAATCCTTAGCTCCAAAGTCAAGTGGAGTCTCATTTATTTGCATCAATTGTTGAAAATAATGGAGCAATTTCTTTGGCTTCATATTGAATATCTGACGTGCTTGCCAAGTTTTTGCTGATGTTTTGTTTTTCTTGAGGGTTTATTATTGCATTTTTATGGTGCATTTTTGCTTTTATCATGTCTTTTATTAGTTTTTTGTGTGTTTTTTTGACAGCAGACCAAGAGACAGAGACAGAGAGAACTCCCATCTTCTGGTTCACTCCCTAAATGCTTACAACATCCCAAACTGGGCCAAGTTGAACCCAGGAGCTGAGAACTCCATCCAGGTCTCCCATGTGGGTGGAAGGGACCTCATTACTTGAGCCATCACCTGCTGCTTCCTGGGGTCTGTATTAGCAAGAAGCTGCCTAGGAGTGAATAACCAACCAGCAACTTAATCACTAGGTCAAACATCTACCTCTCACATCTTATTGTTTAAAAACTCTTGATCAGGGAGGCACGTTTGGCAAAGAGATTAAGTCACCAGTTGGGACCCCTGCACCCCATACTAGAGCACCTGGTTCAACTGAAGCAGCATTCAAGTAGCAGATGATGGCTCAGCTACTGGGGTCTACCTGTGTGGGAGACCCAGGTAGAGTTCTGAACTCCTGGCTTTGGGCTGGGCCAGCTCTGCTGTTGTGGGCATTGAGGGGGTGAATCAGCAAATGGAAGATCTTTCTCTCTCTCTCTCTTTCTCTATCTCTCTCTCTCCTCCTTTCAAAAAAAATGACAAGAAATAAATGAAAAGCTTTAAAAATGAATTCCTATCAAAATTTCTATTCTGTGCTATCCCACTGCTTCCTTCCTAGACCCTCTGCTTTATTCCCTATACCATAGCAATTGCCCACCTAGTGCTCTGTCCACCTGTCTTCCTAGGACCTCAGAGCAGCTCCTTCCTGTCCTCTAGGTCTCTGTCCCCCTCTTCTTGATTTAGTCCTTCATAGTCCTGGAAAATACATCTAATAACTTTGTGGGGAGCAGTCAGGGAGCTTGCATCATGACCAAGTAAGTCAAATCTATCCTAGGTATGTAAGGTTCATTAATTTTCTTTTCTTTTATTTCTTTTTTTTTTTTTTTGACAGGCAGAGTGGACAGTGAGAGAGAGAGAGAGAGAGAGACAGAGAGAAAGGTCTTCCTTTTGTCGTTGGTTCACCCTCCAATGGCCGCCGCGGCTGGTGCGCTGCGGCCGGCGCACTGCGCTGATCTGAAGCCAGGAGCCAGGTGCTTCTCCTGGTCTCCCATGGGGTGCAGGGCCCAAGCACTTGGGCCATCCTCCACTGCACTCCCTGGCCACAGCAGAGAGCTGGCCTGGAAGAGGAGCAACCAGGACAGAATCCAACGCCCCGACCTGGACTAGAACCCGGTGTGCCAGCGCCGCAGGCAGAGGATTAGCCTATTGAGCCACAGCGCTGGCCCAGGTTCATTAATTTTCAAGAACTAATCATCTTAGGGACAGGGATTGGGTGCTGTAGTTAAGAATTGGGTGCTGTGGTTAGACGTTGGTTGAGGCACTGCATCCCCTATCAGCGTCCTGCATTTGAGTTCTGGCTCCACTCCTGATTCCAGTTTCCTGCTAAGGCTGACTCTGGGAGCAGCAGGTGATAGCTCAGGTAATTGGTTCCCTGCCATCCGAGCTCCTGGCTTTAGCCATGGCAGGCATTTGTGTAATGAACCAGTAAATGAGAGAACTTTCTCTCTCTTGTTAAGATAAACAAATAAATATTTTCAATTTTTTTAAAGAAGATTTATTTATTTACTTGAAAGACAGAGTTACAGAGAGGCAGAGGCAGAGACAGAGGTCTTCCATCCACTGGTTCACTCCCCAAATGGCTGCAAAGGCCGGAGCTGGGCTGATCCAAGGCCAGGAGTCAGGAGCTTCTTCCTGGTCTCTCACGTGGATGCAGGGGCCCAAGGACTTGGGCCATCTTCTACTGCTTTCCCAGGACATAGCAGAGAGCTGGATCAGAATTGGAGCAGCCGAATCTTGAACCAGTGCTCATGTGGGATGCCGACACTGCAGGAGGTGGCTTCACCGTTACACCACTGCACGGGTCCCTAGATAAATTTAATTCATAGTATTGGCAAACTAAGAAAAATCACAATGATCTCAATAAACATAAAACAAAAAAAGTACAAAATCTAGCACATATTTATCATAAAAACAGACAACAAAAACCTCCCAGGAAAGGAGAACCAAAAGCTAACTTCTTCACTCTCAGAATGGTGAACAGTTAATAATTAAACATTGAACATTTTTAATTAAAAAGTAAGGGTATCAAATATCACATTTATTCCATGCTGATGCTAGCCAGTAAGATAAGGAAAAAAAAAAAAGAATACCTATTGGCAATGAAAAAATAAATTGTCTCTTTTGCAGGTGATATGATCATCTATGTAAAAAAAAGTCTAAGTAATCTAGAAAAAAAAAATGATAGAATTGATATGTGAATTCAGCAAAGTCACAATATGCAAGTTTGATACATTGAAATAAATTAGGGTGGCTGGCGCTGTGGCATGGTGGGCTAAACCTCCACCTGCAGTGCCAGCATCTCATATGGGCACCAGTTCGTATCCTGGCTGCTCCTCTTCCCATCCAGCTTTCTGTTATGGCCTGGGAAAGCAGTAGAAGATGGCCCAACTGTTTGGACCCCTAAAGCCACGAGGGAGACCAAGAAGAAGCTGCTAGCTCCTGGCCATGAATCGGCCAAGGTCCAGCTGTTGCAGCTATTTAGGGAGTAAACCATCGGATGGAAGACCTTTCTCTCTGTCACACTCTCTCTACCTGTAATTCTGCCTCTCACATAAATGAATAAATCTTTAAAAAAATATAAATTGGTGAATAGTCATTTGGCATAACAGCTAATGCACTGCCTAGAATGGGCAGTTCCATATCAGAGTGCATGGGTTTGAATCCCAGCTCATCTCCAAATTCCAGCTTCTTGCTAATGCACTCCTTAGGAGGCATCAGGTGATAACTCAAGTGATAGGGTCTTTGTTACCCATGTGGAAGACCTGGATTGAAGTCCTAGGTGCTGGCTCCAGCCCGGCCCAGCATTTGGGATTTATGTTTACCCTTCAACTGCATTTCTACAATCTTGTAAGAAACAAAAATCAAAATGTTAAAGAATGTCAAGTATAAAACCATCAAAACGCAGAATAAATTTAATAAGCTATGTACAAGGCCTGTAAACTACAAACTATAGCATATTGCTATGAGAAAAACAAGAGAATCTAAACTCCATGTCCATGGATCAGAAGACCCAATAGTTGTAATTGTCGGTTCTTCCAAAATCAGTCTATAGGTTCAATGTAATGCCAACCAAAGTTCCAATAGCATTATCGTAGAAAATTGGAAGGCTTTTGTATCTTACACACATATGTATTTATTTATAGAGAAACACAATGACCTAGATTAGCTAAAATGATCTTGGACAAGAAGGGCAAAGTTGAACAACATGTGTAATCTGCTTTCGAGGATTATAATAAAGCTGCAGGAGCCAAGGCAGTAGGTGCTGGTTATAAGACAGACTTAGTAGCCGGTGCCGCGGCTCACTAGGCTAATCCTCCACCTAGTGGCGCCGGCACACCGGTTCTAGTCCCGGTCGGGACGTCGGATTCTGTCCCGGTTGCCCCTCTTCCAGGCCAGCTCTCTGCTGTGGCCAGGGAGTGCAGTGGAGGATGGCCCAAGTGCTTGGGCCCTGCACCCCATGGGAGACCAGGAGAAGCACCTGGCTCCTGGCTTCAGATCAGCGCAGTGCGCCGGCCGCAGCGCACCAGCCGCGGCGGCCATTGGAGGGTGAACCAACGGCAAAAGGAAGACCTTTCTCTCTGTCTCTCTCTCTCACTGTCCACTCTGCCTGTCAAAAAAAAAAAATAAAATAAAATAAAAGGCAGACTTAGTGCTCAGCACAATGGAATAGATAGCTCAGAAGCATTCACATGAACACAGTCAACTGATTCTGGTCAGAAGTGCCAAGAAAATCCAGCATGGCAAACATAGTCTTTTTTTCACAAATGTGCTGGAAAGATTGAACATTCGTATGCAAAAAAAGAGAAAAAAATCTTGATCTCACGCTAGCTACCTTCATTAACTCAACAAACCATAAGGGTTGATTCTAAATATTCTGGGAAAAAAAACAAACATGATAGAGAGTTATTACATCATTAGGCGAGGCAAAGATTTCTTAGATACACACACACAAAAGAAAAAGAGACAGAAAAGAAAAAAAGATAAAAATATCTTCTATTATGATTTAAAACTTTTGTGTCCCAAAGACATCATTATGAAAATGCAAAAGCAGGGTCAGGGTGGGAGAAAATTTTGCCAAGCAGCCCCAGATAATGGACTTGCATCCAGAACGTTTAAGGAATCCAAACCATGCAATAAAAAATACAAATGAGCAGCAGATTTGAATGGCTGCTTCACAAAGGAGGGTATGCAGGCGGCAACCAAGAGCAAAGATGCTCAGCATCATTAGTCCCGGGAAATGCAAGTGAAAAGCGCAGTCAGATAGCATTACACAACTGTTAGTGGGGCTTTTAAAAAATGCCAAGTGCTGCCAAAAAAAGGGGGGGCTCAGAATCCCCATGCACTGCTGATGGGGACACAAAAGCGTGTGGCCACTTTGGAAAACAGAGTGGCAGTTTCTTATACCGTCAAATATACACTTACCATGCAACATAGCCACTCTGCTCCTAGGCATTTCCTTAAGAGAAACGAATGATCCATTCATACGAAGACTAGGGTACAAATGACCAGAGCAAGTCGATCCATAATATCCCAAGCAGGAACCCACCTTGCTCTGGTAAGTGGAGAAATACCTCGTCCCCTGTTCTTGCCATAGAATCCTACACAGCAACAACAATAGAATGAAGGACTCTAGACTGTTGGATCTCAAAAGCATTATGCCAAAAGAAGGAAAGAATCCATAGAGACTATTTGTGGTAGGATTCTGTGTATATGAAAAATTTTTTTAAAGATTTATTTAAGATTTATTTATTTTGAAAGGCAAAGCATCAGAGAGAGAGGGAGAGAGAGGAAGAGAGGAGAGGAGGGGAGGGGAGGGGAGGGGTGGGGAGGGGAGAGGAAAGGAGAGGAGAGGAGAGGAGAGGAGAAGGGAGGAGAGGAGAGGAGAAGGGAGGGAAGAGGGGAGGGGAGTGGGGAGGGGAGGGGAGGGGAGGGGAGGGGAGGGGAGGGGAGAGAACAGGAGAGGACCACTGGTTCACTCCCTAAATTGCTGCAACCATGTCTGGGCCAGGCCAAAGCCAGAAGCCAGGAACTCCATCCAAGTCTCCTAGGTGAGTGGCAGGGTCATTCCCAAGTGTCCTTGTCACTTTCGGTTCAGTGTGTTTTTTCCCTTGGTTGAAGGTCTACTCCTTGCTCCCTTCTATTCTATTTTCTGCAGGAGTTTGTCCGTTGGCTTTTCTTTGGTTTTTTTGTCTGTCTGTCTGTCTATTCACCATCTGTCTGTTCACCACCACTGGAACTAAGAAAGCAGAGTGCAAATGCGTGTGCTCCACGTTCTTGTGAAATCAAAGCCCTCTTCACCCTTCCTCTGGAGCCCACTGAACCTGTTCCTGTGATGGAATCCACCACCACAGCCCTGTCCAGGCCACTATTGCGAAACATTTGTACATGCTCTACAGCCGTGTGACTGATACTAAAACCATTTGTGTATTCTTCATAAGTTCTACACATTTGTCAAGAAAATCAAGATTAGTTTTACTATAACAGAGATGAATTACATCATCAATTTTTTTCTATACCCTTATTCAGTATGCTTTTTGCTTTGCCAAACACGGAATGGTTTGTTTACATTTTTCACTATAATTTTGCTTTTACAATAGCAACTTTAAAAGTTGCTTTATATATTTAGATGCTGTTATTTGGAGTATAAAAGTTCATGACAACTCCAGCCTCATAATAAAGTGCATCTTTTATCACAATAAGATAACTATAGTCTTAAATTCTTTTATCTTACATTTTCCTTTTCTGATACTAATATTGTCAAAAAGCTTTCTTTTGGTTTATATATTCCTGGCATACTCTCGAGTTTCACTTTATTCTTATCTTTTCTTTGACAATTTACTTTAGTTGTTTCTCCTAAACAGTAAAAATCCTCTATTCCAATTTAGTTTTTGATCCATGAAGGAATTTAATCCCATTTGTTCATTCAACAATTTCTCATTGAGCAACTGCTATGAGCTGTAGCTGATATTCAGAGGTGGGAAAAAAAAAAAAAAACCCATGGTCCAATTCATCCATTATATTAAAAAAAAATCTTAGCAGACCAGAAATAGATGCGTTCTTCCTTAACCCGATAAATAATATTGAAGTAAAAACACGCCTTTAGCGAGTGTGAGAGATCTGCAAGAGATCACAGAAAAAGCTTATTATGACAAAAAGCTGCGGGGCTGGACCCATGGTGCACCTGGTTAAGCTGCCGCTCAAGACGCCCATGTCAGAATGCTGGAGTGAGTCCAGTGATCTGCTTCTGAGTCCACTCCCTTGCTGATGCGCCCTGAAAGCAGCTGATGATGGCCCAAGGGTTTAGGTCCCTGATACTTCTCTAGGAGACCCAGATAGAGTCCCTGGCTTCTGGCTTCAGCATGGCCCAGCCCTGGCCATTGTGGCCATGTGAGGAGTGAATCAGCAGATGAAAGATCCTCTCTCTCTCTCTCTCTCTCTCTCTCTATCATCCTACCTTTCAAATAAATGAATCTTAAAAAAAAATTATGCACGTATTCCACACTATTTGTTCCAAAATAAACTTGTATTTTAATTCTATTTTTCAATGAACTTTTTGAAGTTCTCTTGTATAAACCTAGTAAGAGTCAAAACTTCCTCTAAAGATCAGAAATGAGACATGGGATGCCCAATATCATAACTTCTGCTTTGCTAGCCATTGCAATAAAGCAGGAATAAATAAATACAAATCATAGAGACAAAAAATTAGCATCATTTACAAGTGGCATCATTGTACACAGAGAAAATACAAGAGTCTATAGATAATTAGAATTAATAGAGAATTTAGCAATGGTACCAAAGAGATACACAGAAATCAATTTAATTTCTATATACTACCAACAAAAAAAGATAGTAAAATTTTTTAAATAGAATTAACATCAAGGTACACAAACACCTAGAGATGAATCTCAGAAAAAATATACAAGACCTGCACAAAACACTACTGAGAAAAACTAAAGAAAATCTAGGGCTGACATTGTGGCATAGTGGGTAAAGCTGCGCCTGCAGTGCCGGCATCCCATATGGGCGCCAGTTCAAGACCCAGCTGCTCCACTTCCAATTCAGCTCTCTGCTGTGGCCTGGGAAAGCAGTGGAAGATGACCCGAGTCCTTGGGCCCCTGCACCCATGTGGGAGACCCAGAAAGAAACTCCTAGATCCTGGCAACAGATCAGCCCAGCTCCAGCTGTTGCAGCCATTTGGGGAGTGAACCAAAAGATGGAAAATCTTTCTCTCTGTAACTCTACCTCTCAAATAAATAAAATTTAAAAAAAAAAAAAAAAAAAAAAAACCTGTGGTGCAATTCGCTAACCATCAGAATGGTTAAAATAGAAAACACCAAACTTGAACACAAAATCCCATACATACCTTCTCTGTATACCTCAAAATGTAATTCTGCGCCTTTTTTAGTGCAACTGCATTTTGATTGTGACCTGTCACATGAGGTCAGGTATGGAATTTTGCATGGGTGACATCGGGTTTGCACCCAAAAGTCTTCAGACTTTGAATTTCCAGATTAGGGATACTCATTCTGAATCAAAGAAAAATCATCTTTCTCCAAATCTCAGTAAACATTTCTGACTAGCCTCTTGCCATTTAATACTATGGAAGAAAAGTCAAATAACAACTTGATTTCTTCCCCTGCTTTCTAACTTACTTGTCTACCTTCAAAATTCAAACATGATATGAAGACTCTGATCATGAATTATGACTTGTATTCAGGTGCCCTATTGCTTTTTTTTTTTTTTTTTTTTTTAATTTGACAGGCAGAGTTAGACAGTGAGAGAGAGAGAGACAGAGAGAAAGGTCTTCCTTCCGTTGGTTCACCCCCCAAATGGCCGCCACCACCGGCACTGCGCCGATCCAAAGCCAGGAGCCAGGTGCTTCCTTCTGGTCTCCCATGCGGGTGCAGGGGTCCAAGCACTTGGGCCATCCTCCACTGCCTTTCTGGGCCACAGCAGAGAGCTGGACTGGGAGAGGAGCAACCGGGACAGAATCTGGCACCCATATGGGATGCCAGTGCCACAGGCAGAGGATTAACCAAGTGAGCCGAGGCATCAGCCCCCAGGTGCCTTATTACTTTTAACCTAAAAGTTAAAGTTTTTACAGAACTTGGAATTTGTTTATTTGGTCTGCTATGGCTTCAAAAAGTTCATGAAAAATGGAACCTAAACTGATCCTCTGTAAAAAAAAAAAAAAAAAGAAATTATCAACTCCCAACTTGACTCTCACTGGGATTAAACATGACAATAGGTCTGATCTGATTTCATCATCATTAAAAAAAAATCATCTATTATTTTTCACTTTATGTTTCTGTGTGGGAGCAAACTGTTGAAATCCTTACTTAATGTATACTAAGCTGATCTTCTGTATATTAAGATAATCGAAAATGAATCTTGATGTGAATGGAAGGGGAGAGGGAGTGGGAAAGGGGAGGACTGTGGGTGGGAGGGACGGTATGTGGGGGAAGCCATTGTAATCCATAAATCGTACTTTGGAAATTTATATTCATTAAATAAAAAAAAAAGAAAAAGAAAAAAAATGGAACCAAATAATATGATTATTTTGGTACAGAAACTTTGACATTCTTGCATAAATTTTTCATAATAAGAATGTTCCGTGAGCTTTGTGATGACCTCATGTGGAACCTTCTGGAATGTCTAGCCTATGTGAGTAAAATCTGGACGTATTGCCTAAACACCACTCCTTGGTGTTCTCTGTCATTCCCGTCTCTTTATTCCTTGTCTCTAAGTTAGGAGAAACATTATTCTGACTCACAGATTTAGAAATGAACACGAGGATGGGATTCCTGGGCTTAGAGCACTCCTGGGGAACACAGGTGTCCTCAACTCCAGCACTGGCTGAGTTTTCCTGCTCTAGACAATATCCCAGGGTCCCCTCAGTCACATCCAGGCTAATTGGTTTAGGTTCTTATAAAACCTCATGTTACAGAAGATAAGATTGAGACACCAAGAAGGTACGGAACTTGTCCAGTCACATGGATAATAGGTGGCCAGGCTGCTCTATGCAAACCCAGGCTCCTCCAAGCTTTCTGCACTGCTGGGAACCAAGTGGGCCCCATGCTTTTAGCATCTCAACCCCGTAGCACCCGCTCCAAGGGTCTCAGACTTAGCACATCAGTGCACCAGTAAGTCGCTGGTTTAATGCAGCCAGCTGTGGACAGACTCAGCCTGTTGGTCTGGTGCTTTTTGCTCTATATTTCACAGGAATTTTTTCAAAATGTGATATCCTGGCTGCCTCCCCTGGTTTCCAGTGTGAACAACAGATTTTCCCTTATGTTCATGTTCCCTTGGGTATCCCCACGGGAAACTTCATCCTAGATGTATATTTAGAGGTGTTGTTTTTTTTTTTTTTTTTTGCTTATTAATTATCTGTTCCACCAAATGTGAGCTCTGATTATTTCACCTCCCTGACCAAACCCATCCCAATTCGCAGTAGACAACACGAAACACTTGAACCTGGTAGTCAGTCGGCTAGTGACTCTCAATCCATTCAAGCCCAATGTGGCTTTCAGCCCTTGTTCCCAATCACTCTCATTTCTCTCTCTCTCTCTCTCTCTCTCTCTCTCTCTCTCTCTCTCTCTCTTTTTGGACAGGCAGAGTTAGACAGTGAGAGACAGAGAGAAAGGTTTCCGTTGGTTCACCCCCCAAATGGCTGCTACGGCCTGCGCGCTGTGCCGATCCAGGTCCTTCTTCCTGGTCTCCCATGCGAGTGCAGGGACCCAAGCACTTGGGCCATCCTCCACTGCCTTTCTGGGCCACAGCAGAGAGCTGGCCTGGAAGAGGAGCAACTAGGACAGTACCAGCGCCCCAACCAGGACTAGAACCCAGGGTGCCAGCACCGCAGGCGGAGGATTGGCCTAGTGAGCAGCGGCGCTGGCCACTCCCATTTCTTTTCTTTCTTTGGGAAGACCCTGACGCACACAGCACGCTCTTGGTGCTCTGGCCTCATATACTGCACCCCACTGCCTTCTGCATGAGAAACGCTCTTTCCTTCCTCCCTCCCATTGACAAATTCTTACCAACTTCCCAAGGGGGGCGCAAGTGCAAACTGTCCTCCATCCCATCTCCTGTCCTTTCTCAGACGTCGCATGAGCACTCTTCCTGCCCCTCCCCCTCCCTGGTGGCCTTCCCTCATCAGGTGTCCCACAGGTAAGAGGTGAGACGTTCTGCAGAACGTTGAGTTACAGAGGGGCAAGCTACAACGTGGTAAGTGGCTGTCGAGTCCACTCCAGGGCGCATGGAGGAGGCAGGGCCAGGGTGCAACAGGATAAAAGAAGGAAAGGTTCCCACTCCTGCGAATAGCAGCAGGTCCAGGGAGCAGCTAACCCAAGGCTGCCGGAGAGAGAGGAGCCCAGCGGACCAGCTACTCGGACGCCAATCCCTCTCTTCCACCCTCCAGTCTCTCGCAAGGGTCCCCCTTAGACAGAAACCAACCAGCAACCACATGGCGCGGGATGCCTTGATTAAATCCGCATATCCCAGCAGCCTGGGGCTGAGAACAAGGCAGAAGAAGGACAGGAATGAGTACCTCAGCCGCAGGCTCCCACTCCCCCGTGCGACTCTCCCGCCAGCCGCACGCGGCTCTGCATCTCTGTAAGCCCTGGTGGCAGGTGCGCGGCCCGGGCTCAGTGATGTTGAAAGGGGGACCATTAGGCCGGCGCCGCGGCTCACTAGGCTAATCCTCCGCCTTGCGGCGCCAGCACACCGGGTTCTAGTCCCGGTTGGGACGCCGGATTCTGTCCCGGTTGCCCCTCTTCCAGGCCAGCTCTCTGCTATGGCCAGGGGGTGCAGTGGAGGATGGACCAAGTACTTGGGCCTTGCACCCCATGGGAGACCAGGATAAGTACCTGGTTCCTGCCATCGGATCAGTGCGGTGCGCCGGCTACAGTGCGCCGGCCGCAGCGGCCATTGGAGGGTGAACCAACGGCAAAGGAGGACCTTTCTCTCTGTCTCTCTCTCTCACTGTCCACTCTGCCTGTCAAAAAAATAAAAAAAAAAAAAAAGAAAGAAAGAGGGAACATTAATGACGTGACTCACTCATTTGTTTTGTTATTCTCAAGGTGGGAAGGCCTGGCCTGGGTCATCCTCACTTCCCTGTTGGTGGCCACCAACATGGTAAGAGAGATGCTGGTGCGGCCACAGATAACATGTGTCCTGGGTGCCTTAGATGTTGACCTCTGAGGTCAGTGTCACCTGGATGGCATTCCAAGTGTGCCTTCCAACCCAGACTCCAACATCCTTGCAAAGTATAGGGGGACACCACTAACCACGAACTGCTCTGTATTGTTCTCGCATTCATTCGTCAGTGCATGAATTCATTCATTCATTCGGCACTCGTTAAGCACCCGCTATCAACAGCAAGGATTGCAAGCCCCAAGGTCTTCAGCGGCTGAGCAGTGAAGGATGATGAAACAAGCAGTCCCAGAGCGAGGAACAGGGAGCTGGCACGACAGCCCCCGCCTCTACAGAGGGCGGCCCTGCTTGTGCTAGGCGATTGCTACTCTGCAGAAATGCAGATCCAGTGTTGCTATCTCCCCTTTCCTTTTCCCAAAGAAGACAGATTTCCAGCTGGATGTGAAATCTCTTTCAAATGTGCGCCACTCGTTCCATTTGAAAACATACACAGAGCACTTCAAAAAGTTCATTGAAAGGGGACTTCAAAAGTAAGTTTATTTTGATGTAAAATTTTTTTTGAAATCCATGCATATGAGGAGTCTTTGTAAAGTTCATGAAAAATGTGTATTATGAAAAAAAAAACTGTGTATGAATTTCTAAATTTCTTGCACTGGGAGCCAGCACTGTTGGCATAGTGGGCTAAGCCTCTGCCTGTAGCGCTAGAATCTTACAGGGACACCAGTTCGTGTCCTGGCTGCTCCTCTTTTGATCCAGCTCTCTGCTATGGCCTGGGAAAGCAGTGAAAGATGGCCCAAGTGTTTGGGCCCCGGCACCCACGTGGGAGACCCAAAAGAAGCTCCTGGCTCCTGGCTTTGGATTGGCCTAGCTGTGGCATTTGTGGCCATCCGGGAAGTGAACCAGAGGATGGGTGATCTCTCTGTCTCTCACTGTCTCGCCTTCTCTCTGTAACTCTACCTCTCAAATAATAAATAAAATCTTTAAAAAAATTTCTTGCACCAAAATAAACATCTTTCCATTCCACTTGCATGAATTTTTTGAAGTATTTCCATGCATCTCATTTGTGTGTGTACAATCAGGGACATGGTGTGGCCACTCCAGTGTAGGCTCATGGCAATAGCAATACTTATTCAACTCCATAAAGACAGCCATGTGGGTAAAGGGAGCATCCCCATGGCCAACCCACTCACACAGCCAGGGCCCAACTGGCCCACGCCTTGAGAAACCTGACTTTGAAAACGCAACATGTGAGATTGTGATTTTGATGAGAATGACATCGGTAGGGCCAGCTACATTCTTTCCCCAGGCAAATGGAATAAATAAATAAATAAATAAATAAGCAAACAAACCTCTCCAAACAAAGCGTGAAAGCAAATCATTGTTTACTTAGGCTCCGTTCTCCTTAATTTCTGATATTCTTTCAGACAACTGCCAGATCCAACTGGAAACAGCTCTTCTGATGTGATCACAGGAGACTTTGATCTGACACTCACCAGGCCACGCTGAAGAATTTCAGAGCAGAACCACTTGAGCAATAAGTCATAAAATGGACGTGAGCCTTGACTTTTTTATAAAAAAGCTTTGCCAATAAGTTGGTCTCAAGAGTTAAGAATGAGCTTTTCCCCAGAAGTAAGCCCTTGTCATAAACACTTACAACGACATTTTCTAGAGCTTTCCTTGTTTGCTTTATGATGAGCACAGATTTCCCATCTGAGAGCAAATGCCTCAATGTTGCTGCCCCTTTGAACAAGCAGCCATTGGCCGTGGCCTTGGCTTCACACAGATAACTGTGGGACAGACTCCTTGATCTCACGACTCCAGGTCCAAGTCACCACAGGCCATGCCCCAGATGCCTGCCACCTAGAGTGATCACACGGCTGAACACGTCCCCTGGGCCATGTGGCAGAGTGACAAGGGCTTTGGTGCACCTGGCAAACAGGTGTCAACCCTGGGTGACTTGGGCCAGTCGGCACAAATGAGAAGAAGGCAGAAGCGCCATAAGCAATGTAGTCCCTTTCTGCCAAGCTGCCAGACACCTTTTTAATCAGGGCCACCATACAGGAAAAGGCACAGGGCTTGGTTTGCCATGGGTACCACCTGTGGGAACAGCAGAGTAAGTGGAGATTCAAAGACCATCTTGAAACGCCCCCAAGAGGGGTCCCTCATCCCCTCCCAGGCACACTTCTCCCGTGTAGCACCCCCAATGGACCTACAGCTCCCATTGCAGCAGTGCTTATAAGCACTTGCTCTTGCTCTCTCATTCTTTCACTTTTTTGACATCAGTTAAATGAAGTATATACTGCCTCGAATGTTTCTAGAAGCTTCCATGTCAATGAATGGTGTGGGTGAGGGAGGAGACGGCTGGAGAGCTCAGAGCCAACTAAGAAAATGACAGCTCACCCTATGGGTCACTCCCGAGGCCCTGACCTGTGAGTGTCTTTCTTCAATTTGCACCTCTCCATGTCCACAGTGCTCACATATGGCCGTAGCCATGATACCGTCGTTCTCATCATCATGGGTGCTGTCGTGCACTGAGCCCCTGCCCTGGGTCGCGCGCTGACTACATACTTGCAACACCCTCTGCTCCTCACGGTTCCCTAAGGCAGGCTTGTGGATCTCCATCCTGCAGGTTAGGACCCGGGTTCAGAGAGGTTGGCTGCCTGGCTCAAAAATCACACAACTGGTAATGCCAATGTCGACTTCCCCAAGGATTTGCCAAAAGGTGATAAATCCCAGGCTTGATCATAACCTTAAAACACAAGTTGATTTCCCAGCCAGCTTCAAATCACTATCCTGGAAGGTTAAAGTTTGTGTAGGAAATGAAATGGTTATGTTGAGGAACAAAGGGGCAAAAAGTGAAGACATCTTCATTCTGTGATAGCATGAGTGTGGTCTCTCAAATATCCCACACAGGGCAGGCTTCGTGGCATAGCAGATTAAGCCACCACCCACCATGCCAGCATCCCATATGAGAGTGCCAGCTGGAGGGCCAGCCGCTCCATTTCTGATCCAGCTCCCTGCAAATGTGCCTGAGAAAGCAGTGGAAGATGGCCCAAGTACCTGAGTTCCTGCCACCCATGTGGAAGACCTGAACCAGCCCTGACCATTGAAGCCATTTGAGAAGCGAACCAGCAGAGGGATGATCTCTCTCTGTCTCTCCCTTTCTCCCTGCCTTTCAAATAAATAAATCTTTTTTAAAAAAATAATAAAATGTCCCCCTCACTCACCCACCTATTGCTGGATATTTCATAAATGCAAAAATCAGAAATACAGCCCAGGCAGCATATGTCTTAGCACCTTTAAGTCAGAATAACCATGAGGATGGTGTCCCTAGCATGTTCCAGCACGTCTGCTAGATGTGGGTGTCCTGTCCTCTGCTGGAACCTGCATGCCTGAAGACAAGACGCGTTGGGGTCACACCTGCCAAGCCCCAGAGAGCTAAGACCTCCCCTCCAAGAAGGCAGCAGCTGGAAAGAGCCAGCTCCCGTGAGAAGCTCCTGGGGAAAATCCTAGGTGTCCCCATGTCTTTTCCCTTCCTCTTCCTGTCTGAGCATGGGTGTCTTGGATGAGTGTTTAAGGCCGGTGCTACTGCAGCTTTGAAATGGACACCGTGGCTCGAAAGACCAGGGAAAATAAACAGAGCCAAATTGAGTGACTCCTGGAAGGACTCAACAGGGACAGTCTATCCTTCCGCTCTGAGCACAAAGGGTGCTTAAAACTTTAATGAATTGAACTGTATGAGTAAGGGATGTTAATCATTTTAATTACCAAGCAGCTTGAAATCAGATCTAACAGTCCAATAATGTATCTTTAAACGAACGCAACCCTGCCCTGTAAAAAAAAAAAAATCCCTTCCAAACCCGTTCTAATAATTTCTATTTATCTTTTCTGACGCTAACTGTTATCCGGCCCAGCCGGCCAACAGACAACCTTCCCCTCGCATTTGGTTAAACGCGACGCCGTCTAGTTCCTCACGATCATTAGCGTCCCCCTGGTGGGCAGAGAGCAAGGCAGTGGCACCGGTCACACTTCACTGCTTTATCTCATATGACAAAGAGAGATGATGCGCCTGCGCCCGGGGCCGGCCTGGCAGAGGGGAAGGCGGCCGCAGAGAACTCCCCCTGCTGCCCAGAATCACCAAAGGGCCGCTCCATGTGACTCGCTAACAGCATGAAGGAGCAGACAAATAGATTTTCCTCTATATTTATAACCAGCATCATTCTTCCTTTCAGGGCGTTCAGTGCAGGTAGCTGTTTTATATGAAATGAACAATCTTTATAGACGTACCAGAGCCATAACAAGGCTGATTTTCAGCGAAGCTGGGGTATATAACTCTTACCGAATTGTCAGGCTACTTGCTCAACAAATCAAGCCTAACTTATGATGTTTGCAGTGTAATTTTTATTCCTGTTTGACTAGCCAACTACCCGGTGGTAATAGGATGTTAGCAAAGGGCAGTGCCGATGTTTGTGCATACTGTGATTGATAGGCCAACTCAGCATTTTTCATTTATATCTCCCGATTCCAAATCAGTTAAGTTTAGGAAAAATGAAACAAAGTGGCAAGAAAAATGTTTGCAGATTGCAGCCCGGCGCTCCCGCAGATCCGAGTTCAGCCCACATCTGCCGGGATTGTCTGGAAACATTAAGATATCTAAATGAAAATCAATACTATATGTGCCAGGCATTTACCACCAGGAACAAGCATCAAGAGACCTGAGCTAATCAGACTTCCAGCTTGTGCCTCAGCCATAGACTGAACCCCAGGGGTGTCCTAATTGCCCAGACTAATCATAGAAGAGTTAAATTTATAACCAAGAAAGACATCTTGTTTTTCTTCCCAGTCATCATTTAGGAGCCGAAGGGCTCACCTGCGAGGTGGGTGCCAGATGCACCGTGGGAGCCCCCGTTCCGGGGAAGACGGCTTCTCACCTGTCAGAGGAGAGGGAAGGCAAATTTACCGTCAGCAGTAAAGCCAGCCGGGCTCATGGACGGGCCGGGGCCCGAGAGGGAGGGGGCGAGGCAGGGGGAAAGTTCTGTCGGCTCCAACTCGGACCTCAGGTGCCCCCAATTTAAGGTCTCACCACTTAACCCCTGCTGCTAGGGAACAGGAAGACCACCACCCCCTGCATATTGCAATCCTCAGCCTGGCTTTTATTCCAAGGAAATTGCTCAGAAGAGCAAACAGCATCAGTGATGTTGAAAATACATGAATGTTTTTCTCTCTTCCACTCCAGGCTTTTGTCCCCTGGAGCCTGGGGAGGAGCTAATATCACTCGGCGACATGTATCTCCCTAATATACTGTACAAACAAGTCCGTGATATTCTTCACACTCCAACACACTCCGAAGTCACACAATAGCTATTGGACCAGCCCGCACTATACTGCTGAAAAGCCATAATGTATCAGGGGATTGGATTCCTAATATTTGCATTCTAGATGCCAACTGTGAGCATATTTTGTACTATTTTCAACAAATTACACCAAAATATGCAAAATGTTTATAAGGCTCCATCTTCTATTTTTGGCACGGGTATATTTGCAACTTAATAGTCCTTCCGAGATTTGTTTGTCTCCTCGGGAGAAACAGGGAAGTGGGAAAGGCAAAAAAAAGAGAAAGAGAGGGAGCTGGGAGAAGGGGAAAGGGACGAGGATGCTTTGTGCACGCAACAAGTCAAGTTCTGCATGTTTTTCACACACAGCGGAGCCAGATGTCCCTGGGGACCCTTTTCCACAAGGATTTTAATGGCATTATTTGGGTTCTTTGTGCCCTGGACTTCGGATGTATTTTTAATGCACATGTCTTAAAACCACCATCGCCACATGCTGTGGTCTCCTCTCATCTGTGTCAAGGGTTTCCTGGACAGCACGAGTCTGGGGTTGGGATTAATGAAGACGGGGCCTTGTACCCTGTGGCTCCCTGAGGAGCCCTACCCACTCCTTGTGTTAGGAGTGATGACGGCTCCTTGTCTCCCAGACCATCATCACAGCCTTGATGTTCACACAGTCGGCCAGGATGAGTGTGTCTTTCTTGTCTTTGATTCTGGGACCCCAACATCACTGACTACACCGGGTCTTTGTGTGAGGGTTGGTATGTTGAGCAGGATCCAGTAGGATGAAGAGTTGAGAGGAATCTGGGTTGGGGAGGGCAACACTTTTACAGGTGTGGGGTTAGAAGGCCAAGTTGAAGACTTCTTAATCCAGGGCTGGCCCTCTGGCGTAGCAGTTAAAGCTGCCACCTGCACTGCTGGTATCCCATATGGGCGCCAGCTGCTCCACTTCTGATCCAGCTCCCTGCCAATACACCTGGGAAAGCAGTGGAAGATGGCTCAAGTTCTTGGGCCCCTGCACCCACATGGGAGACCTGGAAGAAGCTCCTGGCTCCTGGCTTCAGATTGGCATAGCTCTGGCCATAACAGCCATGTGGGGAGTAAACCGGTAGATGCAAGATCTCTCTGTCTCTCCCTCTGTGTGTGTGTGTGTACATCTGTAAATCTGCCTTTCAAATAAATAAATAAATCTTTAAAAAATCTTTTTCAATCCAACTTCTGTCTTGGAAAAATTGTTGGATCAAAAAAATAATAATTTTCTAATATTCTTCTTAATGAAGCCAAAATAGGAATTGGGTCTAATACCTTTTCCGTCACTGAACCAACCTTTCCTATGGAGACTGGAACTTCAGCCAGATCACTCCTTACCCAGAATGAAGACACTCAAAGGAAAAGATTTTTAAAAGGCAGAAAGACACAGAGGGAGGAAGAGACAGAGATCTCCCATTCACTGGTTCACTCGCCAAGTGCCCACAACAGTTAAAGCTTGGCCAGGCTGAAGCCAGGAGCCAGGAACTCCATCTGGGTCTCCCATGTGGATGGCAGGGTACCAGATACTTGGCCCATCGGCTGCTGCTTTCCCAGGCACATCAGCAGGGAGCTGGGTCAGAGGTAGCATAACCAGGACTCAAACCAGTGATTCTGGCATAGAAGCGTTGGCCTAACATGGCTGCATCACAATCTCGGCCCCAGAAAGATTAATTAATTAACGAATCCCTGCCTTTGGTTAACCTGCACCTAGAAGAGTTAGAAGAAAGTGCATTGGCTCCTGGGTCTCGTCCACACGGTCGGCCCTCAAAGTGTGTTTGCAGATGGGGCACACAGGTAGAGGGACTGCAACATCAACTGCATTGGACGTAGATTCCAGAAGACATTGAGGACATCATTTACATGGCCAGACCAAGCAGACACGGATCCAGAGTACAGCAGGCTGCTGGCCAGTGGGCTCTCGTCCCAGAACACTGTACGGCTCTGCACACTGAGTCCCGCGTCAAAGGCAGCCAGGCCCTCGTTTGCCTCACGGGTCAAGGCCAGCAGCTCCTGATCCCTGGGAGATGGACCCCACTCTCATTCCTCGGCCATCTGGAACCTAGCAGGAAAGCCAGCTTGACATTGCAAACATGGCTCACAGCACCAGGGAAGTTAAGGGCTATACTGCACCTCTGTGGACCCCATGTGACCTGTTCCTTTACCTGGCTTTGGACGTGCACTGGGGCTTCCCTGAAGGTGCCGGCTTGGCAAGGAAATCTCTGGAGTTTCAGTAGAGAGAAACCTGCTGGAGGCTGGGGCCACTGGTCAAATACATCCCTAGGGTAATTGAGCCCAGGCTCCTATAGCCGCAGCGGCCCCTGCACTGTGCCAAACCCTGTTCTCAGAGCTCTGTGTCTGTTAACACCTGCTACCCCACAGGGTGCTTAGGTAACTTGGCCACAGTCAGAAAGGTGCGAAGGGACAGAGGTCAGGTTTGGAGTCTACTGTTCTGCTGCTGAGGGAGGCACCCAAGCCCAGATGACACAGACTGAACGTAAACTTGGAAACAGACCACGGTTATGTTATGCATATGAGAAAAAATAATGTAATAATGGCACGTTCAACCCGAAGCTTTATGACGGATGCCAAGCCAAAGCAGCCCTTCATTAAGTGAGCTTCACAGAAGTGGGGGGCTCCATTGGGAAGGGGTTGGAGGTCAACACTCTGGCACGATCAGTAATATTCTCACCTGGGCTTTGTTCTTCATTCCGGCGATGCTCAGTGTCATAGTGCTCAACTATCAATGGCTTTGGTGTCATCTTGCCAGCGCTGAACCCCCGAGGTCTCACTGTCATCTGACCCCTAGAAAACCAGAGAGACAGCCACTCCCACAACCTGCGTGTCCCATGCTCTGTGACCCCTTGGGGATCGGCTGGGTCCCTCCCCACCAGCATCAGCCCCAGGAGCAAAGTGACCCTTCTCTTGCCTTTTTGCTCAAGAAGAAAGGGGCAGGAGAGGGGCCAGCACTGTGGCATAGTGGATAAAGCTGCCGCCTGCAGTGCCGGAACCCATTATGGGCGCCGGTTTGAGTCCTGGCTGCTCCACTTCCGATCCAGCTCTCTGCTATGGCCTGAGAAAGCAGCAGAAGATGGCCCAAGTTCTTGGGCCCTGCACCCAAGTGGGAGACCTGGAAGAAGCTCCTGGCTCCTGACTTCAGATCTGCTTAGCTCAGGCCATTGTGGCCATCTGGGGAATGAACCAGTGGATGGAAGACCTCGCTCTCACTCTCTCTCTGCCTCTGCCTCTCTGTAACTCTGCCCTTCAAATAAATAAATAAATCTTAAAAATAAAAAAATTAAAGAAAGAAAGAAAGGGGCAGGAGAGCAGGTGTGGGGAGCAACTGAGACTAGACTAAGTTACTGGAATTAAGACTTATTCTATGCATCTGCTCTCCCACAATATGGCGCTGGGGAGGAGTAAACTTCTACGCAGCTGCCTCTCACCAATTTGACTGATAAGCTGCAGGAGCTGATCCTGCTCCTGATTGGAGGAGAGCAGCGTGCTCCGCGTGTGGGCAGCAGAGTTGGGATTGGTGGAAGAGGACTATAAAGGAGGAGAGAGACAACATGCACCAGGAACATCTAAGGGGAACATCTGAAGGAACACCTGAGCAGCCCCCGAGAGAGCCGGCCGGCGGTGTGCCGCTCCTCTGCAGAAGCGGGGAAAGTGGCAGGGGGGGCCGCCCTTCCACGGAGGTGGAGGGGTCGGCAGCCAACCCGGGAAGGACCAGCAGCAAACCCAGGAAGGGCCGAGCAGACGAAAGAACAGTGCAGTGCAGTCGTTCCTCTGCGAATGGGGGAGCGACAAGCAGGCAGACAAAGAGGGAGTGTCGCCCCATGGGCTGGGTCCCAAGGAGGACCTGCCTATTGAATCCAGCCTATCGGGACGGTGCTCACGGAAGCCACACCGATCGCTGACTCACGCTCCTGGAGAAACCATGTCCTCATAAGCAGTCCTGGAGAGACAGCCTCCATTCCTCCTGACAAATGAGAAGCGCCCTGAATGCAACCATTCCTCGGAAAAGGGGCCTGATTTAGCAATGCCCGGGCTGCCATTATCTCGCTGCATAAAAAGGCCATTTAAGCGGGGGAGCCGCAGACACACCGGGCTGCTGGAGGCAGCACTTCTGAAAAATGTGCCCGCTGGACTGCCATCGAAGCCAGCCACTCCTCAGAGGAGAAGTCTCATTTACCACCTGGAAGACAGAGCGGTGTTTAATCAAAGCAAAGGCGCCATTTGTCTCTCTCTGGTCTCTGCGTGAGCCTCACCTCAGACAGCCAAGCCAAGCTGGGAGTCACTTTTTGGGGACCTCCAGTGCCATCCCATTCCGCGTGTCTTGCCCTGTTCAGGGCAACCAGGGGCCTAAGCGGCCCCACTGAATACCAGAGCAATGACAAAACCAACCTAGAGACCACAATGACATGATGAAACAGTCCGTTGGCACCAAGTGTTCGCATCTCAGAACTTGGCAGGCGAAGATGATCACACTGCCTTGCCCGGAGACGCCCCACCTTCCTGAAAAGTCTCCCTAATGAGATCTACAGCTCTGTGTCCCAGACAGCTCACGTTATTGTGTTTGTAAAGATGAAAATGTTTCAGATAGGTTACAACTCCTGGGACTGAAAGTCCCACCACAAAGGGAAGGTCATTTTGAAATGCTAATAAAAGTTTTCATAAAATACGACGGCGCTCAAAGAGTAATGTTGGGATGTAAAAATAACTATAAAAGTCTAATTTTGACCAGGGTACACACGCAGTTTTTCTGTGTCAAGATATTCACCCGGTTCCTCACTTGACAGGGGTTACGGTTTTCTCCAGCTGTTTTGATGGCCACGTTGGGATTCAGAGCCATGGGCCCCTCTCCCAGGCTGTGCCAGAGACACTAAGAACTTCTCTGCATAGCAAAACCTTGCACGTCCTGACCACGGTGCTCACACAGCAGCAGAACTCAAGCCCCGGCTGGCTCAGCCTGCTGCAGGCAGAGCTGTCCTTACCCAGGAGCTGAAGCCAGACTGAGCCCCAATGAGGAGAGGCCCCACCCCACCCCCAGGGCTCAGCCCCTCCCGCTGCGGCTTCCCCAGGCAAGTCGGGGGTGGGGGGAATGTGGCAAATTAGACACACTCAGGTGTTTCCTAGTCAATGAGCTCCTTCACGTTTGAAGTTAACCAGCCCACAGGAAATAACTCGGCAGAATTTTCTAGGTGATGAAATTACTAATGAGAAAGAGCCGTCCTCTCTGTTTGCTTCATCTCATTGGCTCAAAGCAGCCTTGATGTTTCTCCTGGGATAAGTGGGATACATGAGGTCCTTAGGACCCTCGGATAGACATGAAACTCCCTGCAAATGCTCCATACAGAAGGTAAGGGAAAATTCACGCCACCGTGGTGGTGCAGCAGTAGGTTAAGCCGCCGCTTGCAATGCCAGCATCCCATAGGAGCACCGGTTCAAGTCCCAGTTGATTCCCTTCTGAGCCAGCTCCCTACTAATGCATCTGGGAGAGCAGCTGAAGATAGCCCAAGTACTTGGCCCTTACCACCCAGATGGAACTCCGGGCTCCTTGCTTTGGCCTGGCCCAGCCCTGGCCATTGAGACTATTTGAGGAGAGAACCAGCATATGGAAGGTCTCTCTTTCTCTCTCTCTAACACATTGGCTACAGAACCTTCAGCAAGAGATGTCTGCTCCTTAGCAGTATCCACAATGTTAGGTAGCAAAGCCTACCACTGACTGTTGCCATGGACATCAAAGGACCTACTTGAGCCCTTGCCGTCTCCTCCGTACAACCAGACAATGTTCACACAGGCTCCAGGAAAACTCGCCTGTCCTTCCATATCCACTGTCTGTGTTATAAAGGTCAGACCCTGAGCTCCTCAGGACTAGTACCTGCAAAACCTGCCCGTAGCAGCTCCAAGTCCTTTGCCACAACTCTCGGAACCTGCTCTGAAGCTTCAGGTCATGCGGGAGCAAGGAAAGTGAGGGAACTGTGCAGACCGTGTCCTGCTGCCTCACTCTGCAGTCTCCCTAATTCCAGGAGCAATTCCTCTGAGCCCGCTCGCAACGCTACTCATCGCCATGTCCCCAGAGGGGGCTTCCTGACCACTCAGAGAGAACAGCCCGGCCCCGCCACCCTCCGGCAGTCCCTCACTCTGCCTTCTTTCCTTGCCAGCACCCATTGCTCACCAGTATTCCCATGTGGCCCCGTTGGGTTACGCATGCCCACCCTGCCTCCAGCAGGGAACAAAAGCTCCAGAGCACATGGACGGGACCTTGTTCACGGGCGACTCTCCACAGCCAGGGCAGTGCTGGGCACGTAGCAGTGGCTCAGTAAACACTCGTGGCGCAGAACGTGAATGAGGGTACCATGGGAGCAGGACCTGTCCAACCCTCCGGCTCTCGCTGGGCTAAGAAGTTACTCAACGTTGGCGGCTGCAACTTGAATCTGCTTGGCACCAAAAGGACACCTCCTGCCTGCTGTATGGGAGGAGAGTGGGGAGGGAGACCCAAATTCAAATCCAGAATCTACTTGCAAACACAGCATCGCTCACAGCATGGTCCCGGAGAGACGGGGGAACCTGTTTTTGCTGTGTTCTGACCACAACATTTCGGATGCAGATTAAAAAAAAAAAAATCTGAGAGAACAGGGTTTCCTCCGAGCGCTCCTCCAAGCGACAGTGAACGCGTTGTAGGCAAGGTGTCCCGTCAGCGGCTGGGCACACATCTGCTAGGAATGCTTCAGAAGAAACTCCAGAATGAGAGAGCAGAAGCTATGATTCCTTGTGACGTGGTATGTCTGTGGTAGGCAGAATACGGTGCACACACACACACACACACACACAGCCCAAACCCAGAGTGAGATTACGGCACCCCACATGGCTACAGGGGCTTGGCAGATGCCATGGAAGATACGGATCCCTAAGAGGGAAGGCCCTCCTGGATTATCCAGAGAGGCTCAAAGCCGTCACTTGAATTCTTCCAAAAGGAGAACTTTTTTGTAACTTCACTCAGAGGGGAGGAGGTGGAGTTGAAGGAAGTATCCAAGAGCCGCAAGGTTGCTGGTTTTTAAAAATATTTATTTATTTATTTATTTACTTGAAAGTCAGTTACACAGAGAAAGGAGAGGCAGGGAGAGAGAGAGAGAGAGAGAGAGAGAGAGAGAGAGAGAGAGGTCTTCCATCTGCTGGTTCACTCTCAGATGACCACAACAGCCGGAGCTGGGCCGATCCGAAGCCAGGAGCCAGGAGCTTCCTCTGGGTCTCCCACACGGGTGCAGGGGCCCAAGGATTTGGGCCATCTTCTACTGCTTTCCCAGGCCATAGCAGAGAGCTGGATCAGAAGAGGAGCAGCTGGGACTAGAACAGGTGCCCATATGGGATGCCGGCGCTTTAGGCCAGGGCTTTAATCTGCTGCCCCACAGCGCCGGCCCCAAGGTTGCTGTCTTTGAAGACAGAGCAAGGGGACCAGCAGCCAAGGAATGAGGACAGCCTCTAGAAGCTGAAAACTGCAAGCAAATGAATTCTGCCTTGACACTGCAACCAGAACACAACACTGCTCATACTTTGATTTTAACCCGGGGGAGGCCTGTGTCGGACTTTTGACTACCAGTGCTTCAAGATAAGAAATTTGTTGTGTTTAAGCAAAATTGAATTTATAGTAAGTTGCTATGATAGCAATAGGAAACTAGTACATAATCTTATGGTTTCTTATCCAAAACCAAGAAATCGGTGATCAGAGAACTCTGAATTTTAAGATATTTGACCTCCTACGTGGTGGTACCGATTTCCAGGGAGGGAGCGCCCTTGCTGTACACTACGTGAAGAAACTCGAGACACCGGGGGAGAACGTGGTAAGGTTTAGTTACGAGGGGCATTCTGGCCCAAGAGGCTCAGGATGCAGTCAATCTAAATCTTACAGTGTTTCCCACTCCACGTAAATTTAAAATTTTAGAACCAGAGAGTGGACGCTGTGGCATAGCAGGTTAAGTCGCTGCTAAGGATACCCACATGCCCTGTGGGAGCACTGGGTTCTGATCCAGCTTCCTGCTAATGCACACCCCGGGGGAGCACCAGATGGCGGCTCAAGTATTTGAGGTCTTGTCACCATGCGGGAAACGAAGATGGAGTTCCTGTCTCCTGACTTCAGCCTGGACCATGCTGTTCTCTCTCTCTCTCTCTCTCTCTCTGATTTTCAAATAAAAATAAATGAATAAATAAATAAATAAAATTTTAGTTTTTTAAAAGACCTCTTCAGAACCAGAAGGTGCAATAGCACCTCCCCTGTCCCTCCTGTTCAGATCGATGCGATTTGAGTGACTGGGTTCTCAGATCCACGTGGTTGTGTGTGTGTGTGTGTGTGTGTTGTTCCGACCTTGATGGGCGCTCACTGAGAAATGAGTTCCAAGGGCAAAGCCCTCTGTTCTCCTCTTTCCAATACATGCGCTTCTTGAAGCAGGACAAGGGTGCAACTCCAAACTCTGAGGAAGGCAACACTGAACAAAAATCAACTGTGTAGATGAGAAATTGACTTTTGTTCCAACTTGCACCCCAAACACCTCAACTCATCCATTTTAGAACCCCAGCAGGTGTTCAGATATGATGAACTAGAAAAGGAATAATTTCCTAGCCTGTAACTTGGCTATAACTCAATGTACAAATATAATGTCTCTCTTCTATCTAATACCATCAGCAGGCTCTACACATTGGAAAACTCAGCCTGTTGCTTCAAGCCTTCTGCAGCCCTCTCAGAGAGCAACCCAAAGCAGACTCAGCCCCTCCTATTCAATGCCTACAACATTTCCCCAATACTCACTCTCTTCTGCTTCCTAGCAAAATGATCTGAGTATGCAGACAGTGGGGCTGATGAAAACAGGATCTTGTCCCAGATTCAGTTCTGAGGAGGTTCACCTGGTGGCGATTTCCGAGACCCCAGCATGTGCTGCTAGAATTAACGTACTTAGAGTTTGGAAGATCTCCAAATTCATTCCTTGCATGTCTGGATAAGAACCAGCATGGTATAGAAGGCCAAGTGAAGTCTCTGAAATTGCTCCTGTACCCATCCAAGAGAGCAAGTATATGCACAAAGGTAGCCTGGTATCTCCCATCACATCCCATCTAATTCACTAGTCTGATCACTAGAAAAATAAGACAAATCTGGAAGCGTGACAGTGGGCAACCTTGGTAAGACATACACACTGTAGAAGGTAGGAGGTAAACCCCAGGGAAGTTCAGGGACTCATCAAATCAGCAAAGCTCGCAAGGGTCTGATGATCAAAGAAACCCTAAGACAAAGGAAAGAGCAAATTATTGTGGCTGATATTTCTGACAATTATAAAGCAAGCTCTCTGCCAGGTAGGCCCTCTGTTATAGAGGTATAGAGGCAACAATTCTACATTTCAGAATATTGTTCCAATCTGTTTACTGAGTAACAACAATGTCTTCCAGCTTTGAAGCAGGAAAGGGCTACACAACGGGACCAGGTCTGGGCAATCCCTCATGAACAAGCATCAGAGGTGAGGAAAGGGCTATATGACGTTTATACAGTAAGAAAGATATGCACCATATAAAGGCAAACAAAACAAAAGCAGCAACTCATGGTACAGTCCTGGACCTGCTTGTGCAATGCTAAGTTGCCATGTGGTCAGAGCTACCTTTTTTTTTTTTTTTTTTTTTTTTTTTTTTTTTTTTTTTTTGGACAGGCAAAGTGGACAGTGAGAGAGACAAAGAGAAAGGTCTTCCTTTTCCGTTGGTTCACCCCACAATGGCCGCCGCAGCCGGCGCGCTGCAGTCGGCACACCGCGCTGATCCAAAAGCAGGAGCCAGGTGCTTCTCTTGGTCTCCCATGTGGGTGCAGGGTCCAAGCACTTGGGCCATCCTCCACTGCACTCCCGGGCCACAGCAGAGAGCTGGCCTGGAAGAGGGGCAACCTGGACAGAATCTGGCGCCACGAGCGAGACTAGAACCCCGTGTGCTGGCTCTGCAGGCAGAGGATTAGCCTATTGAGCTGCAGTGCCAGCTAAGAGCTATCTATTGTGAACTGAATGTTGGCAGGGCCACCGAGTCCTAAGGTCAAGTAAATCCAGAAGTTATCTGGAAGTTGTAAAATACAAGAATTCCATCCAAGATTGGCATGAATATGGCCACAGAGCAAAAGCAAATTGTATGAGCTGGTAGCCCAGCTACTGCACCTGTACGTCCACTACTGTACCTGCTCCTTTAGCTAACACCTATGTAACTGTAACTACCTGTGAGAGCAGAGGATGGAAAAGCAAAAAAGCTAAGCTTGGTACTAGGCTCAGTATGTGAACACAAGCTGCAAACAAAACACTGCGATGCTACAGCCCCATCAGCCATGGCCTTGAAGGACAGTAAGGAGGGGGAAATTCCTCCCAATGACCTGAGCATCAGGTAGTAAACATGGCAATTCACTCTATATGAGAAAAATAATGTTGCATATTCTAAGTGGGCTGACATAAGAGTATATACACAGAGTCGTGGGCAGTGGCAAATGATTTGACTGATAATTGCAGAGATCTGGAAAGGGGACAATTGGAAGACTATAGGTGAAGGGATCTGGGGAAGAGGGGTATGGATGTCTCCATGAAGGGCACAGAGTGTGCTAATCTGCGTATGGCATGACCGTAGCCAATAGGAGACATTCACCCTGAACGGAGCCCCAATCACCAAGTAGAAAGAATGACTCAGCAGGCCTCTGTCATTGGCCACCATCCTGGCTCAATGGGCTCATGAGTTCATCAAAGGCACAAGAACACAAGTGTTATGTGTGGACCCAACATCTTGAATTTCCATCTATGATACTAATGTAGCTACTATCAATGCCCAGTGTCCTACCTGCCAGCAACAGAGATCTATGTTGAGTTCCCAGCCTGATTTCATCAACGGCTAACCATCAACTTGGGAGCAACTTGATTACATTGAACCTCGTCCATCTTGGAAAGGGTAGCAATTCAACTCGTCTGAAATTGACACAAACCCTGAGTAAACCCCTACCCAAGGGTTTACACTAAAATTGGATTCTTTTTGATATTGCATTTTTTACCAAGAGAAAGAGTGACAGTGAGGCTATGACCATGAAATCCATTGGGTGGATCACTTAGCACACCACAAAGGAAGTTTCCAATCTGACAGATCAATAGAATGGCCCTTTGAAAATTCAGCTCTGACAGCAACTTGGGGATGACATCCCAGAACTTAGGATACCCTCTGGAGCAATTGCAATTGTAGGATTCTATGCCCTCATCCCCAGGAGGTGGAAGGCATGAGGTCACTTGCCACCCCTCCCAGGGATCTGCTTGGGAAATGTGTACTTACTGTCCCTGTGATGTGAGGCCCTATGCACCCACAGGTCCTGCTGCCTAGACTAAGGGCTCTTCCACCAGGGAGCTTGGCAAGAGTCCCTTCACATTTTCAGCTGTTGCCTTTTCAGTTGGGGTTCTTATGCTGAGGGTCTAACAAGAAAAAAAGGAGGAGATAGAGCCGTTGTTATTTGATGGAAGCAGCCAGTGGACATTCTGGGCATCTCTTGTCTCTAGCTCTTTGAAAATAGGTGAGGGACAGCAGAAGCCACACTGGAGAAGGACACAGGGACCACAGGGTCCAGCCCTGTTGGGAGGAGGGCCTGGTCATCGCACTAGGGGAGCTACCCAGACCCATAGAAGTGTGGGGCATGAGAACAGTGGGCCATGTGCACTTGGACCATAAGGAATAGACACAGCCCGAAGCGTGGCTGCAGTCGCAGGGGTTGCAGTTTCTTGTTCCATTACCTCTCCTCTTAGAAGTCTTCTCTGAAAAAGAGGCCGACCGAGGTCCTGGAAGAACTGCTCACAAAACTGTCCATGAAATGACTGGACCTCTGTAGTGAGAGGGGTGTCCAGTAGTGGTCTGAGTGCACCCTCACCCCAGCACCTGAAAACACTAGAGGCCAACCACTCTCAGCTGAGTCTCTCTTTGGACCTAACTCTCAGTCACACAGCATAGGCTTGTCCAAGATGACACATCTTCCCCAGGAATGTCCCACCAGGGGGGCTGGTGTCATGGCACAGTGGGTAAGGCCATCGCCTGTGACACTGGCATCCCATATGGGCACCAGTCCACCTCCCAGTCACTCCAGTCCCAATTCAGCTCCCTGTTAACGGCCCAGAAAAGAGTCAGAAGACGGTCCAAATGTCTGGACTCCTGTCACCTACGTGGGACACCCAGATGAAGCTCCTGACTCCTGACTGCAGCCTGGCCCAGCCCTGGCTACTGCAGCCACCTAGAGAGTGAACCCGCAGGTGGAAGAGCTCGCTCTTTCTGTCTCTCCCTCTCTCTGTAACTCTGGCTTCCAAATAAAGGAATAAATCTTGAAAAACAACTTTAAGAGAAGCAGCAGCTCACCTCCAATGGCTAGCTGATGCCACGGGGGACTCCCAGTGGAAGACCCACACCTCCACTGCACCTGCCTCCACGCAGACCCTGCTGCAGAACCACCCAGCTCCAGCATGCTCCCCGGGATGTGCCGGCACCGCTGTGAGCTGACTTCTTTTGCCTTCATTCCTCCTCACAGATGCTGTTCCTAAGAGATTTCCCAATGAACATTCTTCTCTTGAAGCTCAGACTCTGCTAGGAAACCAGGCTTAGGATAAATGCTCCTTTTCTTTTTTTTTTTTTTTTTTTTTTTTTTTTTTTTTTTTTTTTTTTTTTTTTTTTTTTGGCAGGCAGAGTGGACAGTGAGAGAGAGACAGAGAGAAAGGTCTTCCTTTTCCATTGGTTCACCCTCCAATGGCCGCTGCGGCCGGCGTGCTAGGGCTGGCACACCGCGCTGATCCAAAGCTAGGAGCCTTGTGCTTCTCCTGGTCTCCCATGTGGGTGCAGGGCCCAAGCACTTGGGCCATCCTCCACTGCACTCCTGGGCCACAGCAGAGAGCTGGCCCGGAAGAGGGGCAACCGGGACAGAATCCAGCGCCCTGACCGGGACTAGAACCTGGTGTGCCGGCGCCGCAGGCAGAGGATTAGCCTAGTGAGCCGCGGCGCCGGCCAATAAATGCGCCTTTTAAAGACAAATCTGTTTCTGTTACCACGTGTGCACACACACATGCCAAAGCTCTGCCTACACCATGTTTCTCTGAGGACGGAGACCACATGTCTTACCCTGCCCCCGTAAGGTCCTGTTTGGTTTCTGTCCCTGTAGCTGCTCTCCACCCACCTCTCCCTTTCAGCTGCACTGCCTGCCGGGAGCAGCCTAGGCGTGGCAGGCTTTCTCCTGCCCCAGAGCCTTTGCACATGCTGATTTCGCTATACAGAAAGCATCTGGTTGCATATTCATCCTTCAGCCTTCAGACCAAATGTTGTCTTCAGAGAAGCCCTTGACCTTCCCCAGACCTGATCAGATTCTTTTCTCACAGGGCCTTGTAGCATCGGACACTCTTCCTTCATAACACATCAGTTTCAATTCTGTACTGGGCACTGTTTGGTGAACATCGGTTTTGCTCACTCTCACGCCCCAGTCCCTAGCACAATCTGTAACTCCTCACTGGCAATAAATACGGGTTCAATGAGGGGCTGAAATGCTAATGCCTGTATCTAGATTCCGACGACCCCAGCACACATAAAGGCAGCCTCTGTCACTACCCCCTCTTCCTTGTGGGTATTTAACCTGTCCAGTGTCTGCAAACGTGGTCTCTGCAGGAACTCAGTAAATAACACCTGAGCCTACATCCCGAGTGATTCACCCATGTTTGTTGCTGTTAGATGCGAGCTCCTTCAGGTGAGGCATTCTCTCTCGTATGAACCTGCAGCAAGAAGCGCCATGAATGTTTCTTGAAGTCAGTCCTCAGTGAACACCCAGACGCGCATCTGGCACTCCTGAACTGTAGAGGTGCTTCGGTTTATACTTCTTCCAGAAAGTTGGCAGCACACGGGTACACGCACTGCCAACCCGGGGTAGCGGCAGGCACAGGGTGTGATCAGGTGAAAATGGACCAATCCTACCTTGTGCCCGGGAGCAGTGAGGACCACAGGGCAATGTCCCTGGGGACACACGGCTGCTGAATGACAGGTGTGTCCGGTGGGCCTCTGAACAGGAAAGCAGTGCAGCCGTACCAGTGCTGCCGTGCGTGCTACACGCGGACCCACAGGCTCGAAGGCTGGACCAGGCGTGAGGGAGGAGGGATGGGAGGGAGCCCACACCCAGAGCAGCGACAGGGACTCTGCGCCAGCCACACGCCACGCAGGAGGCCGGGCCTGTGCTACCAGAGGCCCTGATGTTTCCCAAAAAATCCACAGAGGCTTGTTGTAGCGCTCTCTCAATTTCAGTTTTTGTCCTCGATTTTGAAAAAGGCAAGGGCAAACCACATAGATCCGTTCCTCCGTATCTGAGGAGGATTGGTTCCAGGATACCCAGAGGACACCCACATTCTCAAGTACTTGAGCCCCTTGTATGAAATGACAGGTCCTTGATGAGAACCTGTGTGCACCCCTCCATACACTGTAAGGAAACAGTGGCGATGCTGTATTTTTTTAATTTTAGGGAATAATAACAAGAAAAAAAATCTGTGCGTCTCCAGCACTAATATAATTTTTTCTCAAGTATTTCCAATCCGAGCTTGGTGGAATTCACCACGGATGTGGCATCTGTGGATCCGGAGTGCTGATGGCGTACTCACAACGTAATCATGCCAGGGCCCGGTTCCTGGGCTTCGGGAAGCTTCCAAGTGGTAGTCAGAACATGCATTCGGTTCATACTCACTGGGAGACCAGGCCGGGCCTCAGTTTCCCCACCTGCCGCATAGTCGACGGGGCGAGAGGTTCCAGCTGTCACCTCTCAGATGTCCCTGGAGACACTGCTCTCCACCTGGCCCCCCAAGCAGCTCACCACGGCATTTACCACGTGAAGCCGGCGACTAGGAAGGTATTTTGCTGGATTTCCATTTCCTTCAAGGGCTAATTACAAAGGACAGGGCGGGGGAAGTGGCACCATGCTCTCCTTCACATCTCATTACATTTATTCCGCTTTACTACTCATTCTTTGTTCACCCTGGGACCCACATTTTTGTTCCAGTTCCCCCAAGTCAGGAAACGCACCTGAACTGGGTGGGGGGGCTGGTATCCCCCCACCTCCACCCTGTGCTGTGTTGGCTGGATTTTAAAGTGACAGTCTTCCTGTTCGAGAGCCTACTGCCTTGCCCCAGGGTGAAGTTGCAGCTTTGGACATTCCAGCAGGAGCTTGGGGGCCTGCTCCCTGGGTCTCTGGGTCGCAGCAGCTCCTATGTCAGCCCAGGACCCATAAATACTTGTGTGCTCTCCTGTCCTGCAGGAGCCCCTAGAGAGGTGGAACACCCTAGAGCTGCTGCAGCACCCGGCCCCTGACCACCATGGGAAGCTCCCCTTGTCTCCTGAAAACCTCCAGCCCCTTCTGCAGATCCCTCAATTTGTCCAGGACACACACGGCGCATCACACACCCCCCACCTCCACCCCGGCCACCTCCACTTGTTAGCCAGCAAGGCCAAGGCGCCGGCAGAGGAATCTCACCCCCAGCTACTTTGCACAGATTCAGGAAACAGCTCCCCCAAGAAGCCAAAATGCAGAAGTACAGGAAACGTGCACACAATCCCCCATGAAATACCAACCCGAAGGACAAACCCGGTAATCCCACCAATGATATTCCAAACCCGTGATGGCTAGCAGCCGACAAATACCCACAGACCTCAATCCATTTTTATTGTATTCAGGCTGCAGTGTTGTATTTCCTGCCTCCCCTTAGCACCACACATACAGTGTACTTGAAAACAAAAATCTATAATATTGATCCCGCAATGTCACCACAATTATTCTTTTGAAACAGCCATTGAAAACAAATTACATCTGCACTGCCTTTTCATCCGCCCGCTGCGAGTGAGCAATGCTCAGAGTGGCCTCCAGCACTGTGGCGTTAGCACTGTGTCACCGCCGACAGGACGGCCCAGGGAGAGGCGGCTGGGGGAGGGGGCAGCAGGAGGAAAACCGGGGCAGAGAGGGGCTTCTTGCAGGAGGGCACCGGGGCCGCCTGGCCAGGCATCATGTGGGAGGGGTCTGGACCCAGCACGGCTCCAGTCGTGGCAAACCTGGGGCCATTCAGGTCTGCACATGGGGCTGCTGGCCGGGGACTCCTCCCCCTACTCCGTAACCCAAATGGTTTGGTTGAGCATGATGGTAAAGGGTGAGCCGATGCCTCATTTTTGGGTGCTCAGTTTGAAATGGCACTAAGCACAGGCTGTCACCGAGTGACTCAAAATCCTATTGACAAAGGGAAGCCTCCCTTAGCAGAGCAGCCCAGCTATCACCAACCTCCAAGTCCAAGGGCACCAACATGACCCAGAGAAGGCCAGGTCGCCTGCCTTCCCATGCACGCTGCATGCCAGGGGCGTCCAGCAGTAGCCAAGACACCCCCCTTGGGCCTCCTGCCATCCTAAGCCCCGGTATCAAAGCTACAGCAAGATCCCTGGTCCCCTCTGCCACACACCAGCCAGTTGCCCCAGGAACAGCTGCGGCTGGGGGCCTGCCTGTTTGTTTTAGATTGTCATCCTTGGAAAAATTCTCTCTGCGCAGTAATTAAATTCCATGCCACCGAGTGGTGGGCAAAGGGAAATTCTTTTGTTAAGGTTTGACCACACAACTCACAGTGGTGGCTCTCTCTAGCAGCCGGGAAGTGCTAACTTCGGAGCATTAAAAAAACCAATAGCCTTGTTGACATGGACATGGGAACCTAACCCCTGAAGCCTCCTGGTATGACGCATTGATTTTCCTGTCCGTGTACAGTTCTAAAACCATCCATTCTGTATGGTCAGGACTCAAAGGGCCAGAGAGAGGGAAAAAATCTGTTCTTGCTGTTGTACCTCCGGGCAAAGTTGAGAAATAAATTCTACGTTTTGAGAGATGATTTGTTCAAGCCGTGTTTAAGAGACTATGATTGCATTAAAAAAGGAGGAAAGAATGTTTTGTTGCTCTGACCCCCATAACCTGTAGCCACTGACCCTCATGCAAATTCCTGCCACCATAGACGTGGCGTGGAAGGGCGTGGGCTGCTGGGGGATGAGGAGCGCTTCCAGAATCAGGGGGATTCTTTATTTCACTCCCAATAATATCGCCACGCTGCCCAGCAGTTTCTCAGATAATCCTATCCTATCCACCTGTCATTCCTCAGATCTTTCTGCGGTTGCTATTTTGCGAGAGCTGCTCTTTGTTGTCCAGGGGCTCCTGAAGAGATGGCTACACGCCCCCTGCTTGCCTTCTGAGCCTCTCATGTCACAGCTGAACCAGGCCAGGCTGACTCATCTTCGGGGGGCAGCCTGCCGGGCATCGGGCCCCACTGTCCCCATCTGCAGGGGTGGCCAGGCAGGACAGGGCTCCCCAAGCAGCCTCCCCCACCCTCCCGTGTTCCCCGGGGTTCCGCGTTCAGCCTCTCTGCAGCTAAAACCCACTGTGGGTGGTTGGCTGTGACGGGGAGGGCCCCTGGGCGACAGCAAGGGGCCCCAGGCTTTGGGGAAATTTGCTGAGACGCCGCAGGGGACCCCGCGTGCGGCCAGTTTCACACGTTCAGTACTTTCTGAGTGTTTAGCTATTTTAGTTCCAAATAAAGCCAGCTTCAGCGCCGGTCAGGAGGCAGAGCTCAGAGAAGTGGAGGACGAGTATTGGAGCTGCAAATGTGCAGGGCCGTTCGCCGAAGCATTACATACATCATTTCCTGGTGCAGAGGAATATTGAGCTATTTCAGGGAAGCCAGGAAGGAAAGACCCAAGTCGTGCGATTTGCCTGACCTAGACAGAACTACGGACTGAATGCAGAAATAGAAAATGCTAAAAATGAATGTGCTTACAAGATTTGTCTGTCTGCACCTAGATCCGCCGCTCCCAAGCGTACGGTACGAACTCAAGATCAGCTCCCGTGCACACTCATTAAAGTCACAAACCCAGTCCCACAAAGCACTCCTACCAGCTGACTCCATCCTGCTAGAGCTCGAGACACATTCTTAAATGAGGTTGGTTTGTATATTTATTACTAAAATACTTACTGTTCTGCCTTTTGAAGTAGATGGACAAATGATTTAAGAGTGGAAATAGACTAGAAACAAAATTAATGCAAATAATGTGTTGATTTTTTTTTAGCTTGATTAGCCAAGCCAATGGAAAATTCTAGAAAACGTATACAATTATTTTAACTGTCACAGGCTGGCAATTGTAATTGACATGATTTGTACGGGATGCAGTGTAATAACTGAATATATTAAAAAAAAAATCTCATGCCTTGATTACCAGGAGAACATTACGAGTGCCACAATATTATTAACAACACAATTATCATGGCATCCCTAGGATACGCTCTTAGCACTTCAATGCATTAGTGAACCTTTGCTAACGAAGAAAAAATTAAAGTACAGCAAATTTCAAAGCACCAGTTGTACCCAATATCATTAAAAATTTATAAAACTTCCCCTGAACATGACAAGTGTTTGGTTTAAATGAAGATCAGCCACAAGGAGAAAGAAGAAATCTTGTTGCTCTGTCTCCTTCCTCGCCCTCCCTCTCTCCCTCTCTCTCTCTCCCAGACCTCCCCCAACCGGCACCACCTCAATCCAGCTGAAATATGTAACCATTACAGAGTGACAGCTTGACACACAATGACCCGTCAGAACATTCATCTCGCAATGTTTTATTTTAGTGAGGAGCCAAACTGCAGAAAAAATAAGCAAGTTGTTTCAAGGCTTGGAAGGAGATCAAACATTTCTGGCATCCCCACTTACCAGACCTTTGATTTACAATGGACTTGTCAGAGCCCGATTAGACAGTGTGTGTTTAAAAACCTACAGAGGCTCCTCGGCCGCCCCAGCCCACCACCCTTTCCCCCACGGACACATCCCTTTGTTCCCAGACCCAGCACGATGGGCTTCTGCGAAGAACTTTGTGCCCTCGCAGGAGGAGCGGGGGGCCAGGCAAAACCAATCCAGCTGCAATTAAATCCCTTTCACCATGGAGAAAGAGAGAGAGAGAGAGAGAGGAGAGAGCTGGATTCCTTCTGCCAGTCTCTCTACCTCTTTCTTCCAAAGCAAAAGTTATAATCGTCCCCACACACCCTGCTACCACCAGTGAGGTTTCTCAACCTCCTGATTCAAATGGAAACACTCAGCTTAGAAAGAAAGAAAGAAGGAAGGAAGGAGGGAGGGAGAGAGGGAGGGAGGGAGGGATGAAGGAAGGAAGGAAGGAAACAAGCAAGCAAGCAAGCGAGCTGGACCAAAGCGCAGGTGTTTAAAATATGCTTGTGGTGTTACGATGTTTGCTGGTGATTACAACTATGAAAACGGCTGGAAATATATCGTTTCCATTTGTATGGAGAACAATTGCAATGAGGAGGAGTGGAGTGCAGCGTGATCTGTGCCTGCCACGGGAATGTGTCATTCCTTAACCCATGATGGCGGACCGGGCTCACCAGAGCAAATTACCGATTCAGGCGTTCAGAGAGCTGGGGTAGTAAATTTGGGTTTTGTGCATCCATAACAATGCCATCTGACATGTGTGATTTATGGAATATTAAGTTAATACAGTATTATGAAATTAGCCTAATGTACTAAAGCTGTAATTTTAAAGGGAAAAACAATGGTGCCAGACATAAACAATGCCAGCATTAGCATTTTTGGAAAAAGCTGAAACCAGTTCACTCAAAGTGTGTCTGCACAGTCACAGATTCACCTCGCCCAGCCAGGCCCAACCTCGGGGGAGTTTCCCACCCCAGACAGCTTCCCCGGCTGCACAGGCCGCCCTCTCATCCCTGGCCCAGCTGCAGGAGCCAGCCAGGAAGCAGAGGGCCGCCTCCACCCCCTTGGAGAAGTCAGAGACATCACCCTGAGCTCTTCAGACTTAAGGAACTGGGTGACAGCTACACAGGCAGAGGTCGCCACATGCTTCACCCAACAATAACCCTTGCGATGAGCTCTGGGAGAAAGGAATGGGGGAGGAGCCACTCGTGAACCCACAAACGTGGGGTTGCAAGCCTGGAGTGAGTGGGCCTCGAAGTAAGCAAACATTGAGTCAACAGAGCAACTTGGGCCACGTGGTCCTGCCCTGGGCCTCCGCGGGAGGGAAGCAAGAGAGAGCTGTGACATGGAAAATCCAGAAACTTCCATGTGGCACCAGGATGGGCCAACCCACACCTAGCCCAGGTTAACCTGCAGAGAGCCAGCCCGAGACACCCAGGGGGTGGTGAGCAGACGGTTGGGTGGGCTTTCCATGGGGCTGTCCAACAGGGACACTGGCTGAAGGGGAGCTTGGGGTGAGACAAGGGTTTTCTCTGTCTCCGCCTCTCCCTGCTGCCCATCCACACTCTTGCTTTCCCAGAACTGAGGACCCTATGGGGCTAAGGACCAGGGACCTCAAACCAGTGTCTGGAATGTCAGGTTCAGAAACCGAGAGGGGACGGAAACACAGCAGAGAAGTGTTGAGGAAGGCCAGAGAAGCCTTGAGGAATATCACGGTGGCTTTCTGTATCTCCAGCTGAGAGTGCTAGAAACATCACAGGCATCCCTGAGTGGCTAGGTCTGGAGCCTGCCCACGGCCCTTTGGCACCATTTTGCAGCCTTGGCCCAAGCATGCAAGCCCTTGGGGGAGCCTCAGGTTGATAATACAAACACGAATTTCCTCAAGCGCTCAACGAAACAGAATTAAAGCACCATAGCTGGGCGTGAGACACCTGCCTCTCGTATCAAAGTGCCTGATTGGAGTTCCAGCTCCCCTGCGCCCAAGCCAGCTCCCTGCTAATGCAAACCCTAAGAGGCAGCAGGTGATGACCCCAGGACTTGGGTCTCTGCCACCCTTGTGGGAGACCTGGATGGAGTCCTGAGCTCCTGGGTTCAGCCTGGCCCAGCCTTGGCCGTTGTGGACATTTGAGAAGTGAACCAGTAGACGGAAAATCTCTGTGTCTGTCCCTGTGTCTCTCTGCTTTTTAAATAAAATAAAAATCGATTAAAAAATTGTAAAGCACCGGGGCCGGTGCCATGGCTCACTTGGTTAATCCTCCGCCTGCGACACTAGCATCCCATATGGGTGCCGGTTCTGGTCCCGGCTGCTCCTCTTCCAGGCCAGCTCTCTGCTGTGGCCCAAGAGGGCAGTGGAGGATGGCCCAAGTGCTTGGGCCCCTGCACCCGCGTGGGAGACCAGGAGGAAGCACCTGGCTCCTGGCTTCAGATCAGCACGGTGCCAACCGTGGCGGCCATTTGGGGAGTGAACCAACGGAAGGAAGACCTTTCTCTCTGTCTCTCTCTCCCACTGTCTAACTCTATCTGTCAAATAAATAATAATAAAAAAAAATTTAAAGCAACGTGCCTGGTTAGTTTGGGAATAAAGGGCCTGGTCATCACAGTTCACTCAGAGACCCAGCACTTGGGATTCAGTGTGGAACAAAACCTCCTCCCAGGGCAGAGGGAGCCATGAGCACACAGGTGGGTTCTTGTCGTAGTGATAAATGTTAACCTTGTTTGGTAAAGGACTGGGTTCCATAGGCACACACCCAGATCCGTGCCATGTATTTGAGGAGGTTTTCTCATATCCAGTTCCCTGTGGTCTTTCTCAGCAGAGGCCAGGGACCAAGCCCCTTGCCGCGGTGAGCTGTGCTACAGAGCGCTCAGCGTGCGCACCTGCTTATAAACACTGATAGCAGAGTAAGTGGTGTGTGTGTGTGTGTGTGTGTGTGTGTGAGGTTGTTACGGAGAGCTTTCTGAGACTCTGTCTCCATGGCTGAGTGTGGTCATCAGGAGTATTTCATGTCTCTGACACGTCACAGTGTCTTCATATACACAGTACAAAGCAAAGCAGTCTCCTTAAAATCAATGGAAATTGCTTGTCCAGCTTGGAGATGCATCCGTCGCGAGAGCCCACATCAGCCCACGAACTCTCTCTTACAGCCGGGTTTTATGCCTCCCCCGCCTCGCGAAGGCATCGGCACCCTTGCTGCTGGTCCCCTGGCTCCCGTTTCTAAGACACCCTGCGTGTATTACAGAGCCAGAGACCCAGCAGCTGAAAGCCAACACAGGTGTTCGGTCAAGTCCGTTTCAATTCCCATTTTGCATTTTACACCGGGGACCCAGACTCAGTCAGTATTCACAGCACCACTGCCTGCGGTCAGGCGCTGGGGCCTCACCTCGGCTGACAAATGATCAAGCTTCACCCAACACGAGGATAGACGGGACCCGGAGTCTGGGACTCTCACTGCCCCCTCTCACGGCAGAGAGCAAATACACTGGCCAGTCACCACACGTTTCTATAGAACAAGGCCCCCGCCCATGTGGCTCCTGCAGGTGGTGTGTGTTGCTTTTGAAGAAGGAACATTTTTCCTCTAAAATTATTAATCTCCAGGAATGACCCAGCAGAGGGGGCGCTCTAGTCCAGTGTCAAGGCCAAAAAAACCCAGACACGGAGCTTCCGGGCCTGCACCTCCTCGCTATACTCCCTGGGGAGACGCGGACCACTCCCCTCAGCAGAGGAAGGGCAGTGTGGGCGGATCGCTTGATTCTGAAAGATAAAGCTGTCATGAATAAAAATAAAACAAAACACATCTCCTTCAACCTCAAATTGTTATTTTTGGTCACCTCCTTAAATCCAGAAAATGTATCATGGCCTCTGTTGTTTTTTTTTTTTTTTTCTGCATTATAAATCAAAATGTTTTAACTAGAAAAGAGAGAGGTAGAGTAAGAAATCCTGAAAGGAAGGATTATGGTTAAAGATTTTCTAAATTCAAAGTCATGTAACTTTATAAAAAAAATTACACATGTAAACACAATTAAAAAATACACACTATACGCACATAAAAAGTGCATGTGTATAAAAGATAAAAGTGTGGGTGATTTCTTTTGATGTTAATAAAACATTCAAAATAAAATCAGAACCTAAGTGTTCATTTCTAAAAAAAAAAAATTTTTTTAAGAAGTGTTTTTGAAAGCCAGTGCTCAGGACACACAGGGTCGCAACAGCCCTGCCCACCTCCTGGACAGAGCTCACAATGCAACTCCAAGGCGGGAAGTTGCGCACAAGTGGCTTCTGGCTTCCAATCGGCCCCAGGGTTGCAGTAACAGGAGCATAATAACAGGAGTAGCAGGAGCTTCCCCCTCCTCCTCCCAACAGCTGGGGCAGCATCTGAGGTTTGGGGCTGGGGGGTGGGCAGAGCCTTGGAAGAGCCATACCCTAGGACCACCTCCATAGCCCCAAGGCCAAAATCTCTGGCCTTTCTCCCCTGGCAGGTCCCTGGTCCCCACCCTCACTCTTAGCAAATCACCCATCAACAGATCCCCTTGCTGGGCCGGTTCCCTCTGAATTGCTCCTCGGTGGCCCAGTGGTTTCCCATCAAGACAAACCTTTTCTTTTCCCTTATGCACCAGCAAACAGACTGATACAATTTAAAGGTCATGTTCTTTTCAAACTGACAGAACCCTCCAAAGTTTTGACGAGCGGCCCTCCAAGCCTCACACCCTACAGGCGGAAAGGAATTAAGTAAAGCTTCACTCTGCAAAAGCTCAATCGTGGGAACTGATTAGAACACGCATCCGTGGCCAGGGGCCCTTCTCCAGGAGACGGGCAGCCCCTCCCCAAGGAAGAAGTCACAGCACGGCCAGGCGGGCAGAGAGCGGCTCGGGAGGGTCAGTGAAGACATAATTACCTCCCCACCGGGTGCCTCTTCTGTGCCAAATCCCTAACGAACGCCACTTAATTAGCTTCACCTGTTTGTGTGCAGCCGGTCCCCACGTGGCCCCAAACCCCAAGACTGAATTAGCAGCTTTGGTTCTGAGGCTCAGAGGACAATGCCCAGGAGGCAGATTCTGCATACGCGGGCATTGTGCAGGGACGTTGATGTTGATATGTTTATTTACAGTTGTATCTGTATTATCAGGGGCCTTTAGGCACTCACTTTTGTCTTTTTGTCCTTTAGAACAAAAGGGAGCCCAGGAAATAGCTCTATATCCTTGATGGTGTGAGAAGCATTGGCCTCTGGGAGTCGGGCCATGCTGTTGGGCACTCTGCTGACATTCCTGTTAATTCTTTTTTTTTTTTTTTTTTTAAGATTTTATTTATCTGGGAGGCAGAGTTACAGACAGAGGGAAAGAAACAGAGAGAGAAGTCTTCCATCCACCGGTTCACTCCCCAAATGGCTGCAACCGAATGAAGCTGGGCCTAACTGAAGCCAAGAGCCAGGAGCTTCCTCCAAGTCTCCCATGTGGATGCAGGGACCCAGGTACTTAGGCCATCTTCTACTGCTTTCCCAGACCATAGCAGAGAGCTGGATTGGAAGTGGAGCAGCCAGGACTCGAAACCGGCATCCACATGGGATGCTGGCGCTGCAGGCAGAGGCTTAGCCTATTACGCCACAGCACTGGCCCCTTTCCTTATAATTTCACATTTTTGCGTTAGATACTTTGTTCACCTCAAAGCTACTAAGGTTCTCCTGAGATGGGACATGGCTTGATGGCCCAAGAGGGTCCTGGTGCTCTCTGCCTTAACCTTTGTCCAAGTGATGATGTCATCTGTTGTAGAGAAGGGGGCCCTAGAGAAAACCCCCAGGTGGGATGTGCTGGGGACTTGCACGCCCCTAGCCAGGGCCACTGTTCCATCTAGCCTCTCCTTCTGCCTGACCCCAGCTGACCCATGAAGTGTCCTCCTCCTCACCAGAGGCTCCCAGGGCAGGTTTCTGGCTCAGCAGTGACATCCACATCCCACATCGGGGACCTGGGTTTGACTCGCAGCTCTGGTTCCTGACTCCAGCTTTTGGCTAATGCAGACTCAGGGAAAGCAGCAGTGATGGCTCAAGCAATCAGGTTCCTGCCACCCACAGGGGAGACCTGGCTTGCATGGCTGGCTCCTGGCTTTGGCCCCAGTGTAGTCCTGCCCATTGCTGGCTTTAGACAAGTAAACCAGAGGAGGGGATCCCTCTCTCTCTGTCTCTCTCTCTCTATCTCTCTCTCTCTTTCTCTTAGCGTTTCCCTGTGAATCCAGGATTTATCTTTAGAACCAAACTGCCCTACCTATCTCCAAACACTTACACAACAAGAACTGAAATAATTTATCTCCCACCCCACCCACCCACCCCCCCCCCAAAAAAAAACAAACAACTTGGGTTGTTGTAATTTCACTTTCATCCTCAAAGTCAGCCCACCCCTTGTGGAGCTTGTTAAATTTTTACTGGAACAGCAGTTCTCAGGCCTCCGTCCCAGCTCAACTGACTGAGACGAGTCCTCAGCCTCTGTGGTCCCTGCCGTGGGAGGCTGGGGCTCTGGTCCTGGATTTTAGCATCAGACAGGTTTTCCTTCTCGTGGTTCTTCCATCGATGTCCCACAACACTCGTGTGTCCACAGTGGAGTGCCCTCTTTCCTCCCTGGGCCACGCACACGAGCTGCTCTGGCCCCCTGGCCGTGACCTCTAGCTGTCCACTCCTCTCTGTTCCCATCTCTGGGGGATGATGCATGGTGTTGGGCACCAGCCCTTCCTCCAGGCTCCGTCCTACTGCTGCCCCTGTGGCTGTCCTGGCCCCTTGTGCACCGTGTGCACATCCAACCTGCAGGAGGAACAAAGTGAGAACTTCCTAGAGTGAGTGGCCTGGACATTGATTCTTTAGAGGGAGACTAGCGTAGCAGGGCAATCATCCCAGAAAGCTTGTTTAGAAACCACAAGCGAAAAAGCACCGATGGTCGCACGAAGGTTACGCTCTGTATTCTCAGAATGGGACAATGGGGACATTTCCTATCACACCTTTGTATGATCTGCTCAAGAGGTGGAGCTGGTCAGTAAACCAAATAATCAATCAGCATCGATCAAGCACCATGTACTGCCAGGCCCTCCAGCCATCAGCTGGAGATGCAAAAATAAGACTCTGTGGGTTCTCAACGACCTCTCCAAGTGACACAAGCGAACTGGGGATGACAAGCTCCTCTGGGCGTACAACAAGTCAGCAGAAACACGAAGATCTCAAGCCAAAAATGACAACGATTTGGGCCCCTGCGTCTTCACCCGGCCTCTCTCCCAAATGATTGCCACACTGGCCACTCATTTGGTCATCATGAATTTTGCTGGGACCGACACGGCCGCCGTGGGGTAAAGAAGGTGTCTCCCACAAGCAAGCTCGTTGCAGTCTTCCTAAGTCAGTCTGCTCCCATGTCTGCAGGGAAACTGCAGGGCCGTTCACCAGAGCCAGAAAGGGCCCGGATCCAAGACCTTTCTCGCAGCTGAGCTCTCGTTCCTGGAAGAAGCGCAGGGACGTCTCAGTGGGCTGTTACACTCAACACTCAAAGGCACAGGCCCTCCCTCCTCGGGGAGCTGACCCTGCTGTCCTCTCTGTGGACGGCGGGGTCCTGGAGGCAAAGCAGAGCTGACCATGGCCCCTCCCTCCCATGCCCAGGAAATGGTGTCCCGTCAGCTGTGGGTGCGGGACAGGGAGCAACACACACCCCCTACCCACACCCCAGGACCCTGTCTTGGACGAACCCAGCCCGGAGCATTTTTTGCATTTTACATTTTTACTTATTATCAACAGCTGCCTTTTTTAAATACTTTGAGTGGAATGTTCATTTTGCTGTTTTCCTAGTAGGGAACTCACTGTCCTGCAGCTCAGCCTGAACCAGACTACAGAGAAGAAAGGCTGTCATAGCATCCATGGAGAACACAGGTGGCTTCCCTGTCATCAGCTTCTCTCACCGACACATGCACAGCCCCGCTCCTCGAATGCCTTCTGTGTGTGAGGCCTGTTGGTGTAGCCTTGGCCTTGGAGGCAGACTGGAGCTATACTGACCTTGGAAGACTGAGCACTGGACCTGACACCCGGTGCACTACCCATCCCTGAGCAGGTGCTCCATCACCCAGGTCCCACCCCCACCCCACAGCCGAGCACAACCCACCACAGTCCCTGCCTGGAGGTCGGCGGGAGTGGGCCGTCAGAAACCCACTGCGGTGGTGCCTCCGGTGAGAGCCTGCCTATTTCTTCAAGGATACGGCATCATTGAACTGGATGATATTTTCCTCTGCTGTGCAAAAGCAATAAACGCCGCCGGCCTGGGCTGTGTATCCTGCCTCCACTGCTAACAAGACACATTCCTTTTTGTTCGTGGCAAGTAGTGTGAGTTTCTGTCTTCTGTCACAATTTCTGACAAGTGCACGAATACAAAAACAGTATCTTGGCACCAAGAAAATGACCATCGCTTAAAAAGATGAAACTCCCAAGGACACCAAAAGGGTAAGATTGCATGGGGGATTGCACTGGGAAAGCCGGCCCCTCCCACGGCCGCAGCACCGTCCCTACACATCATGTCAGAATCCTGCTTTCATCAAACCTCGAGTCAGACACCGCGAATCGTGCCTGGTTCTCCCCACCTCCTCCAGCCCGGCCCAGGGCTGGGGTTTAACACCTGCACACCGCTCCCAGGCCCAGGGCACTGTGAGCAAATGGCCGAAGTCGGATTCCCCAACTGTGTCCCTTTGCCCGCTTTTTATTGGGATGTTGATGCCCTGCGTCTCTCCTGGAACCCTGGAGTGAGTTCTCAGCCCAGGGTGAGTCTCCCTTCAAGTCTGTAGCACAACGCCTCTGCCTTGGGAGCACCTTGCGATGGGAGAAATACAACGGCCTTGAATTTCATTACATTACTGGCTTCCTCCTTAAAAATACAACACAGGCTAGTTTAATAAAGCATGGCCTCTGTGGGCATAAATATCTTGTACAGGCACACTGAGAAAAAGTCATGTTAACTGAAAACTATGTGCTTATTTATGTATTGGGGCCCTTGCATTTTAGGGGATGCTGGGGACTTCGCAGTCTGAAATCCTTCGACGCTCATTTTATCATTGTCACGTCAAAAGGACACAAGGAGAGGGAGGGGAGGCTGAACCGGGAAGGAGAGCACAAGTAAAACCAAAACTCCATGCTTCGCCCAGAAAGCCCTTGAACTGTGTAGGGTGAGCCTGAGAGGGTCCCTAAACCCTGCAAGCCTCCCCATTGTGCCCCTGAGCCCCTGAGTCCTACAAAGTGAATGTCAACTAGGACGTTGGGGTCTTGTTTGCAAAAAGACTGACATTCTGGAATAAAGTTCAAACTTCATGCACTGAGTCCTGATGAGCTTGTCTGTTCACAGGACGCACTGCCTTTAATACGTCTGCTTAGAAAATCACCACCGGCCGGCGCTGTGCTCACTAGGCTAATCCTCCGCCTTGCTGCGCCGGCACACCAGGTTCTAGTCCCAGTCGGGGAGCCAGATTCTGTCCCGGTTGCCCCTCTTCCAGGCCAGCCCTCTGCTGTGGCCAGGGAGTGCAGTGGAGGATGGCCCAAGTGCTTGGGCCCTGCACCCCATGGGAGACTAGGAGTAGCACCTGGCTCCTGGCTTCGGATCAGCATGACGCGCCGGCCACAGCATGCCAGACGCAGCGGCCATTGGAGGGTGAACCAACGGCAAAGGAGGACCTTTCTCTCTCTCTCTCTCACTGTCCACTCTGCCTGTCAAAAAAAAAAAAAAAGAATAAAAAAAAGAAAAGAAAATCACCACCAAGTGTCCAAGTTCAGGTGGCAATGGGTTCTTCCCCCCACTGAGCAGTACCCACATCAGATAAAGTTCAGGTCTCAGCTTCTTCAGAGTGTCACACGGTGCAGGCAGCATCCCAAGAAGGCAGGGCTGGGTCATCCAGCCACACACGCACCCATCAGGAGCCCAGACACCACCACATCCCCTGTGTCTCTCTGTGATCCCCCTCGACCTAAGCCCCAGGTGCACACCTGCACCCCAGGCCTCTCCCACACTGGAGCCAGAGGGAAGCAGAGCACATGGCTCTGAGCCTTCATGCCACACTTGGAAGTCCCGTATCCCCAGGAAACAAGGCTACTGTACCAGGGCCCCTGTCAGTCTATGCACATCCATCTGCGCTCTGAACAGGGACAGGAATCCAGAGGGGGTGCAGCCAAACCCCCATCTCCACTCTGCGGCTGCATAGCACCCCCGCCCCCAACCAGAGGATCCAACTTCCAACCTACCCCAGACTCTAGGCCTTTCACAGAAAGAAAACAAAGGCTCCCTTTAGAAAGGGAAGCAAAGGAGGGGATCCCAGCGATCCCTTCCCCTAGGAGCTTCAGCCTGTGACAGTCTGAGCCCCCGGCTGGCTTCCCTCAAGAGGAAGAGGGAGGGAAACCCGAATGAGTGATTCTTCCCAGGGATTCTAGGGGAGGGAAGGAGCCAGGCACATTCCTGAAGGCTGCAGACTGGAGGAAGGGACAGGAGATGAGTGTATGTATGTCTGTGTCTTTCAACTAGGCAGTTCAATCTCGGGTTATTTTATTTGACAAATAAAACTAAACTGCATATTTATGGACTAATGATGTGAGATATTGCTCTTTTATTCGTATCCACTGCTGTTTAAAGACCAACTGTAAATATTCCTGGGACTTTCTGCAAGTTGGTGTGACACAGTTAGGCAGCCCAGAGCGCAGCCCGGCAGCTGTGTTGACGACGGTGCCGTCTCAAGGTCAAGGGCGTGATTCTACCTCCTTTAGCAAAGTCAGCTGCTCATCCAGAAAATCGCCTCTCGAAAGCTGCAGAATGCTGTGTCCTCTGAACAATGCCTGTGCTGGACCTGCCGTTTCCAAGCCGGGCAGATCCCACTCGGTGGTCACCGGGACTCCAGTGAGAATGGCAGTGTGACCGCCTCACTGCTGAAATTGGGGCTACTCCCCACTCCCTGCCCCCCACCCAGGGCTGCTGAGCGTCTGTCTTGCCAAAGAGCGTTTTGTTCAATGTTGGCTGAAGATGAGTCGTGGGTACTCAGTAGGACCCATCCTGTCCCCTCTCTCCTTTCCTTTAATCGCATTGACCACCAACACGAGCACAGGGGGAAAAGTCCAGCTCCCCTGGCATCTCAAGGGAATAGGACAAGCAGGAAGGAAGTCCACGCCTCCTCCCAGAGACCAGTGAGCCAGCGGATGAGAGAAGGGGACCCTCCCACCCGGCAGAGGCGAGGCAGACACCAGGAGGACCCCGCAGATGACTGCGTGGGCCAGTTCTCAGCAGACCTAGATGCTCAGGGCAGGCTGTGTGCCCAGGTGGCTCTGGCAGGAAAAAATGCTGCACGGTGAATCCTTGGGCCTCCTCTCTGTGGGCTGGGGCTGGGCTTGTCTATGGAGGAGCATAGAGGAAATGCAAGCAGCCCTTGTGTTGGGAGCATCCCCTGGTAAATGGGGGTGGGGGGGGACATTTGCCAAGGTAGGGAGGACCCAGACCAGAGTTACTCAAACAGCACCTCTTCCCTGCAGAGATCCCAGACCTGGAGTGTCAGACAAGTGCCAGTGGGGACAGAGGACTCCATACAACATTCATCGTTAAGAACCTGCCTTTAGGGGCTGGAGCTGTGGCACAACAGGTTACATAGCTTCCTGCAGCACCAGCATCCCGCATAGGCGCCAGTTCGAGTCCTGGCTGCTCCACTTCCTATCCAGCTCCCTGCTACTGCACCTGGGAAAGCAACAGAAGAGGGCCCAAGTGCTTGCACCCCTGCACCCATGTGGGAGATACGGATGAAGCTCCTGGCCCTTGCTCCTGGCTTCAGCCTGGCCCAGCCCTGGCCAATGCAGCCATCTGGGGAGTGAACCAGCAGATGGAAGAGCTCTCTGTGTAATTCTCCCTTTCTCTGTGTAACTCTGCCTCTCAAATAAATAAATAAGTCTGAAGAAGGAAAAATAGGCCGGCGCCGCAGCTCACTAGGCTAATCCTCTGCCTAGCGGCACACCAGGTTCTAGTCCCGGTTGGGGCGCCGGATTCTGTCCTGGTTGCCCCTCTTCCAGGCCAGCTCTCTGCTGTGGCCAGGGAGTGCAGTGGAGGATGGCCCAAGTGCTTGGGCCCTGCACCCCATGGGAGACCAGGAGAAGCACCTGGCTCCTGGCTCCTGCCATCGGATCAGCGTGGTGCACCGGCTGCAGCGCGCCGGCCGCGGCAGCCATTGGAGGGTGAACCAATGGCAAAGGAAGACCTTTCTCTCTGTCTCTCTCTCTCACTGTCCACTCTGCCTGTCAAAAAAAAAAAAAAAAAAAAAAAAAAAAGAAGGAGAAATAGAAGGAGGAGGACAAGGAGGAGAAGGTGCCGTCACAGCAGCTCCTGCTAGGGAATAATCTGTTTTATCAGCAATCATGATACAGATGCACCTCATCATTGAGTTTCCCAATACCACCGCAGGTCTCTCAGCCGCACTGCGGCAGTCCTCAAAGATGCTGTCCATGGCTGGGGATGTAGCTCCTGCCTCCAGCTTCATCCCTCCACTCACCAGTCTGAGTCATCCCTTACCCCGCCACTCACCCACAACTAAAAATAACTGGCCCAGATGCCTAACTGCTCCTGCTGGGTTCCTATCCCAGGGCTCCTCCTAAGGCCTAGAAGAGCAGTGGGAAGCTGAGCTCTGGCCTGCTGCTCCTAGGGCCTCTCCACCAGCCTCAGGCCAAAACAAGACACCTGCGGGTGGACAGGAAGACCCTTGAGCCCATGCCATGCACCTGGTGCTGTGGAGCTGCACTGAGGAAGCCAGCAGGGCCCTGGGGCTCCATGCAAACCCGTGGAGGTGCAGCTGACCAGGTGCTGTGCCCAGTGGAGGCCGCAGGAGAGAAAGATGGATGCTGCCATGGAGACTGAGAAGACTTCCTGCAGGAGGCGGCATTTCAGATGAGTAAACTGTCAATCACCAAGAAAGAGGGGGAGCTCACCAGGCAAGGAAGCAAGTAATGCAAGCCATGTTTCATTGGCAGGAGGTTGTGAGTAAAAGCCCATAAAATCCCACCATTAGCTCCAGCTGCAAGTACCTGTGTGGCCCAGCTCTGCCTGCCTCCCTGGCTCATCTCCAACCATGGGCAGGGAGGACAAATATATGGAAGGGCATACTTGGCTTCCTGGTGGACTGGGCACCGGCCACTGGCTGTACAGCCTTTCAAGGCGTTTGCTGCAATGCCTGAGCCAGCCGAGGCAAAGCTGGCGGGCCCCGTGTAGAGGTTGTTGGTCATTTTCCATGTGTGGCTAGTCCGTGGCAATTGAAGTTAACTATCCCAGACCTACACAGAGGGGTCCCTGAGGTCCCAGGCCCGGGCAGCTGAGGGATGGGATTCTCAGGGCTTCATTGCATTGCTGCAGAAGGCGCTGCTCCTGCGTTGCTGATTAGGTCTCTCACCCAGAGCTCCAGGTGCCCGGTCCTTATGGAACACAGGTGTTGGGAAGAGCCTGGGCCTTGGTTTCCCTGGACAGACTGCAGGATACCTCAGCCGGGGACCAGCCCCGCGGCACATGGGAAGTGCTAGCCCTCACTGTGGTTCTGCTCAGGTTCACAGTCTCCTCAGGACTAGGGTGCTCCGAGGGCTGACCTCCCGGAGCACATGAGAGCTTCCAGTGAGCCTGGAATATCCGGGCTTTTCAGAGAAGGGAGGGTCAGGATGTGGAGGAGGACATCATGAGAGAAGCCATAGTTCCCTGTGGAAGCCAGCAAGAACCCAGGAGGCTAGAAAAGGAGTTCCCTCGTGCCTCAGGAGTGGCTGAGCTCACAGCCCATAGGTATACCTGTTGGAGAAAGGTCTAAAAATAGACTCTGGAGCTCAAGTTCAATCATGCACAAGTGTTATACTGTGAGGTTGGGCAAGAGATAGAAGCTCTCGGCGATCCACTGTTTCAACCACACTGCCTGCATAAGATTCTTAGCCCATCTCTTCCTTATTCCAAAAGAACAGATGCTGGAGCCTTGGGAAGCTTACATTTTTTTTTTCAAGTGGGAAAGCCACACTCAATTGTTACTGACTTCCCCTTTTTTTTTTTTTTCAGGCAGAGTGGACAGTGAGAGAGACAGAGAGAAAGGTCCTCCTTTTTTTTGCCGTTGGTTCACCCTCCAATGGCCACCGCGGCCGGTGCGCTGCGGCCAGCGCACCGTGCTGATCCAAAGGCAGGAGCCAGGTGCTTCTCCAGGTCTCTCATGGGGTGCAGGGCCCAAGGACTTGGGCCATCCTCCACTGCATTCCCGGGCCATAGCAGAGAGCTGGCCTGGAAGAGGGGCAACCGGGACAGAATCTGGCGCCCCGACCAGGACTAGAACCCGGTGTGCCGGCGCCGCTAGGCGGAGGATTAGCCTGTTGAGCCACAGCGCCAGCCGGGAAGCTTACATTTCAAGAAGCTGATGTTCGGGGTTGGCATGATCAGAGATTTGGGGTGCACAGCAAGGTGGAATATTCCCATTCACTGGGCTCCATGAAGCTGCTCTCCTCTCTTGAAGGGAATTTGCAAAGGGAAGTAGGCCATAGAAAGAACATTCCAGAAACACAGTCGTCAGTCTCCCGGGACCCAGTGGGCAAGGGTGGAGTGGGAAGAGCAGGCTCTGTGCAGAATGCTTTGAATTTGAGGGAAAGAATCTTCCAGGCCGGCCCCGCGCATCCCCCTGGCCGGGGAGAGGCTGCAGCTCCACGGAGTTGCGTGTTTCCCTGAGGAAGCGAAAGACGGGGTGTTTGTGTTTTGTTTGAATTGATAATGATGTCAGCTTCAGTTATGGGCTCATTACAACAAACCTGGGACGTATTAACGGCTCTTTAATTGAATTTGGAAACAAGAAGGAGGGCTTTGAATGGCCCTGTGAATACTGGCTGTACGGTCTCCACAGTGACACAGAGAGACGGAACACCAGGCTCCTCTGTCCAATGCCGGCCCCTCCTCCCCGCTACGGGCCTCCAAAACGCCCACCGCAAGGCCATCATTGTCATTCCTGGGCTCATGGCTGCTCAGGCAAAAGTTTAGACCAGGAGGAATTTGGTGCAAATGCAGTCAAAGAAATGAAATCATTTCGTTTCATTTTATTTGATTTTTTTTTTTTGAAAGGCAGAGAGACAGAGACAGAAAGATGGAGATCTTCCATCTGCTAGTTCTTCCACTGAATGCCCACAATAGCCAGGACTGGGCCAGGTGGAAGCCAGGAGCCTGGAACTCCATCCGGGTCTCCCATGTAAGTGGCAGGGACCCTGATACTGGAGCCATTATCTGCGTCTTCCCAGGGTGCAGCAGCAGGAAGCTGGATTGGAAGCAGGATGGCTGGGAGTTGGACAGAGGATCCAGCTGTCCCAAGAGGCAAATCAACAACTGTGCCAGATGCTCACCCCCTTTTTACTCCAAAGCAGGAAGACAAGACGCACCATGGCTGATGTCCAGCCCGGGCAGGGCCTCTCCTGTGAGATGCACCTCCCAGGACAAGGTACAGCAGTGACCCGATTCCCTGCCAGCCTGTCCCATGGGACGGTGACTACCTGAGGGCCAGGGTCGCTGAACACAGTCTCTCCAAACCCCAGGTGCCCGGCCAAGGCCCTGACTCAGGAAATCGAGACAATCATTTGTGGAGTAAATAGTGAATGGACGGCCAGCCACCCACAGACCTTCCCCTCGGCCTTCTCATTTCCCTTCTCCTCTCCTGTAGCTGCTTCTCTACCACTTATTCTCATTCCTAGGAGAGTCCTTGTCAATTATCTAGGATACACCCTTCTTTATTTATCCTGTTTCTAAATAGCCATGTATAAATACCCATATTTACACCTACATACACACATACACACACACATATACACACACATATGACATGCAGACACATACACATACATATACATATAAACACTTGCGTGTGCACATGCACACATAGTACACACATGTGCATATATACACACATGCATATAGACATACTTATAGATGTGCATGCACACATATATGTAAACACATATATGTGCACACACATACACACATACATATCGTGGAAACACATATTACATAGCTAGGGAGAGAGAAGAGAGAGTTGCCAGATTTAGCAAAAAAAAAAAAAGGTGCAAGATATCCTATGAAATTTGAATTTTGCTAAGGAACAAATTATTTTAAATTATTTTAGATGATTTTGTGTTTATTGGAAGTTCAAATTCAAATGTATTGAGAAATCTCATTTTTAAGCTTTATTTATTTATTTTATTGGAAGAGTAACCAGGGTGAGCAGGAAGGAGAGAGAGAGAGAAAGGAGAGGAGAGGTCTTCCTCCCACTGGTCCCCTCTCCTGATGGCTGCAATGGCAGGGGCTGGTCCAGAATGAAGCCACAAGCCCAGAACTGCACTTAAACTTTTCTTCCCCATTAAATCAAATTCTATTTGTGAATTCAGCAAAATAATTTCTATAAAATAAAACAGCAAAATATTTCAATAGAACAGGGTGGGCTGTATCGGTTTGCAGAGGTAATTTGATTTTTAGACAAGTTCCAAAATATTACACATTTAAGTTACCAATTCTCTTTTAAATACACTAGTAACGGATGAGTTTCTTATCTTTCATCAAATGTTTATTCTGAAATTGTGATGCTTCATTTATAATAACTAAGCAGTAGTTTCTTTAATTAGACCCTGCTTTGAAGGTAATGGAAACGGAGCTAGGGACAATTCCTGCTTCCAAGTAAAATTGTGACTGAACAGATCAGCCAGACATCTTGGTGTAGAGCATCCCAAGTACTGTGGGATTCTGATGACTTCCACAGCACTGGGATTCCGCAGAAGGAAAGTTTTAGAAGATTCGCCTATCAAGCCCTACCAAAGGAACCAAACAAGCTCACCAAAGACAGTCTTCTACTATGCTCCAGCATCCTGGCATTTCTGTATGTTAGTTCTAAATCTTTTAAAATTCGCATTAGGGATACTTAGGTGTTCTTCATCCCACCCAGAGACTTGGGCCACCATCTGCTGCTTTCCCAGGTGCATTAACAGGGTCCCGGATGGGAAGCAGTGCAGCCAGGAACCGACCTGGCTTTCCCATATTGGATGCCAGCTTTGCAAGTGACAACTTAACCCGCTACACGGCCAACGGGGACCGCTAGCATCGCATACTCCATCTGGGAACCCTGGGCAGCAGGTGGTTCATTGTTTTGTAAAGTCGGTAGTAGGATCCTGTGGCTGCCTGTGCAAGGTCGCGGGAGGGGCCCAGCCCCTCTTTCTAACCTGCGCCCATGGTGTGGGCGCTCTGCAATTGCCAGGCCCTCACCTCCACATTTAGTGAGCGATCGCTACCCCGTTAGATCAGTTCCTGCCTTTCAAAAACGAGCTGAAGACAATATGATGGGCTGTGTGCTGCCTTTTGAAATAAATAATCATGGCCATGTCAGCCTGCAAGTCCAGAGCAGAAGGGATCCACACGGAACGAGCAGCCCCGTGACACCTTCCGGCCACACGCAGCATCCTGGGTGGGGAGAAGACACGGCCAAAAACACCTGTGAGGCTCCACAACCCAGCCAGGGACACAGCAGAGACGCTGAAACGCCTCGGACGCACACTCAGATGCAGGAATCCAGACGAGCCCGCTGGCCAAAACCCAGCCCAGCAGCACAGTTCTTGTGCAAGGCAGCCCCTCTCCCTCTCTCATCAGTCAAGTCTTCCACTCTCATCCTTGCTGCTGAAAACACAGGAATAAAAAACACACAGTAGCTCCGCTGACATTACAGCAGCAGCAGAAGCCTCGTTTTACCAACCACTTAGCTCCCTCTAAGGACGGCGTGCAGAGCCCCGGGCCCGCTGATGGGAGCTGTACAAAGGTCAGTGATTTGGAGGTTCTCTCCGACAATTTGCCAGGATTTTGGCATTTGTAAGCATCCATAGGACAGCTCTCTAGCAAGCTGACCTTGACAGCGAATGGGATAAATAAACCTTCAATTTACCCCCTCCAGCTCTCCGCGAGCCGGCCTGGTCCCCACGGAGCCTTCACCTGTCCACATCGTTCAACTGCCTGCAACTTCCCACTGACGAACATCCACAGCCCCGCGGCCCAGTGACAAACACCATCTAACAGATAAGGCTTCTGAAAAGTCAAAGCCAATACCGCTTCCATTGAAAATTTAATGCCGGCTCCATCTTGGCCCATCATTCTTCCGACGGTTGCACGTGTCCCAAGAGGCCCTTGAAGCTAAAGCACTGCTCTATAACACGTAACGACGTGGCATTTAATGATACTGTCCAAAGTGATCCCGGGCTTTGGGAAGTAATGTGCACTCATGTACCAGATAAGCACCTCCAAACACACTGAGCCGCCGTATCTTTCACGGCCCTGTCACCAGATACAATGTGACACGTCCCCGGCCATCCTACCTGCTACTCCTCCGACCCCGCCAGCAGACAAAACCGCGCCTTGCCAGGGCCGAGCTCCAAAGCGTTCAGGGAATTCAGGCTAAGGTAGGAAGGGAACATATCCATAATTAAGTATTCACAGCCCCTTTACTACTTCAGTGCTCTTGAATTCGCTACTAAAATCTGTGAATTATACCTCATTGAAAAATGTCCTTAATCGACTCTGACATGTTTTATTGGAGGCAGAAAAAATGTTTCAGTATGATAGATAAGGTTAAAAATGTTACTACTCTGATCATTTACTCTAGTGCCTGGCAAAAAAAAAAAAAAAAAAAAAAAAAAAGAACTCCAAAGCCAAAAACCATTTACATCACTCATCAGATGCAATGGAGGGAAAAAAAAGCCTTATCTGACAGCTCATTTTAGCTGATGGGACAAAGTGCACATTTTCAATTTTCTGACAAAGTTATGTTGTTTATGTAGATAAGGTGCGAAAACAACACTGTAACATTTCCACCGCCTGCCCTAGGTCTGGGAACAGGACTTCTATGGGGAAGTGGCTCCAAGCCTCACGCTGAGCACTGGGTGCCCAGCCACGCACTATCTTGAGGGCTTCGAACGCCCTGTGCCTTGGCATTGTCTTCCTCTCCAAATGCAACTGAGGGTTTTTTGCCAGCCCCTGGGGGCTGGAATGTCACGTGACCACACACACCCCATGCAAACCGCGTCTCCTCCTCTTTAGAAGTTGTAAGGGGAACACAGAAACCCACCAGCGGAGAAACCTTTCAGGAGGTGACTGTCCACAAGAACATCCAGTCTTGGGTTGTTTCCTTGGACTTTGCCTGAGGCCTCTGACCCCAGGGGTGGATGTGCAAACTTCCAGGACTCCACATGGGTGGCAGGCAACTGAGCCTCCAGCACGGGTTGGCCCAAAGCTACCGTCTCCCAGGCCACACACACATGCACCCCTAGACAGACACTCCACTGTCCCAGCCCCAATGATGGCAGAGGCCAGCAGCTGAGTCTGACCCAGTTGACTGGGATACAGCTCAGGTCCAATACTAGATGGTTCCATGACCCTGGGCATGCGGCAGACTCCCCGGGCCTCAGTGTCCTGATTGGTAAAACAGAGAGAAGGCCTGCAGTTGACCTGAGATGAAGGTGGCCACCCACGCGACAGAGGCCAGCCAACGGTTGGTATGGGAATGTCTAGATTCAACCCACGAGATGAGCCACTCCGAAACACATCACCGACATTCTGTCGGAGTTTTCTAAAGGATCCTCTCTCCTAGGTCTGACATGGGCGGGATTCTTTTCCACCTGGACTCCTGTCGTCTGGGGACTGAAGTCCACTGTAGACCTGGGAGACACTCACTCACCCGGTCCTTGTCTGGGGAGAAGAATTCAGCAGAAGTTTCCCTGACCAAGGTTTCCAGGGTCAGGCAAACCCAGGAACTCCAGAGAGAAAATTGATCACGAGTCAAACAATGCAAATAAACAGCAAACGAGCCAGACTGGAAGGGGCACTACACAAAAACTGAAATTCTGCTTTTTTGTTTGTTTTTGGCCCAAATGCATTGTCCTGGAAGTCCAGCAAATATCCTCTTGTTCTAAGCCCGAGAGGCTAAAGTCAGTAGGGCTTGCAGACATGTTTGGTCTGAGACGTGCGGCGTAGATGGTGTTTTTGTTTTGTTTTCATTCTTGATGGGTTGTTACTACAGAACCTTCGCTGACCGCTCTGCCCGCCTGCCAGCTAGCAGCCCATAGACTTGATGGAAGCATCAAGCCCAACAGCCAGGAGGCGCTGCCCAGTGGTCAGCAGCAGTTATAAACCACGGGTTGAGTAACTCTGATTCAGAATGCTTGACACCGGCAATGTTGGAGATTCAGAGCTTTGGGAGTACGTGCGTATACGTAATGAGCTATCTTGGGGATGGGATGCAAGTGGAAACATGAAATTCATTTCTTATACACCTTAGACGCAGGGACTGCAGATAATTGTATAGAATAATGTGAATAATTTTGTTCATGAAATGAAGCTTCGTGGCGTGGAACTTCCCACTTGTAGCACCCTTTTGGCACAAACAAAGCGTCGGATGGTAGAGCATCTCTGGTTTTGGATTTTTGGAGTGTGAGTGCTCAACCGGTAGTAGTAGTAACCAACATTTCAAAATCAGGAAGTTCCACATGAAAATATGCTATTTTTTTTAAGAAAAACAAAATCTCACCATTTTCCAGGCCTACCTCCTATTTCTATAAAAGATGGAAAGAACCATCTGCACATCTGTCCAGTATGCAACAAAGCTCAAGGTCTTAGGAAATGAGAAACCATCACAGGCCAGAGGAGACTCCAGAAGCTTAATGACTAAACTTAAAATGTTATCTTAGGAGCAAGAGCTGTGGCATAGTGGGTAAAGCCACCACCTGCAGTGCCAGCATCCCATATAGGTCCTGGTTCGAGTCCCGGCTGCTCCACTTCTGATCTAGCTCTCTGCTTGGCCTGGGAAAGCAGTGGAAGATGGCCCAAGTGCTTGGGCCCTTGCACTCATGTGGGAGACCCGGAAGAAGCTCCTGGCTCCTGGCTTCAGACCAGCCCAGCTCTGGCTATCGTGGCCATTTGGGGAGTGAGCCAGCAGATGGAAAATCTCTCTCTGTAACTCTGCATTTCTAATAAATAAGTCTTAAAAGAAGAAAGAAGAGGAAGGAGAAGGAGTAGAAGGAGCAGCCAGACTCAAACCAGTGCTCACAAGTGCCAGACCCCTGCGTCCAAGTGGGAGACCTGAAAAAAGTTCCTGGCCCCGGGCTTCAGCCTGGCCTAGCCCTGGCTATTGCAACCATTTGGGGAGTGAACCAGTGAATGGAAGATCTCTCTCTGTCTCTGTCTCTCTCTGTCTGTCTGTCTCTCCTTCTCTCTCTGTATCCTGCCTTTCAAATAGATAAAAATTAAATTAAATATTAAAATGTGATCCTAGACTGTATCCTGGGAAAGAAAAAGGCATAGGAGGGAAAACGGGGGATCCGAGTGAAATCTGGAGTTGAGCACTAACGACTGTCAATGCTGTTTCTTGGTTTTGATAAGTGAGTCCCAGGAATAGAAGCTGTGAATGTCAAGGAAACCAGGTAAGGGCTTCAGGATGGCATTCAGTTATTAATTCTTTGCAACTTTTCTATACATCTAAAATTATTCCAAAGCAAAATATTTTTTTCAAAAAAATAACTGAGAATAATTAAGCCAAGAAGAAAGTGTGCTACTCACACAGGCTTCACTGGTTAGGGTGCTGTCCAGAGCCTGGAGCCTTTTGAGTTTGGAGCTCTGCCCCATCCCCTGTGAGGCACACATGGGCAACACCCAGAATGGCACTGCTCCTGTGCTTTCTGGCAGGGGGATCTCTGACCGTCCCACTCAAACCTGTCTATGTGACAGGAGGGGGAAGGGGACAAATCAGAAAACGCCCTGCTTTCTGGAGCTGTTTCCCACACCTGCCAGTGACCCGAGTAAAGGACGTTGGGCCAACATTGACACACATTGGTGTCAATGCCATGGGCCCTGGGTAGCCCTCCCACTGACCTACGGCTGCTTGCTGAGCTGTTCTCCATTGGCATCACCCTGTCCCCCCTGACGCCCGCCCTGGCTGAGCACAGGTCTCCTATCCACCCCTGCCCAGTTGCAGAGCTGCTGGGCTGTGGGGAAGGGAGTGCTGCAAGCGAGCTGGAGGAGGACACAGGGATATGTTTGGATTCCAGATGGTTGATAATTCTGGAAGTCTCACCTGGGGGGCTCATTAAAACCTCACCCCCAGAGCTTCTCATTCAGTGGGTTTGGGGTGAAGCCCAAGAGTTTACGTTGCTCACGGCTTCCTGGTGATGCTGAGCTACTGTTCTGGGATCACACTTACAGAACCTCTGAAGTGGCCAATGAGAGCCCTGTTAGAGCTCTCCAAAGAGACAGAGCCAATGGGATAGATAGATAGATAGCTAGGATGATAAATAACACATAGACAAATAAATGATGACACTGATGATGATGGTGGTGGTGATGATGAATGGATGGATAGATATAATGATGGTTGATACATAGATGATGATATAGACAATTGGTAGATTGATGACAATGCTGATAGATGACAAGTGATAACTATAGATATAGATGATAGTTTATACATAGATGATGATAAAAATAAATAATAGATGGATATAGATGATTGATAATATGTAGATACACAGATAGATATTACATAGACAAATAGATGACAATGACAATGATGCTGCTGGTAGATGAACAGATTGATGATGATGATGGTCAATGGCAGATGGTGACCTAGAGAGATAGAGAGAGATGAAGGGGATCATTAGGGGAGTGGGCTCGCGCTATTTCAGAGGCCGCATTAGGCTGTCTGCCAGCTGGAGAACTCTGGGATGCTGTAGCACGGCTCAGTTCAAGTCCAGAAGCCTCAGAATCAGGGAAGCCAGTGGTGAAACGCCCCATCTGAACCTGCAGATTGCAGAACCCGAGTTTTGCTGTGCTTGGGCAGGAAAAGAATGGTGCCTCTGCCCCCAGAGGAGGAGGAGCGAATTCATCTTTCCTCGGCCTCTTTGTTTCTTATGGACCCCCGCTGACTGGCTGAGAGCCCGCCCATGTGGAGGGTGGATCCTTCCCACACGGTCTCATGACTTCCATACCAGGCTCCACTGAAAGCACCCACACAGACACTCAGTCCTAGGAATCCCTTAGTCTAGTCAAGTTCACACCTAGAGCCACCCACCCCAAAGTCAGTTTGCTGTTTCCAGCAAGCTCTCAATAAAGCACCAACAAAGACTGAGTGCCCAGGTCTCAGGCTGGAGGCGGATCTGGCTGTCCCCAGTGAGCAGCAGCGCTGTGCCGGCCTGCAGGTCGTTGGGTGGTGAAGAAGACGATTTGTGATCACCCAGAACCAAGTTTGCATCCTAATAAGCGCTGCTCCCTGCTCACCATGAGACCCTCATCACTGGGAGTTTCTTAACCCCTCAGGGTCTTGACCTCTTCATCTGCAGAAATAAATAATAAATCTGCCTTCTCAAGGTGTAGCCAAGCTCCACATTGATGATCGCCACACTAGACCATTCCCCTGGACCGGGGACCCTTGCTCACCCATTCCCAAAGGAACAGGCATCAAACACTGGGATCTCCGAAGTCTCCCTCCAACCACCTCTCTCCCCTGCACTTTCTTCTCCCACGGACTTCCTCATGCCAGCTGTAGGCAATTCATCCCTCCAGTTGGTCAAACCGAAGGTACTGAAATCGGTCCAGGAGCTGGTCTGAGCCTTGTGCCCCGGTGTCCAGCGTCTCACCGTCTCTCACCTAAGGGACCTCTCATGCTTCCATCCTGCTGCCCTGCACTCAACCTCCTCATACGCTGCAGAGCTGGGGATGCCCAGACCATGAAGGCCCACCCATGCCCCCTACAAGGAAGTCTCGCACACCTGGGACTGAGAAAGAAAGAAGGCAATTCCCTCCTCTGCTCGCCCCCACCCCGCCGAAGCAGAGACCACCCACAGCCTTACACATGGGAGGAACACCTGCTGACCATCTGGGCTCCAGTCTTCCCTTCCCTGGTGCCTGCCAGGGTACTGGGGCAAGCGAGGCATTGTGGTGAGGGTGGCAGCTGTCGGGCACTGCTGGGTAGAGTGGTGGCAGGAGCGTGGTGAAGAGTCCCCCCTCTCCTTCCCCAGGAGGATCGCACTCACGGAAATGTGCAGACAGCACTGGAAGGCAAAGGTTTGCTCAGGAGCTAACCCCAAACTCCAGAGCATCCTGGACCACGTGCCTGGGCACAGGTGTAGCACAGAGTCACATTCTTCCCATAATCCTGTTCTTGTCCTGAGACTGACACCATCACCAGGCATGGCGCTTTTGTTGATTGTCTGCACAGACACTGTACAGACTTGAGCCCCACCCTGGGGCTAATGGCAGAGCCCCCAGTGAGGTACTGAAAAGATGATCAGATGCGGCTGGTGCTGTGGCATAGCGGGTAAAGCCACAGCCTACATTGCCAGCATCCTGGCTGCTCCACTTTCAATCCAGCTCTCTGCTATGGCCTGGGAGAGCAGTAGAAGATGGCCCAAGTTCTTCAGCCCCTGCACCCACATAGGAAGACCCAGAAGAAGCTCCTGGCTCCTGGCTTTGGATCAGCCCAGCTCCAGCCATTGCAGCCACTTGGGGAGTGAACCAGTGGGTGGAAGACCTCTCTCTCTCTCTCTCTCTCTCTCTGCCTCTGCCTTTCTGTAACTCTTCCTTTCAAATAAATAAATAAATCTTTCTTTAAAAAAAAAAGATGATTAAGGTCCCCTCTTGCCTCCAGCCCCAGGAACCAGCCCATCCCCTCCTCACCGGCCCCAGAGGTACTCTTCCGGACAGGTGCACTTCAGCTTAGGAGGTAACCACGCCCCCATAAGCCCCTTGTAGGTTAAAAATGTGCTAAGTGGAACATGCATGCAATGCACCTGACTTTCAGAGTGCCGTACACAACACAGCACACTCCAGGCCACGGGCTGGTTCCCGCTGTGGCCGAGCATCTGGCTGGGAGCTGCTGTCCGTTGTGAGAGGACCAGATCACAGCCCAACAGTGAGGTTCAGTTCCAGAAGTGGAGTCTCTGCGGACATGCGTCACTTCCACCCACACCACCAGAAAGTCCGGAATCCTGGGAGGACCCTGTGGATTTCCACCACACAGATCTGGCTTTATGGAGCCTGAGCCTTGTTTGATTTCAGAAATACTAGAATAAAAAGAGTGTATCTTTCTGGTTATTAATCTTCTGATTTTTGTTCACTTATTTATCTAAATGGAAGATATTTTATTTCCCAACCAGCTGCTACATGAAGTGTGAGGAGTAGTGGAGAATCTAGATCCGTGTGCAGCTGAGCCAAGCCTTGTCAGCTGAGAGTGCAGAAGCATTTTCGCCCCTTGCTGGGTGGGATGGGGAGAGAACGGGGAGGGAAGGGGAGAGGGGAACCTCCACTCCATTATGTTTATCTATTGCTACCTTAGTGGAAAAAGCACTTGCCTGGCCCTTTCCCGCATTGACCAGGGCTAACTTGCACACAGCATCTCGGCTCCCACAGCTGCTGCAGATCTGGCTACAGGCAAAATGGTTCAGACGGGAATGTGGCTGGGGCTGAGCCCCCAGAGTCAGGGGGGCTGGCCAAGGGGAGAGAAGCTGGGCTTCACGATTCACCCACGGTCAGGGATGGGGGCAGCTTGCAGTTGGACCTGAGACTGCGAGTTCCTCTGTTGCCTGAGCTGTAGTCTCCAGGCTCTGCATTGGCCACCAGCTTGGGTTGTAGCTCATAGGTCAAGGCAGGAGCCAGGTTCCAGCCAATAAGCACTTCTGTCTCATCCTTAAGCACCAATTCCCACGCACAGCTCCAGCAAGGAGTGGTTTCCAAATATTGGAGTTACGACACTTGTTAAGATTCCCACATCCCACATCAGGGAACCTAGGTGCGATTCCCAGTTCCAGCTCCTGATTCCAGCTTCCTGCTAAGGCAGACCCTGGGCGGGGGTAGCAGGTGATGACTCCAATAATTGGATCCTGGCGACCCACGTGGGATACCTGGGTTGTGTTCCCAGGTGCCGGCCATTGAAGGCATTTTGGAAGTGAACTACCAGTTCACTCTGTGTCTGTGCTTCAAAAAGACAAAGAAGTGAACAATTTAGAAATGTGTCTTACTGAATGGAACTTCTCCACCCTCTCCTTACAGACGAAGGGCTAAGGCTACAGTGCCTGGTCAAAATAATACTGATTGGTCATGCAGAATAAATTCTCCATGGGCCCGATTCTTCCTCCAAACACTGCTAGGATGGTTATCTCCATGGGACACCTGGACTGGGCCACAGGGTTCCTGGAGGCTTGGTCAACAAGACGTCTCGGCTGGGAGATGGGATAAAGCAGGTTGTTCTGCACAATGTCGTTGAGCCTCATCCAAGTGGTCCAAGTGCGAACAGCAGCGAAGGCTGGTCATCCTCTAAGGAAGAGGGGATTCTCCCACCCATGAGCCTTCGCGCTGGGGGAGCATCAGCTCTTTCTGTTCCACCGCACGCCACGGGCCATTAGACTCAAACTGAAGCCCTGCTCCTGCAGGTGTGGGGCTTGTCAGCATCCTTCTTCACACAATCAATTCCTTGTAAAACAAGTGCCGGAGCTGGCATCAAACCCAGGTACTGCTATGTGGGGCATGGGCAACTTACCCACCGGGCCGAATGCCCGTAACACATGAGCTTTCACACCTGCACGTGCGCACACACACACACACACACACACACACAACGGACTCCAAAAAGTTCATGGAAGAATGGAACCAATATAAGTTTATTTTGGTGCAAAGAAATAGAAACCCATGCATAAAAGGGACATCCAAAAAGCTCATGAAAAACACTTATTAAAATATGAAAAAATAAAATGCATTTTAAAAATGTTTGCATACAAAGAAACCTACCTTTTGATTCCATTTTTTAAAATATTTATTTATTTGAAAGTCAGAGTTACACAGAGAGAGGAGAGGCAGAGAGAGAGAGAGAGAGAGAGAGAGAGAGGTCTTCCATCCACTGGTTCACTCCCAAATGGCCGCAACAGCCGGAGCTGTGCCCATCCAAATCCAGGAGGCAGGAGCTTCTTCCTGGTCTCCCACATGGGTGCAGGGGCCCAAGAACTTGGGCCATCTTCTACTGCCTTCCCAGGCCATAGCAGAGAGCTGGATCAGAAGTGGAGCAGCCGGGCTGGCGCCACAACTCAATAGGCTAATCCTCCGCCTGTGGCTCCAGCACCCAGGTTCTAGTCCCGGTCGGGGCGCTGGATTCTGTCCCGGTTGCTCCTCTTCCAGGCCAGCTCTCTGCTGTGGCCAGGGAGTGCAGTGGAGGATGGCCCAAGTGCTTGGGCCCTGCACCCGCATGGGAGCCCAGGAGAAGCACCTGGCTCTTGCCTTCAGATCAGCGTGGTGTACTGGCCGCAGTGCACCAGCCGCGGCGACCATCGGAGGGTGAACCAGTGACCAAGGAAGACCTTTCTCTCTGTCTCTCTCTCTCACTGTCCACTCTGCCTGTCAAAAAAAAAAAGTGGAGCAGCCGGGTCTCCAACCAGTGCCAATATGGGATGCTGGCGCTTCAGGCCAGGGTGTTAACCCACTGAGCCACAGCACCAGCCCCAGTTCCATTATTGCATGTACTCTTTGGAGTCCCTTCATATACTCTATTACTCTGTTACTCAGAAGACCCTAAGACATCTAATCCCCCATAAGGTCACAGCCAGAGCCTCCATGCCAGGCTGCCAGACCCCTGGTTGGAGGGAGGGAGGCTCATATCCAGGCACTTTGCAGACAGCTTCTTCTTAGGAGCATCTCAAAGCAGAGGACTCTCGTCTATGGGGGCAGGGCAAGGGCAGGCACGTTAAACCCAGGACAATGGGGCACATCTTCTAGGGTTCACTTCATGTGACAAGGTGATGGCCAAATAGTAAGCAGACATGGAGACGTACAAACAGAATGCAAACTTTGCAAGATGGATTTTAAATAAATCACAAGACAAGAGCACAGCGATATACTGTGGACTGATCTGGGGTCTTAATTATGTCTTCAAAACCTGTTAGCCTTTGTCTTGTCCATCATATCTGCAGGTCTTAGCCACCGACCTGGGGAATGTCCCCTGCAGCCAGGGATGTGGGCCCGGGGGCCATGAGAGGGCAGCAGGGACCAGTCCAGGGCCACCTGCCACCCTCCAGCCGTGGCCCTGGAGCACAGCCCAGCCTCCTCTCGGTTCACACAGCCTCTTCACACAGCTGGCAATGGCTTGGTCATCATCTCAGCATGCGACTTCCTGCTGTCTCAGACAGCTGCTTTGATACCCTGACAAGTCTGTCAATCATTTCTGTCTCCCTCTCATCTCCTTTTCTGCTGGGTCCCCGAGCCAGATGTGCACTGCTTTTCCAAGCAGCTCGCTGTCACTCCCCTCACTGTCCACATCATTACGCTTCCAATGACAGACGCCCCACGTCCACATCAACCACTTCCACGGCGCTCATAACTCAGGCTCCAACCTGCAGGTGCACGGAGATGCCCCCTGCTTTCCACCTGCCTCTCTGTCTGCCCCTCACACATCGCCTATCAGCAGGACCTGATATCCTGGCCACTGGCTCCGCCCAGCGGGAAGCCCTGGGCCATTGGGGACACCGCCCCAGGAGGGGAACACTGGACTCGGGAGTGAGTTACGAGAGCAAGTTGCTCTACAGCTGAACCTGACCCCTGACTTGCTGTCTGCCTCCTGTTTTGAGATTCAAAATCTTCCTCCCATCCACGCTCCTGCCACCATCAGCCGTGCCGTGAGGCAGCCAAAGAGGAAGCCTCAACCACACCATGCTCCATGAGCTATCAGTGTGCACAGCCGAGGGTTTCTGTATAAGGTGGCTCTCCTTGGATGTTTTGTTGCAGCAATGGAAGCAGCCTAACACACCCTCCCCTTCCCTTCTCCAGGCCACTACTCCTATACAACATAGCACAGTCTTCTTAAAACACAAACTGTACCACTGCCCCATAGATACCCCTAAGTGATTCCCACTGCACCAAGAACGCCAACCGAACGTCCCTCCAAGGCTACAAGACACAGTGCATCCCCTGCCACCTCCCTGATCCTTCCAACACACCAGGTCAGGCCACCCAGGCTGTCTTCCGGGCTCCTGGGTTCTTCTGCTCTGCAGGGTGTGGACTTCTGCCATTCTCTTTGTGTGGACGGCTCTCTCTTGCCTATAATAAACAGAGCTGGGACAAAGGACAGGCAAACAAGGCTGAGCTTCTGCAACGCTGACTCGAACACCTGCATCTTGAACAGAACTTGACCAACCGCAGCAGCTCAGCGGCCCCTGGCCACTCCCCTGGATCTCTTGTCCCCTGCATGGTTTGTTTCACATCGCTTGTTTTTGCTGTTTCAGTTCCAGGAATTCTGTGCATTTGCCTGCTTCTTTGTTCCCTGAATGCAAATGATATCAAGTCAAAGGTCATGGCCAAGTGATTCACCATGGAACCCCCAGTCACCACAGTGCCCAGGGCACTGGCCAAGGCCAGGACACAGCTGTGGAGTGCAAGAATTAATGAATGAACAAATGCTAACTCTGCAGTGTGGAAACTGTGAGTCCCTTGTGTGACTCAAAATGTGGACAGGGAGGATGGCGGGAGCGGGGGTGGGGAGTCTTGTTACACTATATGTAAAAAGGCACTTGAAAGTTGTAATAATTAAAATGGTGTGGCATTCACACACCGTTCATTCAGTGGAATACAATGAAAAGTCACTTAAGAGTCAAAATAACCTAGCATCCAATGTCATTACAATGGATTAAGTGAATTTGAATAGACTAAAAATTTGAAAGGAAAAATTAAGCCACATTATGTTTAATTGATGAACTCATAGAATAAAATTTATATTTATTATAATGTAATGAGAAAAGCATAATTATGACCCTAAAAGAAGAACCTTACAGAGAACTTTTTACTTATTTTTAATACTTATTCATTTAAAATACAGAGTGGCAAAGGGAGGGGAAGAGAAGTGCAAGTGAGAGGGAGAAAGAGAGAGAGAGAGGGAGAGAGAAATCTTCCACCTTTTGGTTCACTCCCCAAATGGCTGCAATGGCCAGGATTGGGCTAGGCTGAAACCAAGAGTCTAGAATTCCACCCAGGTCTCCCACACAGGTGGCAGGGACCCAAGCACGTGGGTCATCTGCTGCTGCTTTCCCGGGCACATTAGCGGGGAGTTGGTTTGGTTGTAGAGCAGCCGGGATTTGAACCAGTGCTCATATGGGATGCCAACATTATAGGTTTTATAGCATTATATGGCAGCTTAGCCCTCTGCACTCCAGCACCGGCCCCCAAGAACCTCGATGTATTCAACTACGTAATAATGAAAAGCTCAAACTTAAAAATAATTACTGTAATTGGAAGATTTCCAACCTTGGTGGAGAGAAGAGAGCAGCAGGCCCTCTCCCCATCAAACAAGTATAAAATTGGGCAAGATTGTCAAAAACAAATATTCAGGACTCTGGAAATCGCCTGCCTGAGACTGCTCTGACTTCTAGAAGGAGCTGCCAGCAACTGCGTAGCTTATGAGCAACAGAAATTTGCATCCACGGTTCCAGAGGCCCGAAGCATGAGATGAGGTCCAGCACAGCCAGGGGCTGGCCAGGGCTCTCCTCTGGGCTGCAGGCAGCCAGCTCCTCTCTGTATCCTCACAAGGCAGAGAGGCAGAGCTTCCCGGTGCCCCTGTGGTAGGGCACTGATCCCGTTCATAAAGGCTCCAGCTTCACCGTTTAATGACCTCCCAAGCCCCTGTCCCCCAGAACTTCACATTCAGAGCACATACACTTGCGGGAGTCGGTGGTCTTCTCACCTAGGTCGTCCCCTCCCTCTTGCCAGCTCTGCTGGCACAGTGGCTTTGCCAGGCTGGCTGTGAAAACCGCATTCCCACTGCCAAAAGGGGCTGAGCTGTTTGGGAGTGCAGGGAAAACAAGCACCTGGTGGTGCTGTCAGTAGAAGTTGCAAACTCCGAAGAAAACCAGGAGGAAGCCCACAGCTCTGCTCGTGTGAAGTCGCAGTGCCTGTTGGGGTGAGGGGAACCAGTCAGAAACTTAATAGGGAGATTGTGGAAGAGCAAAATAAGCTATCCCCATGTCCTTGGCAGCCTGAAGAAACTCTGGCACTAGCAGGGAAGATTCAAGAGAGTCCAACAGAAACTAAATCTCCAGGCAGAGTTGAAAACGGCCTGGGCACTGGGCACTTGTATTCCCCAAGCCACATACAAATCAATCAGCAGACTGTGGTAGCTTCGTGAGTCCAAGATGGGTAAGCAGAAAATCTTCCCAGCCATTGGCTGGCTATCAATCTCTGCAGGCACAGGGCGACACTCAGGAAAGCAGGCTAACAGATAAAAATAAGAGTGGAGAAAACTAGGCAGACATATCAACAACCACTCTTGTTTAGCAGACAGATCAGATTAAGTACAAAGCAGTTCTTTTTCTACTACGTAGAAGAAACCACAATCTAGAATTGCTAAAATGTATTATTTTACATTTTTAAGTTTTTTTCCTGTGGGAGAGAGGAAGACCACGCTCCCATCCACAGATTCCCCTCCCAGGTGCCCACAGTGGCTAGGGCGGAAGCCAGGAGCTGGAAACAAAACCCAGGTCTTCCACATGAATGGCAAGAATTCAATTACCGGAACCATGATCTGTCCCCTCCAAGAGTGTACATTAGCAGGAAACTAGAATCAAGAGCCAGAGCCAGAATCAAACCCAGGTAATCTGACATGGGGCATAGATCCCTTTTTTTAAGATTGCATTTATTCATTTGAAAGGTAGAGTTACAGAGAGAGAGGAGGAGAGACATAGAGAGAGATAGTCCATCTACTGGTTCACTCCCCAAATGGCCACATCAGCTGGGGCTGGGCCAGGCTGAAGCCAGGAGCTTCTTCCAGGTCTCCCATGTAGGTGCTGGGGCTCAAAGAGTTGGGCCATCCTCTGCTGCTTTCCCAGGCACATTAGCAGAGAGCTGGATCAGAAGTGGAGCAGCCAGGACTTGAACCAGCACCCATATGGGATGCCAGGGCTGCAGGCCATGGCTTAACTCATTGTGCCACAGCACCAGCCCTAGACATGAGTCTCTTAACTGGCATTTTTAGTGCTAGGCTAAAGGCCTATCTCAAAATATGCCTACTTTTCCACAAAAAGTCACAAGGCATGCCCTGAAATGGCAAAGTATTAACTATCTGGTGAGAGAAGCGGGAAATGGTAAGCTGATGCTGAGTGGGCCCCGCTGTTGAATCTTGATTTAGCAGACAGACTTCGATGCGGCTATTGTAAACATGTTCAGAGAATTTTAAAAAGACCGTGTTTAAATAAATAAAACAGAATGCTACCTTCACATCATATACAAAATTAACCAAAAATGGCTCAACAACCAAAATATAAGATCTAAAGCCATAAAACTCTTAGAATACCACATAGGTTAAACTGCAACCTGCAATGCCCCACATCCCATAAACGCACCAATTCAAGCCCAGCTGTTCCATTTCCAATCCAGTTCCCTGTTAATGAGCCTGGGGAAATAGCAGAAGGTGGCCTGAGTGCTTGGGCCCCTGCCACCCAAGAGGGAGACCCATATGAAGTTTCTGGCTCTTGACTTTGGCCTGGCCCAGCCCCTGCCATTTTTCCCACTTGGGGAGTAAACCAGCAAATGGAAGATCTCTCTCTCTCTCTCTCTCTCTCTCATACACACACACACACGCGCACGCACATCTCTTTCTGTAACTGTAGGTTTGAAATAAATGAAGAAATCTTCTAAAAAAGAATGAAACATAGGAGTAAATCTCCATAATCTTGGCATTGACAACTGATTCTTGAGACACATAAAACATGACCAACAAAAGAAAAAACAGATAAATTATGCTTCATCAAAATTCAAACTTCACCCTTCAAAGGAATATCAAAAAAGAAAAAAAAAGTCTACAGAATGGGAGAAAAGATTTGCAAATCATCTATCTAATGAGGGTCTAGCATAAAAAAAACTCTTAAAACTTAACAATAAAAGATAAATACCCATTTTTAAAAATGGACAAAATTCCTAAATAGATCTTTCCCCAAAGAAGGTATACACATGGCCAACAAGAACATAAAAGATAAAATCTAAATCAAAACCACTGCGAGGGAACACTTCACACAGAAAACAGCAAAGGTGAAATGTACAGAATGCAGAATACTCCCCCATTACTGGGGGGAGTGTGATGTGGGAGCCACACTGTGGAAACGAGTCCAGCATTTCTTCAAAAAGCTAAATATAGAATGAGCATAAGAGCTAGGCACTGTAGACATATGCCTGAGATAATAAAGAACAGGTACTCAACTGCACATATGTGTACATCGCAGCGACACTGTTCAAAAAAGAACATAGTGGAAACAGCCTAATGTCTTTCAAATCATAAAAAGATATGAAGCTTTAATATGTACTACAGTGTGGATGAGGGTTGAACCATCATGCTCAGAATATCACGTGTTGTATGATTCCACTTGAATGAAATATCCAGAATACATCCAAATATCTGCACAGGCTGGTGGCTTCCAGGGACTGAGTAAAGCGTGGAACAGGGTGCATCTGCTTAATGGATGTTGGTTTATTTTGTGCGTGATGAAAATGCTTGGAGACAACTTTGTGAATATCCTTAATGCCACTGAATTGTATGCTTGAAATTACACAAATTTCATCTTGATTTTTAAAAAAATTTTTAAATCAAAGGAAAATATAATAACAATGACTCAAACTAAGAACCAAAATGAAAAGCATAAATGGTGAAAATAAGCTGAGTGAAAATCTTAGATGACAAGTATAATAAAAGAATAAAATGAAAATTGTTAGGTGGGGTAAATATTAGATTTGGGATGACAAAATAAAAAATTAGTAAATTTGAGGGGTGATAAATAAAATTTATCAAACATGAATAACAAAGAAAAATATTTCCTAAAATAAACACACTCATGGGACAACACCAAGCATGCCAACATACAAACAGTGGGAGTTCTAGAACTACAGAAGAGAGAAAGCTTCAAAAACAGTATTCAAAGGAATAGTCTTCAAACCTCCCAAATCTGATGAAAAACAAAAATACACAGGTTCAAGAAGCTCCAACCAAATGTAGGATAAACATATTGTAGTCAGCCTGTAGAAAGGTAAAGTCAACCAGAGAATGTTGAAAGCAGTAAGAGTAAAACCACTCATGATGTACAAAGGACTAACAATGTGATCATGGCAGACTTTGCATCAGAAACAATGGAAGTAAAAAGGCAGTGGAATGACATTCACCTGTAGTAGAGACTAAGCTATAGCCAACTCAGTGATCACTGACAAGTAACAATATCCCTGAATAAAACATTAAAAGTTTGTTGGTAGCTAATCTGCCCACCTGAGATACCATAGGAAGTTCTTCAAGGCAAGAGGAAACAACATTGACAATATATCAAATCCACAGGAGGAAATTAAGAGCCTAAAAAGTATGAATATGTGAGTGGATATAAAAGACTGACTGATCGTATTTGTAAATACTTTCTTCTCTTACTTTCTTGCAGAAACACAATATTGCAGAGAGGAATTACAACTGATGTTGATAATACCACAAAGAAGCATGGAGAAATGAAGCTATATTGGAGCAAAATGGCTGAGCTTTATTGAAGTTAGGTCAGTATTAACCAGAAGTACATTATGAACCTCAACTTGTATGTTTTAAACACATAGACCATGAAAAAAAATTTCACAAATACATAATTAAATAAATAGAATTAAAATTTTTGTTTAATACAAACAAGGAAAAAGAGGGACAGAGGAACAACAACAGAGAGACATGAGACATATTAAAAACGAACAGCCAAATTCAGATGTAAATCAACCATATCAATAATTATATTAAATATGACAGAACTAACCTCTGTAAACAAAACACAAGTATGATTGACTGGGTAAAAAGCAGAATCCAAGTATATTTTTTTTCTGATCAGCTAGTTTTTTCAACTTAATATTTTATTATTTTTTGAGATGACATATTTTTATTTACATTATAGTTAAGGGCTTAATGGCTCTACCATCTAAAGAGTTCAACAAATAAAAAGCAAAATGACCAGAGTCCAGCAGGATAATACACAAGAGCTGTAAACAATCACCAAATAAAAAGATGTTGAACTCCACTAATATAAATTTTAAAGCAGTCACAAAAGCACTAATTCTAAAGTAGTATATAATTCCTATCAATTTAAAACAAAGTTTGGCAAAACACTATATTTACAGCAAAACTGTTATACTCAGGCATTTCTCTTTGTTTGATAAGGGACATACTTTAGATTAAAAGATATGAACAAATCAAAGGAAAATAATAGGAAAAGATGCAACAGTGTTTTTTAACAAAATGAAGTGGTTACATTAATATCAGAGATAATCAATTTTAAAATAAATTTTCCTAAAAAGAGTGATATTTCAATAATAAAAGGCTTAATACATCTAGAAGATGTAAAAATGTTATATGTATATGAGTCTAATAATGAAACACCAAAATACAAGAAGCAAAAACTTACAGAAATGAAATGAGAAATAGGTGAGTCATTGAATATAGTTGGAAACATCAACAACACACTCCAAATAATAGATCCTCAGTAAAGACACAAACAACTCAGACAAAGCTCTCAGCCATTCTGACCTAAGAGTCATATAACATCCAAAGAGAAGCACGTCTTCTTCTCAGTGCATGGAGAAGATGCCTCAACCTGATTTAAAAAAAATTATGAAAAACCAAACAGCCCTGATGACTGATGAAAAGCTGTGTGATTTCCCCCTAAAATCAGGAATAAGGCAGAGATGTCTACTCTTACCTTTTCTATTCACTGTTGCAGTGGAGGACTTAGCCTAAGTAATAAAGCAAGAAAAAATGAAATTAAGGGCATATAGGTTGAAAAATAAGTAAAACTCTAGCATACATTACTAGAACTAACAAAAGAATTCACCATAATCATGGTGGATCAAGTTGATATGAAAAATGCTATGTCTATATACTACCAAATGGGAGGACGAAACAAAAAATAAGAAAAAAACTTTAATCACAATAGTATGTATCAAAGCAAACACTTGGGGATGTACACACTGGAACTACAAACTACAACTACAGAACTTGAACACTGAAAGCTACTAGTCGTTATATGAAACTCCATGGATGAAACTCAACATATTAAGAGGAAAAAATTAGACACAAAAGATTACAGGATGCATGATTCAATGTACCTGAACTTTCTATAAAATGCAAACCTATAGTAATAGTAGAATGAGAATTGACTGCAGATAGTCAAAAGGAAAATTTTCAGAGTGGTAGAAATATTCTAAAACTAGATCGTGATCATTTTGTTGACACACACTTAGAAGAACGTATTAAATTGCAACACTTTTCAGATGCTGGGAAATGGAAGTTATATTTCTTTTTTTTTTTTTTTTTTTTTTTTTTTTTTAGACTTTTTTTTTTGACAGGCAGAGTGGACAGTGAGAGAGAGACAGAGAGAAAGGTCTTCCTTTGCCGTTGGTTCACCCTCCAATGGCCGCCGCTGCAGCCGGCGCACCGCGCTGATCCTGGCAGGAGCCAGGAGCCAGGTGCTTTTCCTGGTCTCCCATGGGGTGCAGGGCCCAAGCACCTGGGCCATCCTCCACTGCACTCCCTGGCCATAGCAGAGAGCTGGCCTGGAAGAGGGGCAACCGGGACAGAATCCGGCGCCCCGACCGGGACTAGAACCCGGTGTGCCGGCGCCGCAAGGTGGAGGATTAGCCTATTGAGCCACGGCGCCGGCTAGGAAGTTATATTTCAATACAGCTAAGAAGACACGATTATGACTCTTCTGGTAGTAGTGTAACTGGTGACTTTAACTGTCAGCCCTCACAACAAAATAAAAGTTAAAAAAAACAATATAGTTCAAATAATATTTAAAATAATAAAAAAAAAGAAAAGAAAAACTAGACAGCATGCTGAAATAAAAACCAAGCTAAAGAGCACAGTGCTGACATAATAGAGAAGAAAACCCAACCCATGACCGGTGGGAAGTGGGGGTTGAATTCCTAGCGTGTGGGGTTGAATTTATTTGAGCATAAATAGAAGTTTCAGCGAGGAGAACTGAACGGTGCTTTGACCAGGCTCTCAAAGCAAAACACATCAAGGACTGCTCTCGGGACGCAGCAGGGAAAGCTGAGGGAGCCAGCTCTCAGGGAAGAAATGCTGGAAAGTTTGCTTTGGAAAGTGGGCGTGAGTCAAGAAAAATAAAGAGTTGGAAGCAAAGAGATGAGTTGAGAATATTTTAAAAATCCCCCTCCGCCTTGCGGCGCCGGCACACCGGGTTCTAGTCCTGGTCGGGGCGCCGGATTCTGTCCTGGTTGCCCCTCTTCCAGGCCAGCTCTCTGCTGTGGCCAGGGAGTGCAGTGGAGGATGGCCCAGGTGCTTGGGCCCTGCACCCCATGGGAGACCAGGATGAGTACCTGGCTCCTGCCATCGGATCAGTGCGGTGCACCGGCCGCAGCGGCCATTGGAGGGTGAACTAACGGCCAAGGAAGACCTTTCTCTCTGTCTCTCTCTCTCACTGCCCACTCTGCCTGTCAAAAAAAAAAAAAAAAAAACCAAAGAATCTACCAATTAGTAAACGTAAGTGAATTAGAATGGTTGCTGGATATAAGAGCAATACGTTTTAAAAGTGTTTACATCAGCCACAAACGTAATGCGAAATTAAGAAGCAACATTTACAGCAAACATCAAATAAAATTTTATCTAAAAAAACTAGTCATAAACATAGCAAAAAATGAATCTGTGTATATCAAAATCATAATTCGTTGTTGATGAATGTAAAGGAACATAAATAGAAAGATATTTCATGTTCATAGATGAGAAGCATGATTTGGAAAACTTTCAGTTTTCTCCAGGCATTTTTGAGGAGTGTAACAAGATGACTGTTTTCATTTTCTCTTGCTGTGAAACAAATTATCACAAATTCATAAGCTTTTAAAAACAAATATTTGTTATCTCACATTTTCCCTGGATCAGGAGTCCAGGCAGGTTCACTTGCGTTTTTGCTCAGTCTCACAAAGCTGCAGTCAAAGCCATTGCTTTCTCATCTGGGGGTCAAGGTCCTCATCCAAGCCCACAGGGTTGGGGGATTTCGTTCCTTGTAGATGACGATTGCAATCTCAGCTTCTAGAGGCTGCTTAGCCGCCAGCACTGTGGCCGTCTCCACAGCCAGAGTAGACGGTGGCACCTTGATTCCTCAAGGGGAGCAGGCTGCATGCTAGCCAGACTGAGTGTGTGTGTGTGTGAGTGTGTGTGTGTGTGTGTGTGTCAGAGAGAGAGTGTGTGTGAGAGTGTTAGAGAGTGTGAGAGTGTGTGTATGTGTGAGAGAGTGTGTATGTGTGAGAGAGAGTGTGTGTGTGAGAGAGTGTGTGTGTGTGTATGTGATAGAGAGAGAGAGAGAGGACTTCAAGAAGTTCATGGAAAATGGAATTGAAAGACAAGTTTATTGTTTTATTTTTTAATTTATTTTATTTAAAGGGAAGAGTTTGGGCGCAAAAAACGTTTGAAATCCATGCAAAGTTGTTCCGAATATACATTTGAAGAGCCCTCATATGCATGAATTTCAAAACAAACATAGTTTTTAAAATTTATTTATCTATCCATCTATTTATTTGTTATTTGAAGGACAGAGTGACAGAAAGAGGGATAGGCAGAGGGGGAGTCCATCTTCTGGTTCACTTCCCGAATGCCCGCAACAGCCGGGCTGGACAGACAGAAGCCAGGAGCCAGGAACTTCATTCCAGTTTCCCCCACGGGTGACAACAACCCAAGTACTACAGGCGCATTAGCAGGAAGTCAGATCAGAAGTGGAGGCAGGACTCGATCCCAGGCACCCCAATATAGGATGCGGGCATCCCAAGCAGTGCCTTAACCCACTGCACCACAACACCCTACCACTAAACTCACCTTTTAATTCCATGGTCTATGGAGTTTTAGAAGTACTGTCGTGTCCCCAAAAGAAATGCATGGGTATGTGTACCAAGAGACTCACACAAAAACCTTCACAGCCACATTACCCACTGTGGCAAAAACTGGAGATTACCTCCGTGTCCATCAGCAGAATAATGTAGAAACACATCAATGGTGCTCGGTAGAGAAATTAACTACAGCACCAGGCAGGCAAGAACAGAATGTGTATTCTGAATTATGCAAAGTTCAAGACACCAGCGATGCTGCAGCATTGAGGAATGCATGCTCACGTGGTAACTAGGAGGAAAGGCAAGGATCTGTGTGGAAGCGTGGTGGTGTCTTTGTTTCATTTCGTTTTTGCTGGGGAAGAGAGACGCCTGGGAAGGAGCAGGACGGTTCTGACTGTGGGCTTGGGCAGGAGCTTCCCGGGTGTTCACGACGGGCTCCGCCGCAAGCTGTGTGTTTCTGGTTGGTTTGTTTGTTATGATATATCACAATAAAACGGTTTCAATGAGAGTAAATAAAACATAGTGCAACGTGCATGGTAAAATTTTACACCTGGGGTGGGCATTTAGCCTAGCAGCTAAGAACTTGTGTCCCTTTTCAATGTGCCTCGGTTCAACGCCCAGCTCCTGCACCCTAGCACAGCTTCTTGGGAGACAACAGTGACCGCTTAAGTGGTTGGGCCCCTGCCACCCAGAGAGGGGTTCTGGATGGAGTTCCTGCCTCCCAGCTCCGGCCTGCCACTGCTATGACTTGCAGGCACTTAAGGAGTGAACCCATGGATGGCAGCTTCCTTACGTGTTTTCTCTCTCTCTCTCTCTCTCTCTCTCTCTCTCTCTCTTTCCTTGTCATCTGCATCTCAAGTAAATAAGTAATTTAAAAAAAAAAACTTAGCCCTTTAATATATAATCAGCTTTTACAAATCAAATGGGCAATTATAAATAGAAAAATGAAAGATTTAAAAAGTAGGAATACAACTGTCTACTAAACATGTGTAAGTAGTCAGTCTCAAAAACCAAAGGAAGTTGGCTTAATTTTTTTAAGATTTATTGTATTTATTTGAGAGACAGAGTTACAGAGAGAGGCAGAGAGAGAGAGGTCTTCCATCTGTTGGTTCACTCCCCAGATGGCCACAACGGCCGGAGCTGCGCTGATCCGAAGCCAGGAGCCAGGAGCCAGGATCTTCTTCTGGGTCTCCCACATGAGTGCAGGGGCCCAAGGACTTGGGCCATCTTCTAATGTCATCCCAGGCCATAGCAGAGAGCTGGATTGGAAGAGGAGCAGCCGGGACTTGAACCGGCGCCCATATGGGATGCCTGTGCTTCAGGCCAGGGCTTTAACCCGCTGCACCACAGCGCCAGCCCTGAAGTTGGCTTAATTATACAACGGAAATGTCCAACGATAAAGGGATTTTAGTGCAATAGGCAACTATTAATCACTAAAAGTGATGCTATAAATAATGTTGTGATATGGAATCATGGTAATGACTTAATAAATGAATAATATAGGTTATAAAGCTCCTTAAATACAGGGGCAGGGGAAGCCCTTGATCTATTAAAAGTTCATGTTATAAAATTGAATATTGTGATCCATTTTTCAGGAAGAAATCTATATGTAGATATGTATTTATTCATATGCACAAGAAATGATGAGATGGTACATTTCAAAAGGTTGAGTTATGATCTCAGCACTGAGATTACAGATAATTTTAATTTTATAATTTTCTTTGTGTGTATTCTAAATTGTTCACAGTGAGCATTATTAGCTATGAAGACGAAAAAGAAAAACAAGATTCTTTTGTAATGATGGGCCAAGAATCTAGTGGAGCCGGGACTGCACAGTGGGGGTGGGGAGTGAATGCCCCGCCCCACCCCCACCCCCGCCTCCCATTGACTCTTTCTGTCTGTAGGGATGGTTTTCCTTCAGTAAATAAATTAGATCCACACGGAACCTGTGTGGCAGCGGAGAGGCGATTCTTGGTCCAAATCGGTGCTCGGGCAGCTCATAAACATTAAAGTGTCAGGTGCAGCCCACCCTGCCACGTGGCCCAAAGCCAACCTGGAGTAAGGTGAAGGTTGCCGGTTATGGAACCGTGCACGTCTGTCTGCGCAGGGCCAGGAAACGCGGCAGCCAAAACCAGGAATGGCCATGGTGTGGAGGTGCCTGTTTCAGTCAGATCACCAGGAATTTCTCATTGCTGTGGACCAGATGATTTTTTATTCTAATTCAATGTTAGCAGTAACACTGGGATGTTCACAAACGCCGCTCTCAGAGCCACCTAGAAGGCGGAGGAACACAGCAGAAGCTCCCAACAAATGTTTGTAAAGATTTATTTATTTATTTGAAAGGCAGAGTTACACAGAGAGAGAAGGAGAGGCAGAGAGAGGAGAGGGGGGAGGGAGGGGGAGAGAGAGAGAGAGAGAAGTCTTCCATCTGCCGGTTCACTCCCCAGATGACCGCAACAGCCGGAGCTGCGCTGATCCAAAGCCAGGAGCCAGGAGCTTCTTCCCGGTCTCTCACATGGGTTCAGGGGCCCAAGGACTTGGGCCATCTTCTACTGCTTTCCCAGGCCATAGCAGAGAACTAGATCGGAAGATGAGCAGCCGGGATACGAACCAGGGCCTATATGGGATTCTGGCACTGCAGGCTGCGACTTTACCTGCCATGCCACAATGCTGGCCCCTCCCAACAAATTAACACGTCCCCCATCCCTCGATGTGGAGAGCGACCTCTCTCCCCACCCACCTGCCCCCCTCACAGGGTTAATAAAGGCCCTGCTTTAATTCCTTCAGGAAGCCAAGGTGCTCTGTAGAGGGGCAGCCTTTGGCCATCATGACACCTGTAACTTGAGTCAAGATTTCAGTTTATCCACACCTAGTCACCACCACCAGCAACTCTTCCCCTCTCTCTCCTTCTCAGTCTCTTTCCTGATGAGCAGTGGGGCCTCCCAGCTGTTTCCTGGGACCCTCTGCAAAGAGAAGCTGAGTTATCAAAAGGATGGGTGGGCCTGTGGGTCGTTCCAGGCATTAGATTCACACCAGAAAAAACTGAGACGGTACAGGGCTCCTTGGCTCCATCCCTAACAACATGTCATTAAAAATCTAAGCCATGGGGCCGGCGCTGTGGTGTAGCAGGATAAGCCTCCGCCTGTGGTGCCGGCATCCCATATGGGTGCCAGTTTGTGTCCCGGCTGTCCCTCTTCTGATCCAGCTCTCTGCTATGGCCTGGGAAAGCAGTGCAAGATGGCCCAAGTGTATATGCCCCTGCACCCACATGGGAGACCTGGAGGAAGCTCCTGGCTCCTGGCTTCAGATGGGCCCAGCTGCAGCCATTGCAGCCGTTTGGAGAGTGAACCAGCAGATGAAAGACATCTACCTCTCAAATAAATAAATAAATCTTTTAAAAAATCTTAGCAGTAAATATAAATTGAGTTCAAGGAAGTCCAAAAACTGCCCTAATTCCCATGACGGTCTCTCTGATTGTGGAAGTGTTAAATTTGGGTTTCCTGTCCTGTGCTCTGCTTTAGAGCATCCTAGGCCATCTGCCCACACCAAGGTGCTTTTGTCTCCTATGACTTAGTTGGGTAATTTCTAGGTTACCCAAATGAGTTGTTTTGATTTGGTTCGAAATGCCATGACCCCTATCACACTGCAAATTATTGCTAATGACAGGGGATTCCTACAACATTCTAGGTAAGGCAGCCCGGGCAGCCACAGCCATGATTGTGCACAGCCAGAGTTTCCCAATTTGCAGGAAACCAAAGCAGCTGAGTTCACATGCTGGAGGGACTGCAAGGGTCAGACATCAAGATGCTTTTGTGTGTACGTCTTTGTGTTTGTGTGTATGTGTGTGTGTCTGCTCTAGACTTAGAACCCACACTTTTATTTAATAAAAGAGTTTTGAATGGCTGCGCTCTTCCGGAGCAAATGTTGGACAGAGATGGTGACGAAACTCATTTGGTCAGAACATTAAGGAAAAAGAAGATTGGGACTTGGGGACAGCTGGGCCATCTGCAGAGAGAGAAAACTCTGGGCAACCACCCAGCCACTAGCACAGCAGGGGACCAACATCACTGTCTCTGCAGGCATCCCTTTCCTGCTAAGGAAATGTCTCAGTCTGAGCCAGAGAGATGTCTTGCCTGCAGCCCACTTCACCCAGTGTAGACGCAACCCCCGGCCTGACAGTCATCCTTTTAATTCAGCTGCAATGAAGTGCTCTCGCAGCCCTGACAATATTCTCTTGTGCACCAAAGGAAGTGAATAATAATTAAAGGGCCCTTTGGACAATATCCTTCTATCTGAGGAATCATACACTCAAATAATCTAATTTGTAAAACCTCTTCACTACCTTACTGCCTAGCTTCCATTTTCTTTTGCATATATTTTCACCACTCAACTAATGATGGATTGAGGGAATTAAGACATGGTTGATTGCATCTCATAAAGGCACTTGGAGGCATTTAAGATTGCTAGCATCTTTTTTCTTTCCAGCACCTTCTAATGTAATGTGTTCTCTGAACACATGTGTAAGACACACATTGATATTAAAAGCTGTATTCTATACAGCCTAATAAAAAGGATGACGCATCAAAAGCCAGAGTTAACATCTAACACGTACTATAATCATCCACGAGATTGGAATAAAGGAAGCGGTGTAGGGTTGACATCACCAACCTGCCTTCACTCCCCACTGTCTGTGCACAGGGCAAAGCTAAGCAGCCACACGAAGATGGCAGGGCTGCTGTGCCCGTGACAATGGGACATCGTGATAGCACCACATTCTGTCACCATTTGTGACCTGCTGTTTCCGAGTACATGAACAAATGCTTGCAAGGATGAAGACACTCAGTGTATTTTGTATCCTGGAGAAGCAAAAGAGGAATAGTCCTGCCGGGGACATGGGATCTATCCCCTACATCAACCATGCAAGCATATGACCTGAGCCTGGGAAGCAGTACCCAGAGCTGCAGGTCACTGTAAAAACAAGTTACAGCTGCCCACTGGGAGGCAGAACAGTGCTTGTGGGGCAAGCGTTTGTGGTATAGTGACGTAAGCCACCGCTTTGGAAATCCACATGCCATATCAGAGTGCCTGGTTTGAGTCCCGGCTACTCCACTTCCAATCCACTTCCTGCTAATGTGATCCCGAGAGGCATCAGCTGATAGCTTAAGTAGTTGAGTTCCTGCCACCCCATGGATGGGGTTCTGGGTTCCTGGCTTCAGCCTGACCGAGCCCCAGCTGTTCAGGCATTTGGGGAGTGAACCAGCAGATCAAAGAACTCTCTCAAATATTCTCTCTCTCTCTCTCTCTCTCTCTCTCATTCTCACTCTCACTCTGACTTTCAAATAAACAAACTTGAAAAAGAACGCTTGGGCTGAAGTGACCAAACCCTGGCTCTCCCATGCCCTTACTGTGTGACCCTGGGCAAGTTACTCAGCTTCTCAAGTTCCACTTTCTCACTATGACACGGGGACTCAACACAGCCCCTGCCTCCTGGATTTCTGTTCGATTTAAAGGATTTATTCCACAGAAATCAGCACATTGCCTGTTTAAAAGTCAGTGATGAACAAGCACTATCATTAGGGCAAAGGACGAATTCTACATGAACTTGAACTACCACTTCCCCAACTCTGTCCCATGGAATACTGCCAATGGCAGGTCCAGCACAGTCAAACAAGCTTCTAAGGGTGGACGGTTATCAACAAGTCTACAACAGCAGCCAGCCAGGACACAGGGAGAAGCCAAGATGGCGCCAAAGCCCTCCAATTCAGAAGGAGTGGTGGGAAAGCTCAGGGCTCTGCTGGGTGGAGAAACGGCCTCAGAGAGGAAGCTGAGGATGACGGGCGGGTCCCAAACCCTGGTGAGGATGCCAAGAGGAGAAGCAGCAAACTGGACATCTGTCTCGGTCTTGCAAGGGGAGTAGGATTTGGAAGGAGATGGTAGCCAGCAATAACAATTTTTTAAAAAGCTGAAGGCTTCCAACAGGCTCGAAAACAAAGCCCCAAACAGAAGCCCCATGATCGCCCCCTGAGACCCAGGGGACCTCCCACAAAATACTAGATGGGAGAATTCAGGGATGGGTCTGGGACGCGGGGGTTGAGTTTCTTCCTCGCCCCTCAGGGCTCCAGCATCAGCCAGCCTGCCAGGCAGGATCCGCCACTCTCCTGCTTCTGGGATGAGTGAGAGGACAGCAGCAAGCCCATCAACCCTCCATTCACGTCTCTGGAAAACACCTTCTTGCCACGAGTGACCAAACTTGACCGACTTGACCACGTCCTGAGGCTCAGAAGGACTCCTGGTCCCTCCGAAGCCCTCTTAACACTTTCAAAGAACGCAACCACACCCGCCACAGTCATTGGCTTGAGGCTGTCCTGTTCCTAAAGGCAGAACACAGGGGAAGAGTCCCAAAAGCCTTGGGGCAGTAACTGCATCATTTGAATACTTACCTAGACAGTATGACTTTTTTAAAATTTGTATTCATTTGGAAGGCAGAAAGTCAGAGACATAGATATCTCCCACCGGCTGCTTCACTCCCCGGATGCCTGCAACAGACTGGGGCTGGGTCAGACCAAAACCAGGAGCTGGGACTCCAATCCTGGTTTCCCCTGTGGGCAGCAGAGACTCAAGTAGTGGAGCCATCACTGGCTGCCTCCTGGGGGGGTCACTTGTGGGAAGCTGGAATTCGAACCCCGGCACTCTGCTGCTGGATGCAGGCATCCCAAGAGGCCATTTAACCACTGGGCCAAACACCTGCCGGGTGACTGTTCCAGCGCGGCGAGGTGCGGCTCTCCTGGGCTGGTTTTAAAGCATCAGTCTCTCCTCTCCTTTTCACGAAACTGAACTGAGCACCAAACTCGGCCTACCACGCCCTCTCGTTAATTTGTATCCAACCATCTCTATTTTGTTGGAAAGCAAAGAACGGTGCAGGAAAACCTACTTTCTGTGCAGGCAATCCTGGGGCCTCCTCTCTGAGCTCCCCCAGGTCAGAGCCAAAGAGACGCCCGGAACGAGCCCCTATTGCAGCCAGTCCCCTCTGCTCCAGGAAGCTGTGCCGATCGTTCAACACCAAAGTTCCAAACGATGAGAAGGGCAAATCCTGACGAGGAGAAGGGGTGACACCCCCAGCGTGCAGCGCTTCCCCAGACGAATCCAATAAGATTCTGCAGAGGCCTGCTCTATACAAAGCAACGCGTCTTCCTGAAGAAGGCTCCATGCAGCCGATTAAGACATTTCCCAAGCATTTGCTAACCTACTTACAGGCATCATCGCTCCCCAGGGCCTTGGGACCCCCCCACCCTCCTGCACGGCGTAGCTGAATAGGTAAATGGGTTCTTTCAGGCCAGGAAATCAATGTGTATACTGTGTTCTCAGCCACAGATGAGCGTGTCGAAGCCATTTTATTATAGCTCTAGGAGCTGTATTGATCCTGCTGTAACTACTCAGAGGTGGCCGGCAGTGCAATCAGGAGGCATCCCTCTGTCCATCCAGCTGCCTCCTTCCCCGGTAGCACTTAGAGAGTAAGTGTTTGCAGATTGGATTAATTTAATGTTTGCTTAATCAAAACTGACTACGCTGGAACTTAAATGCTATTAATTACTAAGAGAATCCTGAACTAATCCTCTAACACTGTGAGGCCAGGGAGGACCAGCAGCGATGCGGAGAGAGGAGAGCTCTTCTGTAAGATCCTGTTTGTCTTGCCTTCCAGATGTTCATGGTGTCTGCTGCTCCACTGCTGTCACCACTTCCCCCCAATCCCTACAGCTCACGCATGCGCACGCACACACACACACACACACACACACACACTTGCACTTTCGTGTCTGCTCTTTGTGGTGTAGATGCCTCTTGCCTGTGAACACACTGGCTGGACAGCCTGAGCCCCAGCTACACCTGGCTACACCCGCTGCATCTTTCTCCAGTCGGCTCTGGTCCTGCAGCACCCTGTTTCCAGTCTACTTGGTGGTGCAGACTGCAGAGGGCTCTTTCCCATAGCCCTGAGAGCTCAGAGACAGGGGCTATGCCTTCCCAATCTGGGCCATCCTGGCACCAAGCACGGGGCCTGGCACACAGCAGGTGCCAACTGGATGTTTGTGGAGTTGGATATAGGGAGGAGAGAGTGGCCCCTGCCAAGGGCTACGTGCTCACAAAGCTCTCTGCTGCCTTGACACCTCTCCAGGGACTGTGTCTCGTGGGCTTCAGTTCTGCTGGCACCTTCATCCAATCCTCCACCTTCCCTGTCCTTGGAAAGACAGCAAACTATTCTGAGAACCAGGCTGCAGTGCCTACCTTGCTTATGGATGAAATGCTACTGCGGGAGAAACTCAAGGGAGGATACATATATCTGCTGCCTGCAAATCTGTTCCACTGCTTTGCCAAAGGCTAACCCAGGACAGAAAAAACGCCTTGTAATTCAACCACGGGGCTAGCGAGAGCCAGGAGGGACACAGCACGTGCCTAAAATGTATGCTCAGCTCCAGCAATGGCAGCTTTTGGTAAAGACCCTGCCCAAGACATGGCCAGGAGCACACACCATATGTTGGGCACTTTCCCATTAGTAGCAAGCAGTCCCATTCTCCACCATAGCCGAAGATGGTCAGAGAGAGAGAGAGAGAGAGAGAGTCCTCCTTGGAGCAGAACCCCTCTGCAGTGGCATTGCTGCCACCGAGGGACTTGCAGGCCCGGCTGCAAGGATCGCAAACTCACATGGCTGCAGGGACCCAGCAGGCAAGGTCGACGACCCACGCGGGAAGGTTGTGTGTAGGGCAGAAGGGCGAGGACCACTGTGAATCAAGGAGCACAGGCTGTTCTTCGGCCCTCGTTGCCTGTTTCCCTGCAGGATGCAGGCTCAGTAGGAACAAATCTTCTCACTTCCACATGACATCACCCTCACGTGACATGCCGGCAACCCACTAACCCCTGAGAACACACACGTCGTTCAAATAAGGCCCAGGATTTAGTTCATAATATTGTGCCCATGTCCATTTCCTGGGTTTCTCATCAAGACGTGGGCTTTCTCCTTTGTTTGCTGATATCCCTTGTTCATATCCAAATGGGCTTATGGCAGCTGTGCCTCATAGGCCACGTGGGACAAAGACCTCCAGACCTGACCTGAGACCCTCTATGCATGCCCCGCCTCTCCTGTTGACCCTATTACAGAACCTGTCCCTTGGAAGTGACACCTGCCACAGATTTAACTCATTGAACTCCCGCCTGCCTCTTCCAGGTTTCCGAAGTCAAACCACCACAGCACCACACAACACCTACTAATTCATATGCATTTTGCGCCAATAATTCTTATTTGATGAATAGAGCACCGGACTTACAATTCAGCCATGGCGTGGTAAATTACACCGGCCAGATTAACTGTATAAAGAACACGTCTCAAAACAATGATTTCACTTCAAGCTAAGGAGGAACAAGTGCCCTTTCTTTCATTTCTAAATTACATTTTCAATCATAAATATTGAAAATTACATTTCTGATCACCGCTGTCACCTTGTGAATAGTGGCACATGTGCCCCACAGACACACGGGTTTTTACAAAAGGAAAGCCGGAGCCATTAGAACACCCAAATCACTTTGAGTTTTAAAAGGCTTGCTCCCCTAGCACGGGCAATTCGAAAAACATGGCACCCTTTGGAGCGTGCCGAGGCCAGGAATGGTGGCCCCATTCGCACATGGGTTATTAAGCACATGAAATTTTTACTCTGGGTACATTTTTCCCTCCTTTTACCTATGAGCTGCTCCAAGTGTTTGTAAGTAGGTGTGACATAGTCACCACCCGGGAGAGGCAAATGTGGAAACAGAAATCTATTTGTCTGGTGGACACTCCCACCCACCCCATCTGAATTTGGGGCTATTAGCGACAGAATTGGTTTAAATGCCAAATCAGGGGCTGGCAATTGGCCTAACGGTTAACATGCTCTTGTCGCACATCAGAGTGCCTGGATTTGATGCCTGGCTGTGATTCCCAACTCCAGCTTTCCACCAACGCATACCCTGGGAGGTCGCAGTGAGGGCTCGAGTGACTGGACCCCCACCAATCACGTGGGAGACCTGGAATGAACTCCTGGATGCTACTGTCAGCCTCAGCCCCGATTCAGCCCTAGCCACCATTGCGCACATTTGGGGAATGAACCAGCGATGGGATCTCTCTCTCTCTCTCTCCTCTCTCTCTCTCTCTCTTTCTCTCTCTCTTTCTCCTTCCCCCCAGTAGTTTTTGAAAAAGCAAAATGCAAGCCAGCAAGCTCCTCTTCCTTTATAATAACAAAAGTCAAGGAAGGTTCTAAGTTGAACCCTTTGAAGGCATGAAGAAGGGGACACTATGATGACATGGCTGAGGACCTAGCAGGAGGCCCCAGGGGCCTGGCCACGGAAGGGAAGGATGGAAGAGCCTCCAGAACCGGGACTAGAGAGCAGTCAGTCTGGAAGTTGGGGGCTTAGGTGAGTTGTAGGTATTTTGAAATTATGGTGGAAATTAACTATATGCCCATCAAGAAGAAAGCAAGCACCCATCTCAATCACTTCAAGACATGACCCCTCCCATGCCTCTAGGAGAACCAGTTCAGGGTTTAACTCTCCTCTGGATCCACACACCTGTCAGGCATGTAGATGAGGTGCTGACAGTTGGGGTCCATCTCTCCACCTCATTCGGTCACATCAAAGATGAGATGACCACCCTATGGCACCCAACCAAGACAAAACCAAGCCAGGCGAGAATTGCCCGTGGAATACTGCACACCAGAAAGACAAAGCCTGAAATACATTCCTGCAACCCTGCACGGTGCAGACCTGCCCCCAAATGTACAGTTCTACATGTCATAGGATGTTTCCATAAGCAGAAAGTTTTGGCAACCCTAACAACGTAATATCTTCGCGTGACTGTCTGTGCCCTGCCCATGTGCCCCTGGCACTCACAGTTCTAGCACATGCAGCAGGGATGATATGTTGCAAGCATGCACCTGAGAGTTAATGTCAAGGACTGCCCTGTGCCAATAGCAAAGAGGAGTTGGGGAAATGGTGCCCCAGCTGTCTCTGCCCTGGGTTGGGAGGATTCAGGCTTGTTCTGAATCTGCCAAGAACAGAAACCTGTATCATCTTCCTTCCCTCCCTTTCCCAGGCCAACAAGACAAAGACCACCTGTAGGGGCAGGTGTTTTGCCCAGCACTTAAGACACTGCTGGTTGGGGCCAACTCTGTGGCATAGTGGGTAAAGCTGCCACCTGCAGTATCAGCATCCCTTATGGGCACTGGTTAGAGTCCTGGCTGCTCCACTTCTGATCTGGCCCTCTACTATGGCCTGGGAAAGCAGTAGAAGATGGCCCAAATCCCCTGAACCCACATGGGAGACCCAGAAGTGGCTCCTGGCTCCCAGCTTCAGATTGGCCCAGTTCCAGTTGTTGTGGCCATTTGGGGAGTGAACCAGCAAATGGAAGACCTCTCTCACTGCCTCTGCCTCTTTGTAACTCTGACTTTCAAATAAATAAATAAATCTTAAAAAAAAAAAAAAGACACTGCTTGGCGTGCCTGGTTTGAGTCCCAGTTCCTCCACTTCCCATCCACCTTCTTGCTAATGAGCACTCTGAGACATAGCAGCTGATGACTCAACTACTGGAGCCCCTATCACCTGTGTGGGAGACCGGGATGGAGTTCTGGGCTCCTGGCTTCAGCCTGACCCAGCCCTAGCTGTTGTGAGCTTTTGGAGAAAGACCCAGTGGATAGAAGATCTCCCTCCATCATCTCTTTGCTTTTCAAAGGAAGTGAAAATAAATGAATTTCTTTAAAATATTAAAACCACCTGTATTGGTCACGTTTCTTCAAAACAATAGAACCGATTGAATGCATACAAGTGCTCACATATAGACGGAACTTGTTTGAGGAATTAGTTCGGAGGATTACGGAGCCTGGCTAATCCCAAATCCGCAGGGTGCACCAGCATTCTGAGACCCGAGGAAGAGGCAGCGCTGCAGCTCAGACTGGAAGGCTGCCCACGACAGCAGCCCCTCTGTGTTTTGCACAGCTCAGGTTTTCAGCTGACTGGATAAGCCCCACTCTCATTATGAGGGGCAATTGGCTTTCTTCAGGGTCCACCACCATCAATGTCAGTCTCATCCAAAAACACCCTTGCAGAAACATCTAGAACAATTTTGATCAAACGTCTGGGCACAGGGGCCCTGCTAGGTTGACACATAAAATTAACTATGACACCTCCAGCCCCAGCCCCAGCCCCTACCTGCGTGTGCTGGGACCCCCCACTCAGAGAACTGACAAGTGCTCCCACTTCTGTAATGTAGTGTACTACAGGGGCAATTACACTTAGAACCGTCGCATTTTTAGCAAAAACAAATGCAAGCACCTAAGTTGTCAGTCCCCTTTCAAAAGCTCAGTGGTCCGTGGAGGAGGAGCTTGGCCCACAGTTTGGGAAACGCTGCGTCACAGGTGTTAGAGTTTGATGCCTACCCAAGGCCCACACAATCTCTGAGACAATATAAACACAGATGTTTCCAGAGCCATCGGTCATGATTTTAGAAAGACCGCTGCATTCCTAGGAGTGACATAGATAGTAGGGCCCCACTGCCAAAGAAGCCCCTCCCCCTCCCTACACATGCCCCACCTCCCAGAAAGTCATTGAGGCTCCAAGCAGGAAAAGACCCCTGCAAGAAACTCATCACAAGACCCAAAGCAGCAGTGGTCCAGTTCAAAAACACTGCTTTATCCAAGGACCTAGGATACGTTCACAACAGAAAGCACATTTTGAGGGCATCCCTAAAAATGCATGCTCCTATCCCACGTGGCCGGAGGAGACCCAGTGAGTCACTGAAATCGTTAAGACTGCAAATTGCAGCCGTGTGTGTGTGTGTGTGTGTGTGTGTGTGTGGGCTCCAAGTGAAAATCGCCAGAGGACTTGGGTTCCCAGGCCTGCAGAACCCCAGGCAGCCACTGGCTGCAGCAGGAGACCCACATCATCCGAAGTCAAAGACTGTCTCCTCCTCTTTGTGTTGCCTTCGCAGAGATCAGGTTAATAAAAAGAAAAAAAAAAAGTTTCAAAGTTGACTGCCTTGCCCTGGAGATTTATTTAGACCTCCTCTGCGGGACTGAGCTGGGAATGGCAGGCGACACTCTCCTGTCTCCGGAGCACACTCTGTCATCTCCCTCTGTGGTCCCTGAAGTCTGCCAATTAAAGCCCTCGCAGATGACATTCCGCTGCCAAAGTTATGCACACATAAATCATGGTAATAAGAGAAGATTGTTATGTTAACCTTCGCCGAGCAACCCTCTTCCTTTTGTGAGAAATATGAAAAGCATTCGTTTGTGGGGCACAAAAGAAACTGTTTCCCAGCAGATGCCTGGAGGCTCCCGGGATGGGGCCCCTTCCTTGTGGTTATGTAGGCAGTGCCGCCTGCACTAGCAGGCGTAAGTCAACCCCAGACGCCCAGCAACGAAGCCATCAAGCAGGCGGCATTACGTCAGAAGACAGGATGCTCTGAAATAAATGGGGAGCTGGTTCTACGGAGAGGAACATTTTTCCATGTTTAACCAAGCAAAACTGGAGACATTACGGAGCACATAGTCTCAAAGGTCAGTTCTTAAGGAGACCGGTTCTGGGGAAGGGAGAGGTGCACTTTCTCCAGGCTGCAGAAGCAACCCCAAGGTGGCTAGAGTTTCACTGTCAGAATGAGGGGCTGCTGTGCAGCACCTGTGAAGTCTGCTCTGACCTGAAAGATTGCATCCTCGGGGCAAGCCCCTGGGGCCAGGCAACCAGAACACGGAGCTGGGGGCTCCAGCTGGCCACCATGGCGTGGAGCCTCACCTGCCCTGCCCAGATTCCCCAGAGATCAACCCAACCTTAACCAAAAAAAAAAAAAAAAGAAAAGTCTTTATCCACCACAGAGTAAACATTAATGATGCATGTATGACTTACATCTACACGCAAACTTGAGAAGGTGATGTTAATTGAAAGGTTGGAAAAAGGAAAGTCTACGCATCAACTGGGCTGTGTCTCTCTAAATTCTTTCCGCCAACCCAAAGAAGGGGGTGCCCGTGGCTGATGGCCAGGGGTGACCTAGACTCAGACGCAGCCGGTGCTCATCCAGAGACTGGCTCACTGTGTGTCTGAGAGAGAGTACCAGCCCACGGGTGAAAAAATTCGTGTTTATCCACCTGGATTAAATATTTCCAGAAATAGCATGAACGCGTCGGCCTTGAAGGGGTTGGTTGAAGAGGGCAGAATTCAGTGTCACTTATTTCACAGTCACAATGAAATGCCCTTCCAGGTCACTCCCGAGCAATCCCCTCCTAAAACAGTTGCACCTGATTCTCCTGCACACGCTGACCTGGTCACGTCGGTTGGTTTGATCTCGTTCCCTTATTTCCTGTCCTTGCCCCTTTTAAAAGTGCGAAGCCTTTCTCTTTAACCTAGGCTGATACTCACCCTGGTTCACCGGGGCCTGAAACTTCTCCAGGACATAGAACTTCCGGTCCTGAAACCAGAAAAGCCCAGGCAGACCGTAGCTGTCTTTCCTCTGAGTATCCACTGTGGAACGACACTCCTCTTCCTGGCATATGTAGCACTGAGTCACTGTAAGCCCTTTCATTTTTAATAGTAATATACAGGAATAATTAAGTCTAGAAACCATGTATCTCAACATCCTCTTTATGGGCAAAGAAAAAAAATCCAAATTTTATCTTTTGTCAACAGCTCGGAGAATATGAAGACTTGTGATCTTTGAAATACTCAGAGTACAAAGGGCATCCGTGCACAAACCCAGTGGGGAGGGTGGCCGTGGGGCGGACCCATACCCCACGGCCTGGGGCCCGTCCTGCTGGACTTCAGAGAGAGCTGCCCTGTCTGCAGGTGAATTACTCGTGAATTAGACCAGGATGGGATCAGGACTCACTGCTGGGTGTTTGTCACTACACTGTCAATTCATAAGAGCTGCAACCCTAAGATTTTTCTCGATCTTGGGTCAAAAGTAGGCATTTATATGGACTGGGCTGGAAGAATGATGATGATGGTGACGATAAGTGCTTATGATGCACCAGGCATTCTGTAAAAGCTTCTCCTGTTACACTGTACCTTATGAAAATGCCATTTTTACACTTTTTTTTTCCTATTGGCCAACCTAGGAGTGCATTATCTCCTTCCAACCCTATAGCAATGCACTGATGCTGCCGCCGCCCTCAGGTGTGTACTGAGGCTCAATGAGTGCAGGGTTCAAGTGTGCAGCGGAGTCCAGCTTGTCCCAGGTCTAACCCCAAGGACTGTGCTCCCTGCTACCCCCTTGAGTCCCCAGTCCTTTTATCTTCCCCCCACGCCTCCCCAGGCTGTCGGCTGCTGGTGACGAGGAACACACGGCATGGCCAAGCCGGCACCACGTGAGGACCCACCAACAGGTAACCACATGGGCAAGGGGATGGCACAGACTGACAGCCCCAGGACAGCTCCAGCGTATCGAACACGAGCACCGGGACAATAGGGTTAACCACGTAAGCATCAAAGCCAAGGAACCCTTCACCTAGAAAGTCCCGATGCCTGGTATACACTCCCCTCAACTCACGCGTGGATGCAGTCAGCGCCATCTCCTTGCACTGATTCAAGTTTGGATGTGCCTGTTCAATCTTGGAACCAGCTCAGCTAGGTCTATACCGTGTTCTGAAGAGCTCACTTGGACCCTATTTATGCATCGCTTTGATCTAATTCATCACACAGAGAAATCTCCAACCAGGACCCAGTGTCCTTTCAAAGGAGATGGGGAGGTGCACGTTCAGGCTTTAAAAGCACATCGCCCCTCCCCTCCCCCCGACCCGCACCCCGCTCCCCATGGCTTGGGCAGATGGTGCCACGGGTTCACAAACGTAATTAAAAGAAGACTGTCGATTTCACCGTTGTCAAAACGCCACATCACCCCCTGAAGGAGAGGCACGCTGTAGTCAATTTGCCCGTCCGTGCCAAAGTTTCAGAGAGACCCTTCACTTTATAAATCAACTCACAGCTTACAGCATCCTGGAAGCCCCTTCAAGGAACCGATGGGAATGACAGGGAGACAGAGGATAACCATCATAGCTTGACTGGATACAGGTGTTTGCTTTTACAGACGAACCACAAACGCCTGGATCTTTGACAGGCGTTGATGCTATCAGTGAATCGCAGCTATTATTGGCTCCGGTCGCCAAGGGCTGGGGGGCCTTTCCCTTAGCAACATCTCTGAGGCTGATAACATTTGGCTGAACTTTTCAGATCTTAACCTCCCTTCTGACTTGGTGCAGTCAAACCCGCCTAAACTGATCAGAAGAAGAGACACGCAGTGGGAAGACAAGTAAAATATTATTGACTGGACTGTTTCATGTCTATTAGGAAGAAAGAGCGGAGAGGGAGGGAGAACCTTGCAGCTTGACAGGCTTCAAGATAATCAGGGGAGGAATCGGGGCTGCACAGTAACCCTCGGTGCGGCTGCAAAACATTGGCTTACAGGAGGTCATTGCTGTGCGCGCGGGCAAGGAACACGGCGCTGTGCAAACCTGGGGCGCGATGGCAGTCCTCCCAGGGCAGCCCCGGCTTCCGTGTAAAGCAAGCAGACGGGGCTGTCGCCTCATCCTCATCCCCCAAGCCCGTGGTTTCTGGAAGCAGCCCCCTGGCTTGGCCCCCTCTGTAGGTCTGCATCGCCTTCTTGTAGGGCAGTGTGGGGGCGGGGCTTTAGGGACTGGCAGGCTGCTCTGGGAGAATTCTGCGTGGGCCACTGGTATTTTCAATCCACAGTTCACATCCCTGCTCCTTGTTGTGCTGTTCGAGAGCTGACCCTGCCCTGCGTGTGAGCGCACAGGCATGGGTGTGTGTGTGGATGAGTGTGTGGGGGAGTGTGGCTGTGCATGTGTGTTGGGGGGTTGGAGGCAGGAAGCTCTGAGTGGCCCTGAGGTGAGTCGTCAAGACCTCCTGGGACTCCAGCCACTGGCCATTTGATAGCAGGCTGGTTTCCTACTGCCACCAGGCCCACTGGGAGGACAGTAAATCCCGTTGAGTTGGTAGCCAAGTGGCAAGATCAAGTTTGCCGTGTGAAGCAGAGGTCAGAGCCTTGCACATTGATGCACAAAGGAGGACCCGTAGGCCATGTGTGCCCTGTGCACCACCCCCTGGGTGCCTCCCTAGCCCACACCCATTTACAAGCTCCCCTTGGTTTCCTCAGGGAAGAACACAGCTGCTCAAGCCAGCCCTGCAAAATTTGTGCCGTACCCCCACACACCCTCGTACAGGTAGGATCCACCAGAGAGCGTTCTCTCTCTCTCTGGGGACAGGGTCAGCTTTTCCCCAGAAAGTTTTCATTTGCATTTCAGCCGCCTTTATCTGGGCAGATGGTTGGCTTGTGGCTGTCTAGGACACGCTATCCTCCAGCTGGAGGAAACCCCATTGCCCCAGGAACCTGTGTTATACCCCGTCCCACCCTGCAGGGGGAGTAGGGGCTGGCGTTTCTGCAGAACACCAGGACAGCGGAACTCGGAGCCGAGGATGGCAGCACAGGAGGGAACCAAGCAATCGCCTTCCTCACCTCTTCATCCTGCACCTGGGGATGCTGAGGTCCAGGGCAAGGAAGAGCTTTTGCACAGAGAATCCTCTGGCTGCCTGTCCCCGCCTAGCCACGTGCCCCTTTGCAACTCACAGGCATGCATCATCCATGCTGCAAGGTCCCACCCAACAGGGCCACCCACCTTCTCCCTCAGACTTAGCCAAGTTCTGCGGAAGCCCTCTGCAGGACCCGGATCAGAAACCCTGGGCCAAGCGAGATCCCATCTCTGTGACGCACAGTCAGAGGAACCTGCAGTTCCTCCTCTCCGTCCCCTCCCCTTAGCCCCTAAACCCATTCCCAGTCCCCTCCCCGCACTGTCCTGCATGTCCTCATTTTGAATTCTTCGTCTACTGATCGCCTGTTAGTCCTCGCCCAGGGCCTTCCAGAACCCTGGTCCCAGGGCACCATGATGACAGTGGTGAAGAGGGTGAGGAGGATGGCGGTGGCGATCACTGGTGAGCATCACCGAACCTAAGGGCCACACGGGTCATTTTGTCCGATCCTGACACGCCTCTGCTTTGCATCATGGTAGTCACACCCCCTTCACAGACGCACCATCCATTACCCCCACGATCAGGGGAGACCCAGAGAGGCAAGATGCCTTGCTCAAGCTCACCCAACAGAGCCAGGATCCGGGTTACCTGTTCCTCTTTCTGCAGCCAGCATTGCCCAAGAAGTGTCTCCATCATCACAGGGGGCCAGTCTCAGAACGATTCCGTCCCCTATCCGCCACTCTGCCCACAGCTGCCGCTCCTCCCAGGCTCTGGGCATCTGTCTCTCTTTCTGGAGAACTCCCTGCCCCTTGCATCAGCCCTCAGCACCTTCCTCCTTTTCCCACACAGCCGGGAGTCTACACCGGCCGTCTGAGTTCACTGCTGTTGGTTGAACACGTGCTTCTCTCACCTCCTCCAGCTCTTCTTCAAAGCTTCCTGCATAACCCCCCTTCAGAGCCCTAGACGCATGGGACGGAGCAGTGATGGTACAGATCACTCCACCAGGCAGCCCTGCATCCTTGGGGGCCCTCATCTCAGCTGCACCCTTTGTCCTCTAAAGAGATTTCCTCCTTGGTTTTCAATCCCCTCTTTCATTTAGGACCCTCGCCTCGTCCTTCTAACTACACAAGTAACAGGACCCATGGCAACACCTCCTTCCTGCATCTGCCCAAGCGTCCTGTTGGAGCCCAACCTTCTCCCGCTTCCCTGGTCCCCTCCCTCCTCTCCTGCAATCTCCCCATCACCGCTGGCTCATGGTCCTCCCACCCACACCAACACGCAAACCACCCCTGGAGGCGACAGCCTTGTTCCCCGCCCCTGCTCAGGTCACCACTGACCTCCCCACGGCCTTTTCCAGCGGACACTCCTTGGTCCTCACACCCGGACATCTCTGCAGCGTTTGTCACCAATGGCCTCTTCGGCTCTGGCTTTCCTCCTTCCTCCCTGAACATTCCCCCTGGGGCTCCTTTATTCTTGACCTGCCCCCTGGATGCAGGTGTTCTCTCCCCTCTCATCCCAGGCACCAGCCCAAACTCTCTCCACTCTGCAGGCTTTGGTCCAAACAGGCTGCACATGGCTAGTTGCCTTCAGCAAGAGTGCACTCAACATAAGGACCTGGTGCCTGCGGGTTTTTCCATGGCGATCTGATAAGGTGGGTTCTGGTTACAGTCTGGCTTCCAGGGGTGACTGACCCTAGGGAGAGAGTGTTTTGATGATTCCAAAGGATGCATTTGCAAGTCAGGGTTGTTATATTTCTCATGGCAAATTAACAGGTAGTTCCCCTAGCACCTGCAGGTAGTAAGAGGCACGCTCAGTTCTAACAATTCAGGCTCTACCAAGGGCTTTCAATGGAGAAACAGAGTCAGACACGCTTACAAGGTACTATGTGGTCATGTCTGGCTGTCCTTGCCCTGAGTTGATCTCCACTTGTGTCCATTCTGAACCTGAGCCTGTGATTTAGAGAGGAACCAAGTGTTGATGGACAGACAGAGCCAGCTTCCATTCCTCCAGGCTCACCCACGGCTTTCCATAGCGTGATTCCACCATCCACGTGTATTCCACTGGGGCCAGCCCGGGGGAGAGGTGGCAGGCAGGCGGGCATGGGATGGGGCGCCTCTCAACATCGCTGCTCTGGGTCACAAGGTCATGAACGGGAGATGATGCCCGCCTTTGCTTCTCCCTGCAGTACCGCCTGGCGTCTCTACCTGGACCTAAGAACACAGAGCGGGGCAGAAGGAGGAAGCCTCACCAGGGGCCTGCATTCTGCTCTTCTGCACCTCAGCACCTCACCTACCACAGTCGCACCTTGCCTCCTCACCAGGTTGATTCGAGACTGGCAGGGAAGCTGAGGATCACAGGCTGTGGCCACCAGGGACAGTGTCCTCACAGCCCTCACCTTGGCCATCCTGGCAGGGTCTCTGCTCCTCGTCACTCAAGGTGGGTCCTTCCCGTCTCACAGATTTGAGCTCATGAGACACCTCCTTGGGAAGACTTCCTGCCAACTTGAGTCACATTCCCAAAGGGTGGCTCTGTTTCAGTTCCCAAAGAAAGTGTGGGTCAACTGTCATTCATTCAATGCGCTTGTGACCAGGTTTTGGATTTTGGGGGCATATTTGCATATATATAAATAAGATATCTTAGGAATGGGACCCAAGTCAAACTGGGAAATTCATTCATGTTTCATGCACAACTTGCGCATATGGCCTGAAGTTAGCCTGATGCCATTTTATTTTCAGTACACTTGTGTTTTGATTGTGACCTGTCACATGAGACCACGCATGGGATTTTCCACTGTGGCATCCTGTCGGCACTCAGAAATTTCCAACCTTGAATTTTTGGATTAGGGATGCTCAACTTGAGTGAACAGCAGTTATCACCAACTGGAATGCTCTCATTCATTTCGACATTTCTTCCTTATTAATCGTCTGGTAGCCTGTAAGCGTAGGTCTATCGTGGTTGATGAAGTAGAATGTATCTGGCTCGTAGTAGGTCCTCACTGACAACCATTGTGTAGCCTGTGAAGGAATGGTTGTATTGATAGCCTGCGCCCAAGGCTGGAAAGTGAGGGCTGTGGAGAGCCTGGTTCCCAGGTTGCAGCGGCTCCTGCTTCTTGCCAGTTTCTTCCTTAGTGTAAAGAGCCAAGACTCCTCTGCTGGACACAGTTCCTGAATTCAGGGGCCCAAGACCATGCTGATCCTACAGTGGTCGCTGGGCCCTTTCAGATGAGGTGATCCTGGCTGTAGTCCCCCAGGCACCCTGGCGAGCAGATCCCGTATAGAAAATGAGCCCTCCTCCACTGCAGGAACTATCAATTCTCACCCCTGAACAAAGTTTCCCTTGGTGCCGTGTTGGAGCAGTGCGCTCACTACCTATCAGAGCTGGGACTGCTTTTGGTCTTTCAAAGTCATCCCACAGAGCAGGAATAGACACAAAGCCCTTATCTCCCTTTCCTCTCATTGGACCTGACATGCCATTTGACACCAGTGTCATTGCACCTGTCACTGAACCTCCCACAGTGGCTCTGCCCAAACCACTGGGCCACAAGACCTTGGCCACCTGCTCTCTGTGCACCTGCAGGGTTTTCTCTTGAGGGATTAAGTTTGGAGCACACCTCTCAGCACTTGGAGCACAGCTCGCTCAGTGGGAATAGACCAATGAGCCATCCTGCTCAGCTGACACTCACAAGGGGTCTGCAAAAGCTCACGGAAGTGCACATCTTCATTCCCTTTGTCCTTGCATCTTGTGAGGGGTCCTTTATCCACCTGCTCTGCCATTTGGCCATCTGAGAGACACTAAAGAAAGAACACGACCTAAGAAAGAGACGGAGAGACAAAGAAATGGCATGAGAAACACAAGTCCAGGAAGAGAGAGAGAAAGTATGGGAAGAAATGCAAAACGAAACCCTGGTTTAAGGGGGGAGGCGGGGAAGAAGCAACACATAGAAGCAAACAAAGAACAAAGGGAACCCACAAAGGTTTTTCAAAAAAAAGCTGCACCTTGAATGTGAGGAGTGAGAGAATGTGAGGTGCAGGTTCAACAGCACCGTCCACTTGGGCTGAAGGATCTCAAGTCTGGACAGCACCCAGCCCCCAGCCACCTGCCATCACTCTGTGCCATACATGGTAAGAGGCTCCATTCCGGTTTGGGTAATCCAGCTGCCCAAAACTGGCAAAGCTGCTCTGAGTTGCAATGAGAGTCATCAGAGCAGCGTCTAAAGGAACTCAGGTGCACCTGGAAGGAAAAGGCTGCTCTGGGCCCTGGCCGGGCCCCTTCTAGAGACTTAGCTTTGCCAGGAGGGCAGAAGGAAGCAGCCTTGGTCCTCCCCGCTGGCACAGCTCCCTGCAGGCCCACCCTGGCCTCCTCAAAGTCACAGCAAGGAGCCCCCCGGCCTCAGCCTGGTTGGGTGGGCACCTCCCCACTTGCCGTCACTGAGAAATCCCGGGAAGGCAATGCCGTGAGGACAAGAGTACAAGGCTCGGGGGGCCACAGCCATTTCCGTGGCCCACACCGGGGTGCAAGTGCACCACTTTGCTCCCTGAGCCCAGAGATCTCTGGAAGGTCGCCGTGTGTGCCCCCTTTGCCACCGCGAGTGGTCTCTGCGCTCGTTTTGGATGGAGTTTTGCAAACACAGACCCCTCTATCAGCAAGTTGGCACTGACAAACAGTTGCTCTTCTTGAGAAAAGGAGCGAGGAGGGGTTTCATATAAAAGTTACATCTCCATTGAAGAAGGAATATATAATTCCACATTCCACTGTCCCTCGAACTTTATTCCCGTTTATGTAGATCTTAATACAGTTATACAGTCGCGGGCTGCCGTCCCTCTCTTGATGGTAATGATGTCCTCTCGAACCCTTTAGCTGCTATAAAGTATGCAGAAGTTAAATGCACAGATGGAAAAAAATTTGTCTCAATTTTGTACTTCTGCAAAATGGTAATTTTGTACTTAAAATGTACAAGATGGATGTTCAGAAATATAGGCTGATAGCCTAAATTATATTTGGTCATAATTTATGTAGTACAGTCCCAAAGAGATACAAAAAGGCAGAGCATAATTTATCTGCTGGAATCAGCGATAGCTTTGCTAAAACTCCCATTTATTCCTCCCCCATAGTTTTAAGTAGCCTGCGTCCTCAGGGCTCACTCTATTTAAGTTCCCCATACTGCTGTTTGATCACATATTGTAGTCTATAATTTGCCTATCAGCTGAAGCAAATTTAGGTCCCAGAAGTTATGATCTCTACATAGCAACCACTTTATTTGGTAAATGCAAAATATTTATAGCAATATAAAAACCAGATGAAAATAAAATTCCTATAATCATTGGAACATACACACTTTATCATTGGGGCTCATAAGACCATTAGAGGAAGACCGGCTTGCTGCCTAATACGATTTCCTTTGGACACATGCTCGAATTTGCTGATGCTCAGGAACCAGAGAAAGTTTCTTCTTCAGCTTCGCTGTTGTCTCTGCCAATAGTGCAAAACATCTGGGCCCGGGCTCCAGATAGAGTCACCCCGCAGAAACGAGAGGAAAGGCAATGGGCAGGTGAGTGGCCGCTGCGTCTCAGATTCTAGAAGGAATTTCCAAGTACAAACGAGCTGCTTGGCCGGGGTTCTGAAGCACCCTCTTGCCTCCCAGAGAAGTTGACCATCCCCAGGCAGGCTGAGCAGAACCCATCTCCGAGCCCAGGCCAGTGGACCCCTGGGCTCAGGGGATGAGGCAGCTCCTTCTTCCAGCCTCCTGCCAATGCTTGGCTTCTCACACCTCTAACTTCCTCTCTTTGTGTTTCCATAATGTTCCTTGGAGACGTCCAGGCCACCGCCTACAACATAACTGAGATACAGTCCATCAACTGAAAAGCAACGAGCACTCCCACAAAGTGTAGGATGAGGCAGAGAGAGTCGGCCTCAGTGGGCACTTGAAAACTGGGGGCGGGGGGGGGGGGGCTGTGACATCGCCGTGGTTAATCATGTGCACCTGCACCTGCACCTGCTGAGTGCCTGCTCCGTGTAACACACATTCTCTCCATGCCTCCTAACAACCCCACTAGCGGAGCCCACCATTCCCACATTGCCAGTGGAGGCAACCAAGGCCCAGAGGGATGACCCAGGCTGCCTTTGCTCTTGAAGGTCTCCATAAGTCGACACAGAGGACACCAATTTTCCCAAGATGCCTAGGCAGGATATTGCTTCTCTGTGCTCAGACCTCTCTCTGCCCACCTCAGCCCTCTTCCATCCGGCCCTCAAGGTTGCCTTCAGCTCAGCGAAGATGAAATAAAGCCCACATGTATCTCTCTGATAAAAGCTTCAACTGAAGCCTCATATATTTTGTAGATACTGAAGAACTCATGGTGCTTTGAAGACGAGTGTTGGCATTAATCATTGTGGGTGTTCAGATTATGTCCTCGTTTTTAACATCATCTAAGCCCTCGCACCAAAGAGCCACCGTTTCTGTGTCCTGGGCAGCCAGACCCCGAGCCATGCCCTAGATTTCTTTGGACAAGTACTTCTGTCTTCCCTGCAACTGATCACAGCTCCCTAAATCTGTGAGAATCCCCCCATGTTAAGTTTTTCACCCCAAAATGTGCTTAAGCAGAGACCATCTGAGCATATACTTGAATAGAATCTGTTCAAACCCAAATATTATTCTACATAATCTACTTCCAAGACTTTTTTTTAATGCATTGCCCTGGAAGGAGGGGGTGGGGAGACAGGACAGAGGAAAAAAGGGAGAGAAAGGTTAGAGAAGAGAGGGGATAAGACCCAAAGCAAGCATTTCAAAAAAAAATCAGAGAAAATATGGGGTGGGTATTGCTGCCCGGTGAGTTAAGCCACCACTTGGGATGCCCGCATTCCATATCAGAGTGTCTGGGCCTGAGTCAACTCTGCTCCTGATCCAGCTTCCTGCCAATGCACACCCTGAGAGGCACCAGATGATGGTTCAAGCACTCGGGTCCCTGCCACCCATGTGGGAAAACCAGATTAGGTTCCTGGCTCCTGGCCTCAGCTTGGCCCAGCCCTGGCTGTTGTGGGCATTTGGGGAATGAACCAATGGATGGCAATGTTCTCTTTCTCTCTGTGTCTCTGTCACTCTGTGTTTCAAAAAATAAACATTTTTAAAAAAAATAGGACATGAGGACAGAAGAAATAGGTTGTTTGAATTCATGTCCCGATTCCATAATTATTTCAAAAAATATCTAGTAAACTATCAGAGTGGGAAGGAACCATACTGCACAAGAACTGGTCTTTTTATCATTGAGGAAAACTGAGGATCGGAACAGAGAAGTGATGGACGAGTTAGGAGAACAGTGAGTCTATATCTGAGTCTTCCCTGATGGCATGAATACAGTGTGGATGTCTGTTCTCAAAAGGCAATAACCATGGCTGGTGCTGTGGCATAGCAGGTAAAGCTACCACCTGCAAAGCCAGCATCCCATATGGCAGCCGGTTGGAGACCCAGCCTCTCCACTTCCAATCCAGCTCCCTGCTGATGCACATGGGAAAGCGGTGGAAGATGGCCCAAGTGCTTGGAACCCTGTACCTACATGGGAGACCCAGAAGAAGCTCCTGGTTCCTGGCTTTAGCCTGGCCCAGCCCCAGCTGTTGGGCCATTTGGGAAGTGAACCAGCAGATGGAAGATCTCTCTCTCTCTCGCTCTCTTGCTCTCTTGCTCTCTCGCTCTCTCGCTCTCTGACTCTCTCTTTCAAATAAATAAAATATAAACCTTAAAATAAAAAAAGGCAGTAGCTATTGCAACCCATGTCCAATTGCAAGAACCAGTCACGCCTAGTCAGCTCTCAGTCCTCTCCCAGCATGGGAGAGAAAGCATCAAGGCTGTGGGGAGTAGGGATGGGAGATGGCTTCCTTTGTCCATGGTCTGCCAGTGGGCTCTGCTCCCCACGCAAGCGTGAAGGAAGCCTGTCTGCTGGGCCCTTGATCTGAGCCCTCTCTCCCTTCACTTCCAGGCAAGACTGAGTGCCTCCACCATGTATATGAGGCTTGCTAAAGGCCAGTTATTTTCCCAAGGATCCCCACCATGGAGCACAAGAATATATGAGGGCATTTTAAAAAGTTTGCAGAAAAATGAAATTAATACGCAAGCTTATTTTGATGCAAGAAACTTCTGAACTCTATGCACAGTTTTTTCATGCTATGCATTTTCCATGAACTCTTTGAAGAGCCTGTGGATGTATGCAGTTCAAAATTTCATTGCCCCAAAAGAAGCTCATCGTTTACTTGCATTTCACACGAACTTTTGGAATAACCCCCATGGAAGTGCTACCCTCGAGGTGACTCAGAGGGGAGAGTACTGATGGTATCTGGGGGTGTTGGAGACACTGAAGTCAAACCCTGTAGGCTGGGATGGCATTTGCATGCACATGGCAATTTGCAGACAGAGTTCCTAAGACAACAATAAGCATTTGCTCCATGATCACAGTCCAAGGAGCAGACAGATGTGCAAAGACCCAGAACAAAGAGGCTTTGAAACTCTGCCATAGAGTGGGGAGCTGTCTGGCCCAGCATTCAAGATACAGGTAGGGAAACCTACATCAGAGCGCCTGGTTCAAGTCTCAGCTCCACTCAGGATTCCAGCTTCCTACTAATGCACACCCTGGGAGGCAGCAGTGACGTCTCAAGCACTTGGATTCCTACCACCCACATAGGACACCCAGACTGAGTTCCTGGCTCCCAGCTTTGGCTGAGTCATTGCAGGCATTTAGGGGAGTGAACCAGCAGATGGAAGATTTTTTTTTTCTCACTCGCTTGCTCTCTCTTGCTCTCTGTTTGTTGACCTCTCTGCCTCTCCAGTAATTTTTTGAAACCTGGAAGCTCTCCTGCAAGTGTCCCACAAAGGGAGCAGGTGTGCAGCATCCCCCCAGGAACCAGTGGAACCAGCCCTGCCTCCCAGCCGTCATGCAGCAGGCGCTCTGGACGAGCAATATTATAGAGTACCGGAATGTGAAAGGCACCCCATAAAATCAAATTCTCTTCTATTTTAAGTTGAGTGGTGCACAGGTTCAGCTTTAAAACCTAATTTCTTAAAAGTTTCAGAGGGAAAAAAATGTTCCTTTGCAATTGGAATCGAGTCCACATAAATTAACAAGCCAGCAATACGTATCCGTCTCTCCCAACTCTGCCTGATTGTTCACTTTAATCAAGCGGCCCACATTCTTTGACTTTTCATCCTTCACTGCCCAGAATGATGCACTGCCGCTACTGATGACACACAAATGTTAATTCTGCTCAAGTTCAAACATCATCCCAAAAGGGCCTATTCCACAGACGGCTTTGCAAACATCGGCCGGAAATGAGGACGAACTGAATCAAACATCGCCGAGAAATTCAGCGCTGGGGGACGGCGTGGGTCTTCTGGAAACTCCTAAGTTTTCATTTCTAGATCCTCCTTTACTCCAAGGCCAAGGGCAGAATCATTGATTTCTGGAGCTGCACTGGACGTCGGACATCAACCCTGCCCTGCCCAGGGTCGTACAGCCTGGTGGTGGAGGAACAGTGAGTTCTGAGAGTTCACTTCTGCTTGGCAAAGGGTCCCTCTTAAAACATGAAACCATACGTCCATCAGGGGTCTTTCCGTCACGTACATATGTCAGGAAGAGCACACAGCACTTCATGTACATGTATGCCCGGACCCACCCCCTCACTAGCCACCTGCTACCTTTACTTTGTCTCACTTTTTTTTAAAAACAAAATTTGTTTATTTGAAAGGCAGAGTTACAGAGAGAGAGAGAGAGAGAGAGAGGTAGAGAGATCTTCCTTCCACTGGCTCACTCCCCAAATGGCAGAAACAGCCATGGCTGGGCCTAGGCCAAATCCAGGAGCCAAGAACCTCCTCCAGGTCTCCCACATAGATGCAAGAGCCCAAGCACCTGGGCCATCTTCCACTGCTTTCCCAGGCGCATTAGCAGGGAGCTGGATCAGAAGTGGAGCAGCACTCATATGGATGCAGGCACTACCACAGGAGGCAGCCCCAGCACCAGCCTCTTTGTGTCCTTTTTCCTAGGAGGTCACCATTGCCCAGGGAGGCAACAACAGTGGCAGGTGTTCAGAGGCGCTCCAGCGGGAATGGCCTACTGGAATGAGGAGAAACCATCCGAGTTCATGTTTGTTCACAGCTGAAATTATCTGGAACTTGTCATCTGTGTCTGTGTTTGCCTCCTCACTAACAGAAGTTTCGTCGGAGAAGAGGTCAGCTGTGAGTCCCTCCTGTATCCCCAGACCTACAGCAGAGTCTCGTGTCCAGAAAGCACACCAGGGGGAAGTGGAAGGAAGGGAGGGAGGAAGTCATTCTGGTCTATTTTTCACCTGGATTTTCCAAAGCAAGACGGCACTATGTGAAGTCCCCAGGCCATGGAGGGCAGGGGTGGGAGGGTTCCTGAGACTTGGAGAATCATCCTGCAGCACCATGACACTAGAGGATAAATCCAGCACACGCTGTGGCCCCAAGGGACCTCAGCGGCCAGCCATAGGTAGTGACAGTTACCGTGGCTGTGGCCCATCAGACTAAACTGCTCACCGTGGCCGCCCATCTTCAGAAAGAACAGGCAGACACTGCCGCTGCAACATTAAAAAAAAAAAAAAAAAAAGGCTGTCGCTATTCCCTGAGCGATACCAGCCAATCCCGAAGTTTAGGGCATGTTTCATTTGGATTCTAATAATTGTGATCTGTCTTTTAACCCTCAAAGTGTTAAGTATAGTCATTTCCTCTGGGGATGAAAAGATCTGGGGTTAACAACTTTCTCTTTAAAAAATTCATAAAGGTGCAAGCAAACAGCATTACATCCAGTGGCTACACATTGGAAGAAACCAAGGGAGAAAGAGGGGGAAAAAAAAAAGACAACATTACCCCCCACAGGATACTTGGCAATTAACTCCAGCTATGTCAGCAATTTTTTGAAAAATCTCCTAAACATGGAGAAGGCTCATCCTCACCATATGAAAAACAAAGACTCTGCAGCGAGTCTCCCATGCATTACAATGTGTGTGTCTTACTTCTTAACCAAGCCGCTAATCACGCAAATTATTGCAACTAATTACATCTGAAGGTCTAATTAATTCTTTCTGTACCACATCATTTAGTACGCATTCACAACACAGCACCTGTTTTGAAAATCCTTGCAGTTAATTTGTTTATAAACAAACACTATTTGCATAAAATGTTTAATGAATGGTTTAACAGTTAGTACAATGCTCCAGTTTTGTCTTAGTAGATTGGAGGTCACCAAAGGCCACGATACATTAATTTTAAACTCTACAAATTAATTTAAATAGAATGTGTGAATTTCTCATTAATAAAGAAAACATTCCCAACATGTTAATTAATATCTCTGTAACAGGCTAATTACTCCCTACACAACAAGTACATCTTGCAAGCGAACCTTAAAGATTTGGGGGGTGGGGGCAAAGGGTGAGGCCTATTTTAAAGCTGCAAAGAAAAAAAAATAGTGCAATTGAGGAAAACACCCAATGCCCAATTATACTGGAGAATTCCCCACCCAGGACAGCCAAGCCAGGAGAGAAAGCTATCCCCTTGTTTTGTGGATAAAACCCATTTTAGTTATCAATAGGCGGGTTCAGCGTTTCTATCCCAGGTGCACCACCCTGCAAAGCGGGCAGAGCTTGCTCGCCTGCCGGTAGACACACACGATTAATGAAAATACTAGTTTCTCCGTACATGAAGCTCCCTCCTTTGCAGGTAGGACATATTAGCTGTATTTGGGCCCCCCTGGTAAATATGGATTTCATGAAACAGATCTGCATCTTGACACCAGAGTCTGAGGTGCAGCCTCTATAACTCTCCCTGTGGCAAGGCCTGCAAAGACACCGCATGGAGAAAGGAAAGAGGACCGGCATTACCGCTCAGCATCCAACACAGCCCTGCAAAGCCATCACTGAAATATGTTCACAGCCCTAAAGTTTGTTTCTGATTTGCAAGCATTTTCACATTTGATAAGCACCTGTTGTAAATTTACATCCACTCAGGAAGTGTTCTTATGATCGGGAGCTGAGCATTGTAAAGCATATTTATATTCTCGCCCTCGTCAGGCGTTGCCCCTTAATGCACCGGCTGATGGAATGACTGCCGGGGACCAGAGGGACACACCGCCGTGCCGCCTGCTTCCGGCAGCATCCGCCCCTGAGGAGCCACCGCTAGCTCCTTCCTCCCGGAGAGGGGTGGCTGGCGGCTGATCAGCAAGCTCCTGGGCTTCGGGTTAAGTCTGCTCATTTGCAAGGTGTGTAGGACCGGATGGAATGACAGAGGGACAAAGCCTCCCTTCCCCTGCCACTCCCCCCCACTCCCCAGACGCAGACTTCCCAACACTTCCAGCCACCTGCCAGTGTATCAGTGTATTTCCAAAACAACATGGGAAATATAATGGCAGTCCCATCCTAATAGCTCCAGAGAAAAACAGGAACTTGCCCAGCCTCTGATGGGAGCCAGATTTCCAGTGTGGTGCTACGGCCTGTTGTTAGGGAACTCAATAATCCTCCTGTCCCTTGGCCCTGATCTTTCTTTAAAGATGCGTAAAGGACAAAGTCTCCAATGCTGCCCAGCACCCGGCTGCCCCTGGGGGGCCCAGTGGGCTCTGAAAGTCCTCCTTGCTTGCTCTCTTGCTTCTTGAATTCCAGCCAGCATCCTTGTCCCTGGGGATCATGGAGAGGCCTGACCTCACCTGGATCTCACCACTCCTTGGCTCGACACAGAAGCCAAGTGTTTCCTATACACCTGGAGCCCAGTGGTGCCGCTCTTCGTGAGTATGAACCAGGCGTTCCACATCCGACCGTGGGCACGCACAGGCAAGTCGCTCCGCACCTAAAATGCAAAACGCAAAAGGAGCAATGACTTGTTGGCCGCACATCCAGGACTGCAGATCCATGGCCAGGCTGCCTTGTGTTTGGAAATGATGCCTGGGAAAGCCACATGAGGAATGACGCCAGGTTCCCTCTCCATAGCTCTCTGGGAGAACCAAGGCACAAGGTGCAAGGTGTGGACCCAGAGCAGGTGCAGAGGAGGAGGGTGGGGGTGGGAGTGGCTGAAAGAGAAGACACTTCCCGCCCAGAACAAGTAGGACTAGGCGCCCAGCTCCAGATTACAAGACTCAGAAAGACTTGCAGCATAGGGGGCCGTCCTGCAGCGGGGCTGCCAGGGCACAGGGAGCTCCCGGTGGGAGGCCACCTGGGTCCCCAGCTTCTCTCCTGCACCCCGCGTATCAGCCAAGGTGCCCCACCCCAGGCATGCACACCGCCCTCTGCGCCTGTCCCCTCTCTTGGCTGGACTCACTGCTGGGATCCGGAGCCTGGCGCTTGCTCTCTCTCCCCATTAAAAATCCCCAGCATTTCGCAAATAAAGGCGATCAGCATGTGAAAAATTATCTTTTAAAATGGAGTTTAATTTGCATATAAGGAATGAGAGATTTATGACGGGCTACATCGTCCAGTACTGCATCTGCCGAGTATCAGTCGTAATTTAGATTGTTTGTGACTGATCTTAAATTCTAAAGCTTGGAGAAGATGAAGTACTCTGTTGCTGTATTATTGTCAGGAGTCTAAGACTTACCAGAGATTTATTAGTAATCTTATCACAAACATGTCTCAAGTTTTTGCTTTTAATATGTGCCAAGCTCCTCTGAGGAATTTTCCTCACTGCAATTATATTCCTCAATGCGTGCATTCTGAAGCTGAGCTGATTTCTTTCCCAAAATAAAGCGACCTATCATTACAACACAGCCCCGCTTATACATTTTTCCTCTGCTACTTAATAATCAATGTATTCATCATTAAAATCTGAGCCCCGAAGCCATGGTTTTTAGCATATTCTAATGACTAGCGACTTGCAAATTACAATGACCTTCCATGTAGGTTCTGTAAGCACCTTGTTCTAATGTGTACTGTATTTATAGTTTGCCAATACAAACTAGCCAAAGATTGGATAATTACTGTAATCTATTAGCTCGATTGCTTTCCCTGCTCATTTATAGCATGTGCCACGCAGGCCATTTTCAAAAGCCGGCCTATCTTTCATCTCCCGCAAGCTCAGAAAGTAAGGGACACTCCATCTTCACAATCTACGCACTCCCTAACGGCTGAAGAGCAGCCCATCGAAGCTCAAGGAGGCCTTGGAAATGAAGAACCCTCCTTCCTGCTAGCGTCAGAACGCTGCTTGTGACTGACAAAAGCCACCACTCGGAGCGGGCAAACTTCCACGGAAGAGCGCCGCCCTCCAAGTGCCATTTATTTAGTAAGACCCGCTCCTGTCTTTGTTTTGAAAGAAAAAAAAATTAAAGACACGTCTCTTAAACAAGGAACATTTTTTTGCCCTAAGTAAATGTTCCAAGTGAAGCATTAAACTTTTTCTTGCTTTGCTTTTTTTTTTTTTCTTTTTTTTTTTTTTTTGTCCCAGCCCAGCACGGGGACCGTGGACTGCTGCAGTCGCGAAGCCCCCAGGGCAAGCTGGCCCATGTCGCCCCCCCACCGACCCCCCGGTGCAGGTCTAGCTCAGGCAGTTATGGATAGATAACACGGCAGCCACTGGTAATTAAAACAACACTAATTTTGTTTCCGTGGCCACGCTTTGTCGTTGGGAGCCATCTGTCACGGCCTCCGTGCGTCACCCACCGAGAGGGCATTTGTCTGTGCGCGCATTGTGCTTGGTCAACGGTTTTCTGCCGCTCCCAGTGTACCTGGGCGCCCAGACCCCGTTAAAGAGGTAGTGCTTTCATTCCGATTAATACGGCAGCCGGCGTGCACGTCAAAACCCGCAGCCGTCCTGGTGCAACCTCTAGCCATGGGGTAGAAAACAACAGGAATGTGTTTGTTTGTTTATTTGTTTGTTTCCCCTTTCAGAAAGGAACTAACAACCGAAAATCTCCTTTGGATTGGAAGTGGAAGAAAAAACAAATCAGATACGGTCACAGTCGCCTTCTGTGTATCACAGAGAGCAGTGTCATAGAGAATGTGATATTAACACGCATGCCACACTGGGAAGCCCCACGGATTATGGTTGATTCTTTCCCTTCCGAACCTGCAACTCCGGGTCACCTTTTATTTTATTTAAGATCCACAGTGACATTCGCAGTCATAGCAAGTCAAATGTTTTTACACTGCGTTAAGAAAAAAAAAAAAAGATCTATTCCGTAGGCCCCTCCTAGGGAATCAGAGGTGGCCTACATGGAAGAGGACCTGCCCATGACACTGCTGCCATAAACGAGAGAAAACTTCGTGGTGCATTCCTAGGGGCCTTTAACAAGTGACACAAACAAGAGAGGACGCACACAGGACCGTTGAACCGGAGACTCCACCTAAGAGAGCCGCACCGCACGCCTCCCACAGCAAGCGTGATGGCCGTTCCCTGGCAATGCCTGCTTCTCGGAGGACAAGCCGTCCCCTGGGGACCCTCCGGGCTCCCCCGGCTGCGTTTTCATCAAGTGTCTCCAAGGTGGGAGCTGTTAGAATTCCTCTCTCTCTCTTCACAGATGATCAACAGCCCTTTTTCCCCTTTGAGCTGCAGACACACATGTAGCTTCAAATATTAGCTGGAACTCTGGTTCTCACCAGCCCCTAATTGCTCTCTCAGGGAAGGTAGCATGGACGCAGGTAGGGATGACACGGACGTAGCTTAACTTCATGCACACCAGAGCTATTTTGCAAAGTGACATCACGACTTATTAAAGAGTACGTTTTTATTAGATTCCTCCCTGGAAACCCAGTGTGTGATTTTCTGTGGCCACGGAAATGTTGGGTTAATTGACCATCGATGACATCTGCAAAGGAAAGGCACCTAAATATTTTTCAAGCAGGTGGAATACATCGGAGCGCGGCTGTCACTGCGAGTAGCCCCGTCATTTAAATAAGTTCATACCAGCAGGTCTCTCCTGGCAGCTGCCGCGTGGGCAGAAAGGGCCAGACAGCCTGAGCTTCTCGGGTGCTGCCCGCATTTCCAGTCCTGATTCTTGTGAGGCTCACAGGAAAGGAAAACTGGCTGCAGGCAGACCACAAAGGTTAGCTCCATCCATCATGGAGAAACCCATGCTAAGTGCTTTCTGTCCGTCGGTCTATTTTCAAGATTTAGGAGCACCTGGGAGTGTTCCTAGGAGGCAGAGGCCGGGAGGGCCGCCCTGTGGGCTCCTCTGCACCTTGCGGGCGCGCTTGGAATCCTCCTTAGACTTCGGGGAACAAGGTCATTTTGCAGTGACATGGAAAGCCGAAGCAAGCTTGTCTTTCTTGGGACTTCTCCTGAGGCTTTGCAGGTGCTGTTAACCCTCTGGGGGCGGGGGAGAGGGGGAGCTGAAGGAGCTCCGTAGTTGCTGTGGAGGAATAGAATCCCCGGAGAACCCTAAAACGGCGCCTCTGGAAGCAGCCGCTGAGACCGACCCCAAGGAGAGCTGCAAGGCAGGGGGCCGCCAAGGGAGCAAGGGAAACTCAGGGGCCAGCATGGAGCGCCCGCCCCGCAGCCTACTGCGGAGCCTGCGGGGAACCGGGCCCGGAATTGCGCGGCCGGCCGGCGCCACCGGTGCACCCGCCGCTCCGATGGGGGCTCCGGAAGCGCGGAGTCGAGCTGCAGCTCCCACGCGCGGGGGTCCCACGCAGCACCACGCCGAACAAGCGCTCTCGCTTTCCATAACTCATTTGCATGAATTTACTTTTTTGCCTTCAGAGGTTGTTGTAATGTGTGTTAAAACACACAGTGCAATTTTAGCTCCATAATCTCACAAAAGAAATATGATGTTAGTATAAAGTTAAAAAAAAAAAAAAAAAGAAAAAGCTGCGGAGCCGCCGCGCGGCTGTCGGCGAAGCGTTGCTCAAAAGCGCCACCCACAGGCGGCCGCGGGGAGCGGCGCGCGGGGAGGGCCGGTGCGTGCTGCTCTCCGCAATCCGCCTGTAACAAATGACAGCGCCACGCAAGTTGACGGAGGCTTTTGATTGAATTGACTGATTGCGTCAGCTGCACCTGCGGAAAATTGATGACAATGCTGTCTAAACCGTTCATTAGGATCTGGAACTCCACGCAGATGAATGCTGGATTCATAAATTTGCTAGACATGTGTTGTAGATAATATGACAAAGCCCTGTTTTCAAATGAACATTTCTTTGACCTAATTTTATCGAAATCATGCAAAGCAATGAAAGAACATTTGTGTCCCAACTCTTTAAAAACAGCTGCAACTGAAGTACCCCCTCTCGGTCTCCTTCTCTCTCTCTCTCTCTCTCTCTCTCTCTCTCTCTCTCTCTCTTTCTCTCTCCTTTTGTCTTTCAAATACAGTTTAAGTGAAATACATTATTTGGAAGGTATCTTCGGGTTGACTTTAAAATATTCGACGACATTTCAAAGGTGAGGAGAAGCGTGCATTTATTTTTACCGATTTATAAACATGTTACGGTCTGCCCGAGGAAGGAAAATTATTTTGAGGTTTTTCAAGTCCCAAATTGGCTAAATTGGACACACGTGGAAAATAGTTTTTTTTTTTAAGAATTATCATCATAACAGCGCCATCCACACAGATATCTTGGGAGAAACCATTTCAGTACTAACTGGACAGGCTTTCTGCAGCCTGCACGCTTTGCAGCGACTGAAATCCGTTAAAATATTGACTCTCTTGGCCAAGAGCGACGAAGCCACAGAGAGGAAAATGGCATCTATGTGCACCTTATATAAGACTCCTGACTCCCCCTTGGTTTTAGTGTATCAAGCTACTATCAATATTGAATGAAGCTTTTTTTTTTCCCCCTGCATGTCCAAAAATAAAGGTGGCTGGAGAAAGGCGAGATGACCGTGTTTATACCTGGCTTCCCTTAGCGGTGCTCGGGAAAGGAAGGTGAGGGCTGACTCCCTCGCCTGCAGCAGCCAGCCCACTGGAGGTCTGAATTGTTAGGAAAGAGTTACATTTTTAGCAAAGCATACCTGGTACTTAAGAATCCAAAAGTCTCTTGCTATGGAAATAGATCTAACTTCTACCACCAGGATCCTCTGCCTGGAACTTGGACTTCCCCCCAAAAAAACAAAATGAATATTTATCAATGTAAGAAGAACCTGGCACAGGTTGGTCCATGCATCCCAATCTGCCAGAATGCTTCCAAATCTCTTTGCTGGCATTTAAAAGAAATCTATTTTTACACATTCTCATGAATTTGGGTTTTACTACCAGGAAGGTAATTTCTGATTAGACATCTTGGATCTCTCTCTCTCTCTCCCTCTCTCTCTCTCTCCCTTTCCCTACAGAATTTCTGCAAATACCCGAGGTGACCCCACAGCTGGGTGGGGAGACACTGCAGGGGAGAGCAGCAAGGCAAATAGAGCCCAGGTTTGCTTGCGTTCGCTTCCTGGTATAGCAATCACATTGAACTGGAAAACATTACCTGCACACATCCAAACCAGGCAGCCGTACCCATGCCGCTGCACACAGGATATTACCAAGCAGGTTTGCAAAAAGCCCTACACACACAACAATCAGGTCATCTTCTAATTGCCGGGATTCAAGTCCTAATGGGGAAAATGTGTAAAACAAGTAACTGGGTATTGAGAGCTGCAGGCAGTTAATAAATAAACAAACAAACAAACAGCATTCTTGCGTTTCAGTAAATCTGCTGACTCTACCGCTAGGTTCGGAAAGCCCAACATTCGACCACCTCAAGGCCGTTTGTATCCTGTGTTTGTTTCACATTCAGGGCAATGGGTTTAAAACAGGTCCCTCGCTGGACTTCGATGGGCTTTGCCTTGAGACTCCCAGGCCTGCAAAACCACTGAGGTCAAATATTCATTGGCTTCCCCCAGCAGACACAGAGAGATCCCTGGGCACTCATCCAGTTGCCCACTTCTGGGGACAGTGAACTTGGATTTCGCCCTGAAACATGATACAATCTAGTGCGTGTGCGTGCACATGTGTATATGTGTGTGTGCGCATGCATACATGTGTATCATGTGTATGTACACACGCGTGTGCACATGTGTATATGTGTGTGCATGCATACATGTGTATCATGTGTATGTACACACGCGTGTGTGTGTGCGTGCACATGTGTGCGTGCACAGTGGGAGAATGCGGTGTAAAATATACAGAAGTTCCTCACAACACCAGGCAAGAAACCTCAAGGTGAACGGACTCTAGATGGGTTTGCAAGATGGAGGAGTAGGGTAGCGGAGGGCACGCACGGCAGAGCCGCATGCATCCGTGAACCTCCAGTGACGGCTATTGGCCAACCTCTGCGTGGTCCCCGCCCCCAACTTAGGACTACCGCATTCTGGCAGCGAGCCCAGGGCCCAGCCCACCCAGCCTGCAGTGCCCACCCATGCAGGTAAGCTTAATGGAAGTACACCGTCCACCTTCGGTCCAGATCCCCGCACAGGCTCTGGAGTCCCCACAAGAAGAAGGAGGATTTTCCTCCTCACATTCCAGACATTTCCTGGTCCCCATTCCTGGCCTTGGGAGCCCTGCATTGTCAACACATTTTAAGGAATCTTCATTTCTTTCCTCTAAAGCTCCTTGGCTCTGGGGGCCTTTTCTTCCCTGCACTGTTGTGTGTCACCTCAAAGCTCGTTCCGAACAAGGACTACATCCCCGAGAAAATCAAACCTAGCTCGGGCCAGATGATCCTCTCGAAGGCTCGGTGACAGTGGCCCTCTGCCCCTCCCTTGCCCGAGGAGCAAGGTTCCAGCTCCGGCAGCGTCTGCAGCGGGATTCATGGAGGCTGCAGGGAAAGAAGGCTGTGTGCCCATCACGAGGGGAATGTTCTCGCTGATGAAGGCTCTGTGGCACCTGCAGCCCACAGGCAGGTGTGGCTGGGACCTCCAGCTCAGGTCACTGTGAGGTCTCAAAGACCCTTAAGGAAACTATTCGGGGAACAAATGCTTATCCCAGTGGTTGACAGCACGTGGGACACTCGCACCCTGGGTCACAGTGCCTGGGTGTGTGTCCTGGCTTCCTTCTGGAGTCCAGTTTCCTGCCGATGCATGCCCTGGGAGACAGCGGTCAGGTGGCTCCAACAGCTGGTCCCTGCCACTCACATGGAAGACACAGGCTGAACTGGCTTCTGACTGGCCCAGCCCAGGTTGTGGTAAGCATTTGGGAAGTGAACAAGCAGATGTGAGTCAGTCTCAGTCTCTCTCTCTCTCCTCTCTCTCTCTCTCTCTCTCTCTCTCTCAAATAAATAAAGAAAAAGAACACAGGGTTTCAAGCAACCAATGTGTGTCCCAGGGTCAGGTCTGACAGCTGTGTTGGGCGGATGGCACAGGTAGCATGGAAAAAGAGGAGGAATAAAAGCTGAATAAACTTAAACCCCACCTCCCTATAGATAAAGACAGGACCAATGAGTGTCAAGGTCAAGGACAGGAGATGAGAGCCCCAGGGACCCTCTTAGCCTACTTCCTGCAGCCCCGTCTGCTTCTCAAACTCCCTCCCAGACCAGCTACACTGGTAGCTGGTAGAGCAACCTTTCATCCCAGACACCAGTTACAGTCTGCGCTGGAGGGACCAAGCTGAAAATGACACAGGCCCTGTCCTCAAGAAACTCCCAGTCCCACGGGGGAAGACTGAGAGGAGCTTGCCTGGCACCATCTACAGTCTCACAGCGTCCCCCGCCCCGACAAGAACAGGGTTCACAGATAGCCCACCTCTGCTTTCTTGGCCTGGAGCTGCGTCCTGCCATACATAGATCTTCCCACCACTGGGAGAAAAAGAAAAGAAAAAAATCCATTATTGAGAACCAGTGCACTGGGAGGCTGCAGGTCTCATCTCAGCAAGCCCCACGCTCAGCGACTACGGCATCTCCAAGTGCCGCTGGAATGTACTGCTGGCTGAGGCAGGTGCACCGTCCCACGCCCAGGGCTGCAGTTTGCCGGCGAGCTGGGCCGGAAGCCCCGTTCACGGCAGCCTGATGGGCCCCCTTCCAGAAACCCGGCAGGATCTTGTTCTCAGGCACACGAGTACATCTGTGCTAAAAGAACACGGCCCAGGTGGGTCGATGATAGACCCCAGCTCCGAGCAACATGGCTGATGCTCAGTTACCTGGTGCTCACTGGCAGCACACCCCAGCTGGCCATTTAGTGAGGGGAGGCCAGCTTGTCCAGGCCAGTGGCCAAAGCCTCCTGGGACACAGTCCCCAAGTAGCCAGCCATGGAGCGGCAGTAGCTGTTTATCAAGTCCTGTGAGAAGCCTGCAGTGCGAGGGCAGGGAGCCAGGGCAGGGGATGGGGGAAGTGGCTGGCCGGCCAGGGCGGGCACCATCTAGAGTGCAATCTGTCCATGAAGGTGCGAGGACCCTGTGTGCCCAGCACCGCCCTCCCTCCCCACAGAGCCAGGCACCCAGAGAACGCTCCCGCCATTAAGCACTGGCAGCCAATTCATAAGTAAAATGCATCTGCAGGTGCACTGGGCCCCAGACACTCCTTCGGTGTCTCAGGCACCAGCCCTCCCTCCAAGGGATCTGGGAGCTCATGATCACCCCCCGGAGGTCTCTCCCTTGTCCCAAAGCAAGTCTCACCCGGTTGGACATGGGGGACTAGCACGCTGGGCAGTGTGGCACCCCAGAGGGGTGAGGGGCGAGGGGCGAGGGGCGTGACATTCTGAGCAGTGCTTCCTCTGCAGGAGCAGGTCACATGGCCGGCATGCAGAAGTTTTCCCGGTAGGAACGACCCTCCAAGGTGGCGACAGCAGGGACCTCCTGCTTCGGGGCAGAGTCCCCGCCCCGCCCCCCCCCCCCCCACCAGCCGCCCTGCAGGTCTGCCAGCGGCTCTGGAAGCACCAGCCCTAGCAGCAGCAGGAGATTCATGTCAACACCACCGTGACCAATGCCTGCCACTGGCCGTTCCCCTGTGTGGGGGAGGAAGAATCAGCCCCCGGGTGTTAGGATGTCGCGTTGTCACGGGGGCGCATGGCGTGTGACCAGGGTGATGTCCACTTTGGTGGTTGTCACCATTTGTTCCCATCACATTGTTCTTTTTATAGATGCATTTATATTTAGAGATATGTGTAAATATATTTACATTTTTGTATATTTAAATGTTGTATTGTTCTTATGATATAGCAGATATCTATATATAGATATAAATAGAGTGCACATGCTATTTATTATATAATGGATTTGAATATCAAATGTAACAAGTTTATATTTTAATACATTATAGATTTATGTTTATTACATGTATATACAAATATATATATGAAAGAAAGAGAGAGACAGAGACAGAGAGATTTGGTCTTTTCTATTTCCTGGCTAACATCCATAGATTTAGCTCCACACAGCAGTTATGCTATCACATCTCTCCAAAAGGATTTTTATGTATTGAAACGTGGTCAGTGAGGCTCAGTGGGAACCAGTTTCTCTCGGAATCTCCCAACCCCACGCCCCCTGATTTCAATGAGTAAAGCGAGGGGCTCCAGCATCCTGCTTTTGAGACCCCTGCAGTGGCGACAAATCTTTCACAGAAGAGGGAACACCGGACAAGTCCTTCTCCGCTCCCTGATGCGTATGTTCGTGTGCGCGTCCGTGCCTGTTTGCATCCTGTGTGTCTGAAAATCCTGTTTAAGAATGCAAAGGCCCACCCGGTGTCATTAAAACAAATGAGTCTAACCCTTTGGTCATCTAGGTGAAAGCGTTTTGTTGGGTTTTTTTTCAAATTGCTATTGCTATATATAAATGTAACATATAGCAATAACCATAGAGAGATACTGTGCCCTTGTGTATGGATAATTAAAATAGGAACATCTCCGGACTAAATTAAAATGTGTAAAAACCAAATCCTTATAGCATCCATGAAATTACACAAGCTACAAGTGAATCACCAGCCCAGAGACGCAGTGTCTCTCTCATTACTCCATGAACCTCTTCCGTGATCACAGTTTTACATTCGCACAAATCTGCACGGTTCTTTTTATGTCACTAAATAGCTCAGCTCCCTTTTACTGCCCTCCTTATCTATCTGCCGGTTGGTAACAGCCTGCAAACAGGCTCCAGTCATTTAAGAGAAAGCAACACTTCCGGGGCTTTCGATGACACTTATTACTACAGATTATGAACTAAAAATCTGAAGAGGATATAAGGAGACAAATTGTATCCTGATGAACAGAAAGAGAAGGAAAAAAATTGCATGTTTTCCAGGATCGCAAAATCCAATCTCACAGATTGCAACCTCTAAATTAAGAAGATCTGTGTGCAGGAGAACCTGTCCAGAGATTTCAGCCTTAACCCATGACCCGCATGATCCGTGCGGCTCCCTCCACAGAGGGCTCTGCTGTGCCCTTTTCTCCTCTGGACTGTGAGCGTGAGAGGTGTTATTACCCATAACTTTTTATTTAAAGGAATTGTGCAGCTGGGAAAATGAATGAATTTAATTATCAATGCAGTGTGAAAAAAATCATTAGAGCAAGGGCCTGGAACGCCACATATTAAAAATAAACAAAGGCTATTAAAAAACAGTTCCAAAAAGGAATGTCAGTTTTTCTTCAATTCTTAAAATGTAAATACCAAAAAGAAAACCATATGTAAACATCCACAGTTACAGAAGAAATTACTCTTTAAGAAAATGTTAAATGACTGACTGGATCATTTAACTTTAAATCTATACTTTATGTGGCAGTATAGGAAGGTCATTTGATTGCTCTGCATAGAAAAATGAGAATTCTAATATGTTCTCAAAGTTTCACCTTCATAAGACAAAATTTTCATTATAAAATCGTATTTAACGGTGAGCTCGCCGCACTTCTTCCTCAATTGTGCGAGATGAGACTTCCATGGCCAGAGAGGAAGCCACCTGAGCCTTCAGAAAGACAGCAGCATCTGTCTTCCATCTACATTTTCATTGCTTTTAAGATTTGTTTCATTTATTTGAAAGGCAGAATTACAGAAAGAGAAGGAGAGGCAGAGAGAGAGAGAGAGATCGTCCATCTGCTGATTCACTCCTCAAATGGCCACAACGGCTGGAGCTGGGCTGATCCCAGAAGCCAGGAGCTTCTTCTGGGTCTCCCACGTGGGTGCAGGGCCCCAGGCACTTGGGCCATCTCCCACTGCTTTCCCAGGCCACAGCAGAGAGCTGGATTGGAAGTAGAGCAGCCAGGACTCAAACTGGCTCAAACCTGCAACACTGGGTTTACCCTCTACATCACAACATCAGCCCAATTTTTTAAATTTCATTTTACTTATTTGAAAGGCAGAGTTACAGAGAAGGCGATATACACAGATACACACACACACACACACACACACACACGGAATGTTTCCATCTGCTGGTTCATTCTCCAAATGGCCACAACAGCTGGGGCCAAAGCCAGGAAACTGGAACTCCATCCAGGTCTCCCACGTGGGTGCTTGAGCCACCCTCCACTGCTTTCCCAAGCACGTTAGCAGGGAGCTGGATCAGAAGTGGAGCAGCTGGGACTCAAGCCAGTGCTCATATGGGATGCCATGTCGCAGGTACCAGCTGTACCATGATGTCAGCACCTACCCAAATTTTTCAAAACAATTCCCTCACTCCCCTCACGACTGGGCAGTGCGGGCCATGGGAAGCTAGCCGGAGTCCCTGAGGATCAGTGCTGAGCCCAGGCGCCCAGGAAAGGCCTTTGTGGTGGGCGACAGCAGTGGAGACACATCTTTCCTAGGCAAACAGGGCCGCTGAGCTGCTTGTGTGAGGATCAGGACTTCCTAGTGAGGGCCACGTGTGGCCTGCAGCTCTGCAGACTCACCCGGGGCATTTAGAACAGGCCACTTGCAAATTCAGATCTGGGTCAGCTGTTTACACACAGCTCAAGAAAGCAGAGGAGGACAGGGGCTCCTAGCACAGAGTGGGACCCAGCAGGGTCTGTCTCCAGCTCCACAGAGGGTGGGGGGCTAGGCCCCCAGGAGCAAGTCCATGGAATACCAGAGGACTCCATCTGCCCAGGGAGGAGCAGAGCCTGCCAGATCCCACACAAGCTAGGTTAGGTCTGGACACGAAGAATGCAGTCTACAGCTGGAGAGACAATGTCCCCACAGCGGCCGTGTGTCCCCAGCTGTTCCCTCAGCCCCTGGTGCATCAGGGCCACCCTTGGGGCTGGAATGGAGATGCTCAGGCCAAAACCCACAGCGGACAATGGTCAGCATCGATGCCATGCAGCTGTGGGTGATTTTGCCAAGAGCTTCGGATTGTGCGTGGTTCCCACGTGTTATTTTCACATCCCTGCTTCCCCACTGGACTTCCCGCTGCACCTCTGCAAGGCAGGTGCTAAGACGGAGGCCAGCATGGCTTAGCCAGCCCACCCCAGCCCGCCTCCATTTGAGTCCTGGCCTGGCTCAGTCTCCGGTGGTCACCATCCAAATCATGCCCAGTGCTTGCCAATCCCCTTCCCGAGCCTCAGTGTGCACATCTGTAAAACCAGGGCATCAAACAGAAGCCCCTGACAGCGCCAAGCACCCTGGGTCCCAGCAATGTGGGAGATCCTAGCCCCCGGGGAGGCCAGAGTCCTTTGAAAACTCACTGAAAGCAAAGGACTTTCTCTCCCAGAAGAACAAATGCTACAGTGCTTTCGATTTCAAGAAGTTCCCGGACCCTTCAAAGCTCTCTCATGGACCCCAAGCTCAGGATCCCTAAACTGGCTCCCCCAAAACCACCCAGAAAGTTAACGTCCCCAAGCTGAGGTGAGAAGCCCTTTCCCACCTCCCTGGTCCCCTTAGTCCTCTGTGCACCCTTCTCCACGTGCTGTCACCTTTTTGTGTCTGCAGGGAACCATTGAGTCCCCTAGAGTCCTTCCCACTCCAGAGTTCGTCTCCCAGCAATGGCAGGGATGTGGGGGAAGATTGAAGAAGGCAGAACATGAAGCCAGATGAGGTACCACAGATCCCCGAACCCTGCTGCCACGGGGTCACCATTGGGTGACCACAGATAGGACAGGGGAGCAGGTGGAGGCCCTGGGCCAAAAGGGGTCACCTGCTCCTCCCACACAGAGTAGGGGGGCCCTCAGCAAAGCACTTGGCTGTCTTTAAAAAAAATAAATGTGGAGGAGGAGGAGGAAGAGGGGAAAAAAAGGATGCTGGGGCTAGATAAATCCAGAATGATTTGAATATATTACCGTAGTTAAGTTTAGTACATAAAGTACCAGGGAGGGCTCTGCTGCACATTTCAATCAAGCCCAAAACGAGGAGGCTCTGGCTGGGCGGTTGCGGCTTCGCCAGAGCGGTGCTGCCCTCATCAGTGGGAAGGCGGTGTCCACGGCTCCCTGCCTGTGAGGTGTCCTCGAGGGACACAGCCAGGCCTCCCCAGGGAAGGCAGAAGAGGAGAGGAGCCTGCCAGTCGGCAGGAGAGGTTGCGAAGTGGAGGGGGGATCTGGCCGTGTGGGTCACACCAGACCTCACCCAGGCAAGGAGTCCCCCCTAAGGGCCCCTGAAGCTCCCTGAGGAAGCCTGGGACCACGTGGGGTGCAGGGGGCAGAGGGCCACCTCCGAGCTGCTACTGCAGCTCCCTGGACCCGCTCCCCTGCCCCTCCGATGCCTCCTCTAGACTTGATGCCCCGCCCACAAGACTGGACGGACCAAGGTGTTAACTAGGCGATGATGCTGTGGTACCAGCCGTTCCCTTCGGGGTGAACCCCAGGGCAGAGTTCAAGGAGAGGAGGAAGGAAGGGGCGAGAAGGGAAAGCTGAAAGAGCACAGGGAGGCCCCGAGAGCCTCAGCTCCCTCTCCGTGCAGAAACGTGATGCGATGCGTGGCTTTCTCCAGCACCCGCAGGGCCCAAATGCTAAATCTGGGAGTGTCGGGGGAGGGGGGATGCGCGCGCTCGGTAGCCCCAGAGGAGTCACGTGTTCCCGAAACCACCCCGAGGGTCACCACACACGTCGGGATGAGAGCAGAGGGTTGCGGCTGGGTTCAGTGAAGACGGCTGGAGGCAACGGGGGACCATCTGTGCCGCCCCTTCCTGGGCTCTGTCTCCATCGGCAACCGGTTGATGCTCAGAAAGCCGCAGCAGGAAGAATCAAGAGGGCTCCAGCCCCGGTCTCCAGCCGGCGACAGAGCCAGGCTTCCTGTCCAGCTTGTCACCAGCCAGGGGAGCTAGGAGCTTCTCTCAGGTGAGTCGGGCAGACGCTCTGAGCTTGCAAATAAGAGATGAAAGTTCCGAGTCTCTCTATAAAGGGAAACCCACACACTGCGAGCCAACCCCTCGCTGGGAAAATATAAATAGTTAAATCCATGGAAGCAGCCTCCCTTTCTGTTCCCTGGGTATAACTTGCTCCTGGACTTCTGCAAATAGTGAACTGAAAAGCTGTCGGGGTGGACATCTGTTGTTTTTGCCTGCCCAGCCACTTTCCTCCTTTTACTGGAAATAGCATCCTGATTTGCCTTGAGGAGTCACACCTCCCCCATACTCATGTCTCGGGGGGGAGCCAAACCCACCACAGCTCCAGGGATAGGCGAGTGACCCAGGCCAGGGCAACAGGGACATCCCATCTCACTGGGCCACTGTGATCTATCAGCCCAGGGGTGGGGACATGGCTTAATTAGGAACAGCCTGGCTCCACAGCAGATCTTTCTGGAAAAAACAGTCTGCTTGCTGGGGCTCCCGAGAGAGCAGATGAACGTCTAGAGCTGCCGACAGCCGCCCTCCTACCATCAAGACAGGAACATGGAGTCAAGGCAGAAAGTACTGAAGCCGACTCCTGTGCCTGGATCTAGCCATACCTGAAGCTTACATGCTGGGAATTTTGGTTATAGGAGCGAGGATAATTTATGATTTGACAAGCCCATCTGACTTGGGCTTGTAGGCAAGAGCCTTGGTTGAGACAGGTTTTCACTGATGGACTCATCGATACACTGTGTTTCTTTGTGCTGCTATAAAGAAATACCTAAGGCTGGGTAACTTATAAGGAATCAGAAATTTATTCTCTTAGACTCCTGGGAGCTGATGTCCAAGGCACCAACAGGTTGGGTTCTCTGGGGAGGACTGGTCTTTGCTTCCAAGACGGCACCCTGTGGCTGCTTCCTTTGGGGAAGAAGAACACTATATTCTTACGTGGTGAAGAGAAAGCCAAGCAAGTTGCAGACTGTGTATAGGGCTTCCTACATGGGCCTTAATCCCATTCCAGAGGGAGGAGCCCCACCCCCACTGGCCTGCCCACCTCTTAGATGTTGCAGCTTTAATTCAGTCCCGTGAAGACGATCACGCTGACCACACCTGAACTGTGGAAAGGCCACGCCCCACCCATGGCATCACGGTTCCCAGGAACTCACAGGACCAATGGGAGACAGAACAGTCTCCTCTCCTGGGTACCAGGAAGCCTACCAGGTGCCCAGGATCTCCCCCCAAAATAGAGTGTCCTGACACAGTCGCCCGTTGGGACTTGCCATGAGTGGAGGGCTCGTTCCCTGGGAATACATCAAGCTGTGAAATATTCTCAGTTTTAAAATTACTCATCAAGAACAGAATTTTTTTTCCCCTCTGCTACCTTAGTTACTGATTATTTCCAGATTCATCAGATACACAAACTCTTGTTTTTCCAATGCAATCAGCACACCCACGCACCCATCTATAGATAGTAAAGAATAGGTAGCTGAAGCCCCTGGAATGTAATGCCATCGCCTGGGAGGAGATGGATAGTGTTACAAATGTACACTCAGCAGGAAAATACTATGTAGCTGGTAATTCCAGCTGGGGATGAATAATCAGTTCATTTTGAGTAGTGAACTAAGCACTACCATTTGGAAGGCTTGAGGTCCCTTCTTGCTCTCCGAAAGCCTGGTGGGACTGTGTCCCATTGAGGCAGAAGGGCACCGCCCCGTCCAGTCGGCCAGGCAGCGGCGGCCAATGGGAGGCCAGCCAGCCTGAGTCCCTGGGCTCATGCTTTCCCTTGGGGCTCCAGTGGTCTGGGAGCCCGAGCTCTTGTTTCACCAAACGCGGGCCCTGCAGAAGGATGGATGGTGCACAGCTCTGTCTCTGGGCTCTGGTAAGGTTTAAAAGCCCCTCTTTAGGCCGGCACCGTGGCTCACTAGGCTAATCCTCCGCCTTGCGGCCCCGGCACCCCAGGTTCTAGTCCCGGTCGGGGCGCCGGATTCTGTCCCGGTTGCCCCTCTTCCAGGCCAGCTCTCTGCTATGGCCCGGGAGTGCAGTGGAGGATGGCCCAAGTGCTTGGGCCCTGCACCCCATGGGAGACCAGGAGAAGCACCCGGCTCCTGCCATCGGATCAGCATGCGCCGGCCACAGTGCGCGGGCCGCGGCGGCCATTGGAGGGTGAACCAATGGCAAAGGAAGACCTTTCTCTCTGTCTCTCTCTCACTGTCCACTCTGCCTGTCAAAAAATTAAAAAAAAAAAAAAAGCCCCTCTTTAGATAGGCACTTGGCCTAGAGGTTAAGCTATCTGTTAGAATGTTTCCACCCTCTGTTGCAGCGCCAGGATTCAGCTCCCGACTACAGGTCCAGACTCGAGCTTTCATAACGCAGATTCTGGGAGACAGCAGGGGTGGTCCCTGACAGCCATATGGAAGGCCTGGGCTCTCAGCTCCTAGCTTTGGCCTCTTGGCATCAGCATTTGGGTGGTAAACTAATGGATGCAATGCAAGATTTCTCTCTCTCTCACCCAAGCCAGCCCCATTTGTTGATTTCCTCGCTTCTCCTCTGTGCACTGCGTCCCGTCACCGCCCAAGGCCAACAGTGACAATTCCCTTGTCTGGAGGGAAGCTCCCTGTGGCTCTTGGTACGCTTCCACACGATGCCAGGCAACCTGGAGACAATGCACTCAGAAGACTTCTGGGCCGGCGCCGCGGCTCACTAGGCTAATCCTCCGCCTTGCAGCACCGGCACACCAGGTTCTAGTCCCGGTCGGGGCGCCGGATTCTGTCCCGGTTGCTCCTCTTCCAGGCCAGCTCTCTGCTGTGGCCAGGGAGTGCAGTGGAGGATGGCCCAAGTGCTTGGGCCCTGCACCCACTTGGGAGACCAGGAGAAGCACCTGGCTCTTGCCATCGGATCAGCGCGGTGCGCCGGCCGCGGTGGCCATTGGAGGGTGAACCAACGGCAAAAGGAAGACCTTTCTCTCTGTCTCTCTCTTTCTCTCTCTCTCACTGTCTACTCTGCCTGTCAAAAAAAAAAAAAAAAAAAAAGACTTCTAGTCAGCGGCCAGAGAGGCACCACGCAGCCAAAGCACGGAGAAGAGAGACCCCGCAGAACCCCACTGTTGCTGACTTGCCCTGTTTTGAGGGAAATCGCTCTCTCTGGAGATATGAAAGTGATCCCTGCCACTTGGCCTACACAGCACGGTGCCATCCACCTCCTCCTGTCCTGTTGTGGGTGGGGTCAGCACACTCTTCAGGTACTAGGCCTGAGGCCTCTCCTTTCGCTTGAGCCAGGAGCCACAGACCTCACCCCAGACCTAAGACCTGCCAGACCAAGGAATCTGAAAAACCCGCTCATTCTGGACCTCTACCCTGGGCTGAAGGCATCCCTCTCCAACACCCAGGTTCTCAGCCTCCACCTTGGAACTTTATCCTTGCACAGAGACTGCTATTTACATTAAAATTGGTCACATAATGAAAAAAAAGGTAGTTCATTAATATGCTAAGAAGTGCTAATTTGAACATTGCTGAAAAGCAATTGCAAATTCCATTTTGCAACTTGCAAATGGCATGCAGTGCAAATTAGGGCTTATGGACCCATCTTCAGACATCCTAGCTTCATCTGGATACTCCTGAACTCCCCCAGCCTCAGCAGCAGAGATGAACTACAGGACCTACATGGGAAGAAGGGGCCAGGCCTTTGGGAGCCAAGGCCGACTGTGTAGCCCTCTTCGCTGACCTCGGAGGAGTCAGAAGACGCCGGCCACTAGTGGGCATTGTTGAAATGACCTGAAACCAGAGAATAGGAGTCCCTGCAGACATCACTGGGCTATCAGTGAGATGGAGCTGTACCCAGCACCACCCTCCACCCAAGCAACCCACCTCCCAGCCCCTGGCCTCAACACCCTCTTCCAGTGAGTGATTCTTGATGGCTCAGGTTGGCTTGAAGCACAGCCAGAGGCACGCTCTGGGGCGGGGGAAGCGTGGGGTAGGGGAAAGCAGCAACAGCTTGGGCAAAGGTTGGCCATTCTCCTCCCCAGAGTGCCCTAGGCATAGGTCTGTTGGTGGAAAATAAAGCCAGAGACTGCGCACTGTGCGGGGCTCCACTGTCCATCTTCCCGCCATCCATCCCTCGCCCACACAGGCAAGGGAGTCGGAGCTTAGGAGGTTAAGTTCCAAAGTCAACACAAAACGGGAAACCGGAGTGGGACCAAAAATAGCCTTGAGAGTCCCCTAGGAAGGCTCCGCGTTAGAAAGCAACACGCCTACTCCTGCCGAGTGCCACAGTCAAATTCTCCACCTTCTTGGGCCAGCCGTGAGTGAGCTGAATACCAGATGACGTGTCGGCTTACCACTGAGATCACACTGAGGTGTTTAAGCGTCTATTTTTACACCTAAAACAAGCCACTGCACACAGCAAGATGATGCTTTGAGAGGCACCCGCCAGAGGCCCCAGTACCCATTGCCAAGGTTGGCCAGCTGCAAGGCCAGCAGGCAGCAGCTCCCCCGAGTTTCACATCATTCCTAGCGCCTTCCCGGATGGCCAAACACCTCCACCTGGCCCCCACCTTCTCGCTCACGCCTCCCTCCTGGTCCCTCTCTCACTTCCTTCCTTCTGCCTTTTCTTCCTTCTTCCCTTATTTCCTTCTTTCCTCCCTGCCTGCTTGCTGTCATTCCTCCCTTGCTTCCATCCTCATCGCCTGTTCCAAAGGAAATGCACAAAAACAAAATGATCAGGTGAGGGGATGAGGGATGCTGGGTAATACAAGCAGGACAGTTAGTCCCGGAGCTAGAAATAAGGTTACTACAAGGTCATGTAACATCCAGGACACAGTAGCTGTGGCTTTGAGCTTCCCACGAAGCCAGAGCAAAGAAGGAAGCAAAGTCCTGTAAGAACCATTTTGCCCAGGCAACCAAGCGGGCAGTCGATCTGCTTTTTCTGCAGCTGGAGTCTCAAAGAAGTTCCTCTGGTGGGTCTCCTCCCAGGAGCTGAGCAGCATCCTCACCACACGAGCACAACAGATCGGAAGCAACACGCCGTCCGGCGGGCTTCCTGCGACAGAAACCCACCAGCGTACGCAAAGCCAACCCATGCAGCAGCTTCCAGCCCCGCACACACAATCAGCTCGCAACACGTGCATGTGGGCTGGGGTATTTGCACTCAAGGATGAAAATGGAAGGGAGGAAACACAGGCTGTCCCCACACGCTGCTGCCTGTGACCTCCCAGAGCCCATGTGTCTCTTCAGCATGACCCGTGCCTGGCACTGCACCTGGACCACTGTTTCCGGTTGCCCGGATTTCTTCTGTGTCTCCTGCTCAAGGACCGCCGTGGGACCACTTTGCCTAACATGGCTTCAGGATGCTTGCTATAATCCAAAATTACCTCTTTGTTTTGTTGAAGATTTATTGTCTCTATTTGAAAGGCAGAGTGACAGACAGAGAGGCAGATGGAGAGAAAGAGATCTTCCATCTGCTGGGTTATTCCTCCAATGCCCACAACAGTGGGGACTGGGCCAAGCTGGAGCCAGGAGCCTGGAACTCCATCAGGGTCTCCCACCACGTGTGGCAGGGGCCCTAGCAGTTGGTCCATCTTCTCCTGATTTCCCAGGTGCATTAGCAGGGAGCTGGATCCAAGGCAGAGCAGCTGGGACTCACACTGGCACCCCTGCTATGGGATGCTGGCATTGCAGGCGGCAGCTTAACCTCTGTGCCACAACACTTGCCCTTAAAATTCCCTCTTTCTGATCTGTACACACAGAATGAAACTTTATTATGGGCAAGAACCTTGTCTTGCTCACACTGAATCCAGAGCACAAAGAATTTTGCCTGGGAAATGCTAAATACTTAGTTATGAATTAAATGAAGGGGTTAGCACTGTGGTATAGCAGGTTAACACCATGGCCTGAAGCGCTGGCATCCTATATGGGCACCGGTTCTAGTCCCAGCTGCTCTACTTCTGATCCAGCTCTCTGCTATGCCCTGGGAAAGCAGTAGAAGATGGCCCAAGTCTTTGGGCCCCAGCACCCACATAGGAGACCTGGAAGAAGCTCCTTGCTCTTGGCTTCAGGTCGGGGCAGCTCTGGCTGTTGTGGCCAATTGGGGAGTGAACCATCAGATGGAAGACCTCTCTCTCTCTTTCTCTCTGCCTCTCCTCTCTCTATGTAACTCTGACTTTCAAATAAATAAATAAATCTTTAAAAAAAAGAAATAAATGAATTGACATAGCAAACCTTTTGATAGTACATTCGGTGTGCTAAGCACTTCTTTTTATTTTTGAATTTTTAAATTTTTTAAAAATTTTTATTTATTTGTTTGAAGGCAGAGTTACAGAGAGAGGGAGAGACAGGGAGAGAGATCTTCCATCCGCTGATTCACTACACAAGTGGCCCCAATAGCCAGGGCTGGGCCAGGCGGAATCCAGGAGCCAGGAGCTTCAGCCAGGTGGCTCATGTGGATGCAGGGGCCCAAGGACTTGGGCCAGCTTCCATTGCTTTTCCCAGGCCATTAGTAGGAGCTGGCTCAGAAGTGAGACAGCCAGGAATCAAACCAGCACCCATATGGGATGCCAGTGTCACAGGTGGAGGTCTTACCGACTACGCCACAATGCTGGCCCCTGCCAAGCACCCTGAGAGTACACACCCTCACTTAAATCTCAGAGCCCTTGGAGATGGATTCTACCACTGACCCATTTCACAGATGAAGAAACTGAGGCACAGAGGGGCTAAGTAATTTGTGAGGTCACCCAGCTCATGAGCAGCAGGACAAGGAGGTCTGGCTTCAGAGACAGAGCGCCTGACCTCCACAGCCAGTAACTGACTGGAGCAGGTGGCCCAATGCATGTCAAGCCCCATTTGAAACTCCTTGCCCAAGCCCTGAAATTTATACCCATGGCCTTTCTTGTTGTTTCTGAATACTTCATCAGATTCCACAGCAAAGCAGCCGAACACATGGCTGATTCGTTAGCATTGCTGACTTTAGCTCAAGTACAGAGTTTGGAGGAGCCCGGGCGATGTCCACTGGAGAGACCAGAATCAGTTCATTAATAGCTCTGGTGCCGCCCACATAGCAGCTTGAGATTCTGAGCTAACTGCATCCCACCACGTGCTGCTGAAAACCATGCATTTGCAAAGGAGCTCAACAGGCACACCGTGAGAGCCACGGTGTTCGAGGAACACACCTGTTACTGAGTAGGATCCGTGTAGACAACACCCAAAGTCGCTTTTCTGTTTGCATTCTAAACCAGCTGACACACCCAACACCAGCATGGCTGTGCAGACAGTTGCTGGCTGCAAGCATCTTGTGGAAGCCGACGTGCCTGGCCTTGGCCTCTTTCAGCCCTGCCCAGGGCCGCCACACACACACACACACACACACACACACACACCAAGCAAGGACTATGGGAAACATTCGCAGCCCGCTAAGACCACCCTGAGAACTGAACACAGGTTTCCGGGGGAGGGGCTCCTCCTGCAGCAGGGGCGGCTCTGGGTGCAGGCTGTGCAGCTGGCCCTGAGATGTGTGCTCCAGTGTGACTGTGTTGTGACGTCATCGAACACAGCCAGCGGAGCGTAGTCCAAGAGGCAGTGCACTCACAGCTTGGCGGACGGGGCTCCGAGAGAAAGAGCAGGGGAACGGAGGCCCCACCCCCTAGAGCCAGGCCTGTGCCCTCCGTGCCACGCCTGTCGCCAGCTCTGGGCTCTCCCAGCCTTTGCATGGCGTCCTGGCCCTTGGGCTTTCACTCGCCAGGACCTCCCATGGCCCTCTTTGCTTCTTTGAGCTTCAGATTCAAGTACGGGTTCCCACACTGAGAGAGGAACCCCTAGACAAATGTTTCCCGAATCAAGAAGCCACCCACACCCCTACTTTACTTGCTCTTCTCTTTGCCTCTTGTCCACGGGGGGACCCGGGAGGTGGAACGTCTCCGGGACTTGGTAAGGCCAAGGGAAGCAGCACAGTCAATACTCCTGAGCAAATTACACTTTATCAGCCTGCTGGGAAATGCTCTCCTCTGTGCATCTGCCATACGAGAAGACGGGCTGGTCCATTTCATCCCCTGGTGCAGCTCTGAGCCTCGGAGAAGAACCAAACAAATCTGCCACGCCCAGAAACACGCTCAGCCTGGGAGAGCCCATGTGAGAGGTGTGCAGAAGTCCAGTTTCCACACCACTTCCTTTCTCACCCTTAACTACTACTTTACATCTCTGGATTTACGCATCATTCTCAAGACCTTGACCTATGTGAGTCTACACAGGAAAGATTCACTCTCGGAGTCTCCGAAGAGAATCCAGTGTGTAGATGGAGGCCGAGGACCAGACGGGAAGCCCTGGGGAATGCACCTTCCTCCCCGGCCTTCCTCAGCACCCTTGCTGGGCTCTACGGTGGGGCACCCGTGCCAGCCTCCAGGAGCGGCTGCTTGCCCTCGCTGAAGCTGCCAGTTGGAGCCCGCAATTAGAATTCACTACGACGCCGGCACCACGCGGCCCATCCACAGCCCGGGACTCAGGCGGCCTTGGCTTTAGCCCAGTGATTTAAAGCCCTGGTGGACAGATTCACCACACCTAACACGCGTCTCCTGGTGGGCGCCCCCTCTGATCTGCACAGAGGAGGAGTTGAATTATGGCCTCAGATGCAAGACGGAGAAGTTGCAGGAGGAAGGCGCAATTATGCATGGACCTGGTTGGGCAATTTGAGGAGAAGGTGACAAGGCAAACTAAATCTGTCCCCCTCCGTCCTTGAAGTCTCCTTCCCGAAACCCATCCCAGCACCCACCCCAGCACAGGGGAAGCTTTCAGAGACAGAAGCAGGGCGGGGGGTGGGGAGGTGAGCTTGTTTGCGTATGCACCTCTCTCACAATGCCAGAATGGAGACAGCATAATTAGTCTTCACTCTCACAAGTAATAAATACATCCAAATTAAAAATACATTTGTACCACTCACTTTACCCCTGCCTAGATCAGAACACGCGAATACGCATTGCACTTGTCTTTCGCTAATGATTTGCTTTATAGTCCCGTGTTGGTCAACAGGGTAAGCGATCATCTCCCTATGTATCTTTACAGTTTATAGGTCCTCATTTAAGACGGAATGAGGGCTATTGCCGATGGTAGTGGAAACAACTGGAAAATTTGTGAATGAGGTGCCTGGTTCGCTTCTCTTTGCCAAGTTAGATGCTCAAGGAAACCTGCCTATCGTGGACAACGGAAGTTTCTGGTAAGCTCAGTCACTCAGTGGGATGATGTGTGCACATAATACCAAGTCCGCGTTCCAGGCTTTGGTGCCAGTGTCAGCCTGTGCACTGCCCGTGCTGGAACTTGGCCTTCAGCACCTCCCAGGGGATCAGCTTCCTCCAGGACCTGGGAACTCCCCGACCTTACCTATTCCTTACCAATAGGGGTATTGACGGGCGTCCTACTATGGGAGAGGGGCTGGTGAGGCAGGGAACAGCAGGAAAGGGGACCCTCCCAGTGTGTGTTCAGCTATGGGAGGAGAGGAAAGATAGGGAGGCAGCCAGGGGGACCGGGGAGGAAGCAGTGTTCCCAGGGCCTGGAGACCCCAGGAGCCCCAAAGAAAGGGCCCCTTGACAAAGGCAGACATCTGGGGAGTAGAGGTGCTGCTATACATACCTGTGCCCCAAAGCAGGGAGAGGGGGCATCAGACAACACCCCCACGCTGCCCCCCGCCGACTCCATAATGACCACATCCAACCAGAACCAGCCAGCTCCAGGTTGGCCTCCTGGAGCAAGGCCAAGGGCAGAGAAGGCGGGGCAGTGGGTGGGGCTGCGGATGGCAGTGAGCACAGAGGCCTCTGGACAGAGCTGAGACCTCCATTCCTGCCCAGGGTGGGGGTGGGGGTGGCGGGGGCGGGGTGTGGGGAAGCATGCCCCTTGCCTCACGGAGAGTTCAGAGTGGTTTAGCATTCAGCCCCCTCCACCGCGCAGCCCGTCGTGCGCCATGAGAGGACCTGCAGCTTCAGCGGGAGTAGTGGTTCCTGAACCCACTGACAAGCGGCAGCATCGGAGAGAGCGAAGTTGCACGTGCGGTCAGCAGACAGTTATGAGCCTTCGAGCAGTGCTCCAAACACCAGCACTTTGCACAAGGATCCCGCCCAGGGCTCCGCAAGCAGCCCCCAACTCACCCTCATCCCTCTGAGGTCGGAGGCTGGCAGAGGCTGGGAGAGGGAAGGCCACAGAGCAGGTGAGAGGTGGAGAGTGCTTGCCCGTAGTGGGCGAGACCCTGGCCACAGTGTGCACCCTTCCCTCAGCAGGTACCCAACCTGGAGAAATGTGACATCTGGTACAGTTTCGCAGTGGCCCAAGCAGCCAGGGGGGTACCTGGCTAATTTAGTCTTGGAAGTCCTCAGTCCATGCCCCCAGCCTATGCTGGAATCTCGCTGTAGTAGAACATCCGGACCTGGGGCCCAGCTGGGTCTCAGAGGCTAACCCGGTCCAAGTACAGAGAAGGAAATAGAGAGACCCAGAGGGGCGGTGTGCGGCTTGCCCAGGACCACAGAGCAAGTCAGGGAGCAGGGAGCTCAGACCCCCTGGCCCCTGGCCCAGGGCTCATCATCTCCCAGCTTAGCGAGGGCCATGGGAAGACATCCAGGGAAGAGGGCTCTGACATGACAGAGAGAAGCCGAGGACACAGGCTCTGGATCTACGCAGCGTGACCTCAAGCCTGTGTTCCACTAATTATGTGAATTTGGGCAAGATCTTTAATCTTCTGAGCCTCAGTTTGTTCATCTGCAAAAGGATCCTTAAAGCATTTTCCCTAAGCAGAGAGCTTGGTAGGAAAGAAGTAATACATGAATTGAGATTCTTTTCCCAGATGATTGGAATACCACCAGGACAGGAGGATGGCTCTGTATTCTGTGTCTCCTCAGTGAGATGGAGATCCGTGCCCTGCTGGGACGTGGGACCCAGCGAGCTCCAGAGCTGAGTGGCTCAGCTGAGAGTGACCCTCACCATTATACACAGAGAGAGTGACCTTCTGGTGCCATCCTAGGGAGGAGGGCACTTAGGCCTGCAGGGGCGGGTCAGAGAGAGACCCATGCAGGGGCTGCTCCGCTGACCAGCCTGGACTGGGACAAGCCTGTGGAATGAGTCACGTGTCCCAGCGTCCAGGAGGCTGGAGTGGGTCACATTTACTTTAAAGGCCAAAGGAGAATGAACCGGGCCCTGCCGCCTTGATAATGGACCCTAAGGCTCTCTCCTGCCCTCCACAGACACCCCCAGGGGTCCTCAGAAGGAGCTCTCACCCCCTCACTGGTGGCTCCACGACAGGCCCCACCCAGCAGCCTCCATGCACCTGCCTCTGTTTCCATGGCAACTGCAGGCAACTACCCTGGACCAAGAAGCCATCTCCAGGCCTCTAGGGGGCGCCAGAGCAGGACCTCTGCTGGTGCTGAGGTGGAGAGAATGGGTCCTGCCTCTCCTCACTAACAAGGTCCACAGGGCCCCCCCTTCCTGGGTCCAGGGACAGCGAGTAGCGGGGGTCGGGGGGTGAGGAGGAAGGGCTGCTCCCTTCAGGGTCTTCCGGTACCCAGTGGCACTTTGGCATCTGCTCCTACATGCACAGCAGGGCAGGGCCCCCTCCTCCTGGGTTGAGAGGTCCTCATGGAACAAGGCACCCCAGAAGACCAAAAACCAAAGGAAGTGCCCCAAATCGCTGGTGCCACATCCTGAGGCTCACAGGGAGGGGGAGGGGGAAACCACGACCATGATCGTCTCTGGTCTTGGCTTGCGTAGACCTGGCCTAAGCTTAAACTGAAACCCTCGGTGACTCTAAAAGCGACCTGAATAGTCCATTTCCCAAGAACACTGCTGTACAGGGAGAGAAATAATTTAGGCAGGGACGAGGCCTCCCCAGTCTGCACATATTAAATGTTGAGAATCACAACCCAGGGAAAGCCGGGGACAGCAAGAAGGAAAAGCAAACTTTCATTTCATCTCTTCTAGCCGGGGAGGTGGGGAGGGGAGCAGCCCTGCTTTCTGTCTGAGAGAGGGGGCCCGCGAGGGGCTGCCTGCCACATGGGAAGTGTTGAGAAGGGCACCCCTCCTCGGAGGGGCAGACTGGAGACTCAGAGGGAGAGAGAGCCAAATATAAATTCACAACCAGAAATGTATGCGGCAGTGATGTTTCTCCCCCAGAAAAGCAATCAACTGCTTATCGACATCAGATTCATGCAAACGGGAGCTGATTTCTCACGCCGGGAGCACCTCCACACTTCCACAAGACAGCGGGCTATTTCCTGAGCGGGTCCCCACAGCTGCCCTCAGAATCAATGTATGGGTTATAGATTATTGATCACCAGGGGCCCAGACCACAGCCTCTCGTTCAATGTCAGAGCCAGAGTACCCCCCTCTCCCCGCCCCGTTCTCCTCCCCAGGCTCTTAACCATGAGTCACGGTGCATTTTCAGACATAGGGCAATTATTCATCGTCAAGTTATCCTACCCCAGCTCATCAAGAAGTTAATCTGGAAAATATCTAAGCGTGGCTTCCTGTGGCAGCACTGTACATCCAGGAGCAAAGTCAGAAAAATGCTGCTGGCCCAGGGAGGGACCCGGGCACCTGGACTGTTGATTGTGTCTCTCCTATCTAGCAAGTTCAACCAGGCTAATACCCCCCATTCTGTGGCCCTGGCAGCAGATAGAAGCCACCGCGGCACTGTGGTCTGTTGCGAGGACAAACAAAGTATGCGACTCTCCAGTGTTCGGCAGAGCACGCCACACTACAGACAGAAGTGTTTCAAGTCAACACAATATGAAAAAATTCAAAATAAAATGAAAAGTGTCTGCAAACAAACCAACATAAGTATACAGCCGTCCTGTTAATTATGATTATTTATGATCATAAGAACTGGCATCATTATCGTGGTTTCCTTTCCAAAATCTCACAAACTTCTTACGATACAGCAGCATCGGAGTTCTATAGGCTTACCGAGGTGGCATGCTGGAGGCAGGAGTCCCTTCCGGGCACAGAAGACCCGTGTCCCGGGTGCAAGGGCCAGCCCCGCACGCCATGCATGCACCTGTGTGCAGCCAATCCACAATAAAACCCGCTTGGTGCTGTCCGTGTCCCCAGCATTAAACCGCTGTGATAAAGCATGGCAGATGTCTCTGATGAGCACCGCCAATCTATTAAGCAAAGTGCCTGCGAGGGGCCTAAAGAATGATCTAGAAATCCACCTCCTTGGGGGAAAACAGCCCATGGAACATCACCGGCAATACTGAATATTTCATCAGGAATGACAGCAGTCTTCTCCCAGCCGGCCCCCTCCTCCACCGCCCCACCTGCCACCAGCCCCCCTTCCCTGCCCGCTTGACAACTAGTCACGGCCACATCACTGCCGTCCCGCAGTCCTCGCGAGCTGACCTCTGCCGTGTGCGGTGCCCAGTGGTCATGCTGTCCTCGTCTCTCGCCAACCACATCTGACAGGAGACGCGGCGCTCACGGCAGCGGCTCCTGGCACCTGAGACGCGCTGGGACTGCACAGGTAAACCAGGGGAGTCCGTGTTGTCTCCGGACTAACAGCAGAGGGGGAAGACATGACATCTCCAGCCAGGAGCCCACGTCCGATTATTCAAAAGATTCATCATGCGGGTGATGACGGCGGGCCTTCTCAGCCTTCCAGGAGGAAGGAGGGGGGCTGGGAAGGGGCACCTGGCCCTGTCCTCAATCTGGGGAGAAGGCGAGCACAGGTGCACCAGGGCGCCAAGGCATCTGGGGAACGAGGGGGGAGAGATGGGCGGAGGACAGCAGCACCACCCCTGTCCCCGCTCCCAGAGCCCCTGCCCTCCAGGTCCCCAAACAGGTGCAGGGGCTTGGGCAGCGGAGAGACCTTGATGCCACACCTGCCCACGGCCTGTACCCGAGGAGGAGGAGAAGGTTTATTAGTGGCGAGAGGAAAGAGTGGTTTTACAAATCACACCATGGTTTGGAATTGCATTCTCTTGCAACTCCGTCTTGGTGAAGTGTCGGAGTGCAGAAAAACATGAAGTATTTTGACTGAAATAAATGCTTTCATGGAAACCAGAGAGCCCTAGAGACCGTGTGAAGACTTGAAGAACGTCATACTATTTTAAGCAGGTGACAGTAATGTCACTGTCTGAGAGGTTAGGCTATTTTTTTTTTCCAGATTTACAAGAGGGGGAAAAAAAATAAGTTTGCTTTGAATAGAGGAAGTTCGGTGAGAAGCACGCTTCCCGGTCGCATGGATAACGCAGACTGCAGTGACATGCCTTTCTGTTCCGGGACTCTGACAGAACTAACCCATCCTGCTAGGAAGCGAACGTTAGCACAAAACTCACCTCCCTCGGAATTGTCCAGCTTCCACACCGTCACAGCTGCCAGGCTTTGTCCACAAGCCTGTCCCAGCCCCCTCTCCATGGGACCCAGATGGCAGCTTTATCTGATCTTGGCCTCCAGACAGGCTACCCAGTCTCTTATTTGCCTTTTCCTCCTTGGGAGTGCTGAAGAGCCAAGAAGAGGGGAGACAGCATTCTGACGCTAACACCCAGCTCCGTGGCTCTCAAGGGAAACATTTTGTACCTGCAAGGACAGGGCCCCGGAGTCCACTGGGGGAAGCCTCGCAGACATCTGGTTTGGAGCAGCTCTGCTTTTCCTTTACCCAAGTTGCTTGCTTCTTTGTGCCCCCTTGTAGCTGTTTGAGGCTGAGCTTTGGGAGGATGGGAGGATGGGCAGAGCCGTGTGATGGCCCCGGGTCTCGGGTTCTCCTCCTGCTGCAGACACCAGCTCAGTGAGCCCTGCAGCAGACTTCCCGGCTCCGTGGCCTCCAACTGGAACCCTCCTGTTCCCAAGCTCACAGCCTGTTTCAGAAGAAAGTGTGCCATCCCCTCCCGGAGTGCTGCCGCTGCACCCGGCACCCCAGGAAGAGGAGAGAGGTGACATCACTGGGGTCCCCCCTTGTCTCTGAGCTCCAGCAGCACACCCAGAGGATGGCTCTCTGGAACGAAGTCCCACCCGAGCCAGAAATCCTCCCCCTTTGCTGCTGGAACATTCCTTCAGAGGGAGGCAGGGTGATGATGTAGCCTCAGAGGAGAGCTTCAGATTTGCCTGGGAAAGAATTCCAAACCCAAGTGGAGGCCTCAGCACCTGACTCCCTAACCAGGACTTCACAGGTGGCCCCCACACTTCTAGGCAGCCGGATGTTCAAGCTGGGCCACCAGCTCCAGAGAGGCCAGCAGCCCAAGATTCTGGGCAAACGGTCTTCTCCCAGCCCAGAGCACCACCCCAGGATTCCCCCGTGTGTGTGGCTGGCTGTCCTGCACTATCTGAGCATTAGGACAGAGATGCCAGTGGCAAGGAGTAGGCCAGGAACATCCCTCAGGCAGCGACAAGAGCAAGTGCAAAAGCCCTGAGGCAGCGCTGAGATTTGTGTGTTCAAAGTAGAACCAAGATCCTTGCTGTTGGCTGGCGCCGTGGCTCACTAGGCTAATCCTCCGCCTGCGGCACCGGCACACCGGGTTCTAGTCCTGGTCGGGGCACCGGATTCTGTCCTGGATGCTCCTCTTCCCTTCCAGCTCTCTGCTATGGCCCGGGAAAGCAGTGGAGGATGGTCCAGGTCCTTGGGCCCTGCACCCGCATGGGAGCACCTGGCTCCTGGCTTCGGATCAGCGCAGTGCACTGGCCACAGCCAACGGAAAAAGAAGACCTTTCTCTCTGTCTCTCTCTCTCACTAACTCTGCCTGTCCAAAAAAAAAAAAAAAAAAAAATCCTTGCGGCAGCTGCAGAGTAGGGTGAGAATTGTAGGAGGAGGTGGAGCAAGGGGGCAAATCAGGGTCACGTGTGGATTTGTTAGCTGTAATCAAGAGGAGATCTCTTATTCTAAATAAATCTAAGTCATTGCAAGGTTTTGAGTAGGTGAACAGTGTTCTGCTGCCAGAAAGACCACTGGGGCTTCAGGGACGTAAAGAGTCGGTGGGTGGGAAGCAGTGGTGCAGGGCCCGGGGTCAGGGAGGACGGCAGCCTCGCAGGCTGGAAGCCAGGAGGTGGAGAAGAGTAGCCGGCATCAGGACATCTGGAGGCAGAGCCAACAGGACCCATTGACTGGGCAGGAGGCGGGAGCTTTGTGGGGAAGCATGAACCAAAGATGGTGCTTTGGTCACCTGTCTTTGCACCATGAGAGCACTGCATGAAACAAATATCCCAGGCAGCAAGCATCATTTCGGCTCATGAGTCAGAACCCTGTGATTGGGCCAGCACTGTGGCGCAACGGATTAACACCCTGGTCTGAAGCGCCAGCATCCCATATGGGCATTGGTTCGAGACCCGGCTGCTTCACCTCTGGTCCAGCTCTCTGCTATGGCCTGGGAAAGCAGTAGAAGATGGCCCAAGTCTTTGGGCCCCTGCACCCACGTAGGAGACCCGGAAGAAGCTCCTGGCTCCTGGCTCCTGGCTCCTAGCTTTGGATCGGCAAAGCTCCAGCCACTGAGGACAAATGGGAAATGAACCAGCAGATGGAAGACGTCTCTCTCTCTCTCTCTCTCTGCCTCTCTTCTGTGTAATTCTGACTTTCAAATAAATAAATAAATCTTTAAGAAATAAAAAAAAAGAACCCTGTGATTGAGGCTGGGCTACACCGGGTGGTTCTTCGGTTCTTCTGGATTTTGCTTAAAGCTCAGGACTTCTGCATTGCTTTTTATTTTGACACATATGTAAAAACAGTGCATATTTATGGGGTAGTATGTGATGCTCCATCATATGCCTATGTTTTGTAACACCTGATCAGGGTATGTGTATTTATCCTTTCAAGCACTTAATATTTCTTTTTGTTGAAAGCATTTAAAAGCCTGTCTTCTGGCTTTTCTATTAGTTTCTTAATAGAGAAATACACAGTACATTAACATTATCCATAGTCACCACACAGTACCACAGAACCTCAGAACTCCTTCCTTCTACCCAGTGCCCAGCAATCAACATTTCCCCAAACCTCCTCCCCACTTCTCTCACCAGCCTCTGGTAACCACTGTTATTAGATTTTTTACTTACTTATTTATTTATTTATTTATTTTTGACAGGCAGAGTGGACAGTGAGAGAGACAGAGAGAAAGGTCTTTCTTTACCATTGGTTCACCCTCCAACAGCCGCCGCGGCCGGTGCACTGTGCTGATCCGAAGCTGGGAGCCAGGTGCTTCTCCTATGAGGTCACCTATTTGTTGGATTCCACATGTGAGTAAAATCATGGGATATTTGTCTTTCTATACCGGGTTTATTTCAATTAACATAGCACCCTCCAGTTCCATCCATGTTGTTGCAAATGATAAGATCAATATTTTATGGCTGAGTAATATTCCGTTGTGAATATGTACCGCCTTTTCTTTATCCGTTCATCAGTGGCTGGACACTGAGGTTGCTTCTACTTCTTGGCTATTGTGTTCCGTGCTACAATAACCATGGGAGTGCAGAAGTCTGTTTGACAGACTGGATTTCATTCCCCTCAGATATAAACCCCAGAGTGGGATTGCTGGATCATAGGGTAGCTTGGTTTTTATATTCTGAGAAACCTCCATACTATTTTCCACAATGCACTAACTTGCATTCCCACCAGCAGCACATAGAGGTTCCATTTTCTCTACATCCTCGGCAATACTTGTTCTGTCGTCTTTTTGATAATAGCCAATCGTGCTGGAGTGAGAACATAGCTCCTTGTGGCTATGATTTGTGCTGCCCTGATGATCAGTGTTGTTGAGCATTTTTTCATATACCTGTCTACATTTGTATTATCTTCCTCTGTTTAGATCTACTGCCCATTTTCAAGTAGATTATTTGGGTTTTTGCTCTTGAGTTGTTTGAGTTCCTTATATATCCTGAATATTAATACATTCAGAGTTGACCTGTTATACGTGGTGAATGATAGGGATCTCAACCCAGGTCATTGTCTTGTCATTCTTCAGCATGTGGATATCCAGTTTTTCCAGGATCACTTATTTTAAAAGATTAACAGTTTTCCAAGGCCTGCTCTTTTTTTAAAGATTTATTTTATTTATTTGAAAGACAGAGTTACAGAGAGGTAGAGACAAAGAGAGAAGTCTTCCATCCACTGGTTCACTCCCCAGATGGCCACAATGGCTGGAGCTGCACCAATCCGAAGCCAGGAGCCAAGAGATTCTTCCAGGTCTCCCACGTGGGTGCAGGGGCCCAAGGACTTGGGCCACCCTCTATTGCTTTCCCAGGCCATAGCAGAGAGCTGGATCAGAAGTAGAGCAGCCGGGACTCGAACCGGCGTCCATATGGGATGCCAACACTGCAGGCAGCAGCTTTAACCTGCTGCCCCACAGCACCAGCCCCTCCAAGTCATTTTTTTTTGACAGGCAGAGTGGACAGTGAGAGAGAGAGAGACAGAGGGAAAGGTCTTTCTTTACCATTGGTTCACCCTCCAATGGTGTGCTACGGCCGGCACACAGCACTGATCCGAAAGCAGGAGCCAGGTGCTTCTCCTGGTCTCCCATGCAGGTGCAGGGCCCAAGGACTTGGGCCATCCTCCACTGCACTCCCGGGCCACAGCAGAGAGCTGCACTGGAAGAGGGGCAACCGGAACAGAATCTAGCACCCCAACCGGGACTAGAACCCGGTGTGCTGGCGCCGCAAGGTGGAGGATTACCCTATTGAGCCACAGTGCCGGCCCCAAGGCATGTTTTCAGCACTGTTGTTAAAGATCAGTTGGCTGTAATTTTCGGGCCTCTTTCTGTTCTATTAGTCTATGATCAGTTTTTATGTCTATACCATACTGTTTTAATTACTTTAGCTTTGTAATGTATCTCAAATTCAGGTAGTATAATGCCTCTTGCTTTGCTCTTTTTGCTCAACATCGTTTTGGCTAATTGGGGTCTTTTGTGGTTTCATACAAACTTAAATCTTTTTTTTTTCTAGTTCTATTGAAAACATCATTGGGATTTTGATAGGGATTGCATTGAACCTGTACATCATTTTGGGTAGTATGCACATTGTAATGTTATTGAATCTTTCAACCCCTGAACATGGGATGTCTTTCCATTTCTTTGCGTCTTCTCCAGTTTATTCCATCAGTTAATTTAGAGTTCTTCCTTGGAGAGCTTTTTCACTTTGTTGGTTAAATTTATTTGCATGTATTTTTGGTAGCCATTGGAAATAGAATTGCCTTCTTGATTTCTTTTTCAAGTGATTCCCCAATGGTTGTAAAAATGCTGCTGATCATTATACATTGACTTTTTAATCTGCAACATTGCTGAATTTGTCTGTTAGGTCTAACATCTTTGTGAGTCTTCAGAGTTCTCTCTATATAAGATCTTGTCATCTAAAAACAGTGACGATCTGACCTTCTTCTTCCACATTTGGAAGCCCTTTCTTTCTTTCTCCTAAATGCTCTTGCAGGACTTTTGGGACTACGTGGAATGAAAGTGATGAAAGCGGGCAGTTTTTCCAAATCTTAGAGAGAAAGCCTTCAGCTTTTCTCCATTCAACATGATGTTAGCTATTGACTTGTTATGCACAGTCTTTATCACATTGAAGTGTGTTCTTTATATACCTGAGTAGTTCAACATTTTTTATCAAGGGAGGATGTTGGATTTTTGTAAATGCCTTCCCTGCATCTGCTGAAATGATCATGTGATGTTTGACCTTCATTCCGTTGGCGTGATATGTTACATTAATTGATTTGTGCATGTTGAGCCATCCTTGCATCCCTGGGTTGAATCCCACTTCCTCACAGTGAGTGTGCTGTTGGATCGGATTTGCTAGCACTTTATTGAGAATTTTTGCATCTGTCTTCATAAAGAATATCAGCCTGAAGCTTTCTTTTTGGTTGCTGTGTCTGAGTCTGGTTTAGACTCGCAGAATGAATTTGGGAGGACTTCCTCCATTTCCATTTTGAAATAAGTTAAAATTCTTCATGTTATTTCTTCTTTTAAAGGTTGGTGGAATTCAACAGTGACGCCATCTGATCCTGGGTTTCTTTTGATGGGAGAACTTTTATTGCTGACTCAATCTCACAGCTCTTTATTGGTCTGTTTAGGTATTCTATTTCCTCATGATTCATCTTGGTAAGGTATATGTGTCCAAGGATTTATGCATTTCCTCTAAGTTATTGAATTTGTTGCCATATAATTGTTCATAATAACACTAACAATTCTTTGTATTTCTGTGGTGTCAGTCATAACGTCTCCATTTTTATCTCTGATGCTAATATTTAAATCCTCTCTCTCTCTTCCCTCTTTATTTCTGGTTACTCTGCCTAAGAGTTTCTTAATTTTATTTATCTTTTCATAAAGCCAGCTCTTTATTTCCCTGATTTTCGGTGTTTTTTATGTCTCTGAGTCATTTATTTATGCTCTGAGTTTTGTTGTTTCTTTCCTTCTACCTATTTTCTTTGATTGCTTGGTGTTTTTCTAGTTCCTTAAGGTGCAGTAGTAAGTCATGTATTTGAGATATTTTTGGGTTTTTGATGCAGATATTTATGGCTATAAACTTCTCTCTGTACTGATTTTGCTGTAGGTTTCAACATTTTGTGTTTCGTTTTCATTCTTTTTTTTTTTTTTTTTTTTTTTTTTTTTTTTTGGACAGGCAGAGTTAATAGAGAGACAGAGAGAAAGGTCTTCCTTCCATTGGTTCACCCCCCAAATGGCTGCTATGGCCGGCGCGCTGTGCTGATCTGAAGCCAGGAGCCAGGTGCTTCCTCCTGGTCTCCCCTGCAGGTGCAGGGCCCAAGCACTTGGGCCATCCTCCACTGCCTTCCCAGGCTACAGCAGAGAGCTGGACTGGAAGAGGAGCAACCAGGACAGAATCCGGCGCCCCAACCAGAACTAGAACCCAGGGTGCTGGCGCCGCAGGCGGAGGATTAGCCTAGTGAGTCGCAGTGCTGGCCCATTTTCATTCATTTCAAGCATTCTTAAGATTCTTTCCTTTATTTCTCCCTTGATCCATTGATTGTTCGGGAGTAAGCTGTTTAATTTCCATGTATGTGTGTACATGGAAAGATTTTTCTTGTGAGTGATTTCTATTTTTCCAGGGTTTTTCTTGTTAGTGATTTTTATTTTTATTATGTTAGTCAGAAAACATAGTTGATATGGTTTCTATTCTTTTATTTGTTGAGGCTTGTGTCGTGATCTAACCTATGACCTATTCAGAAAAACTTGCCATATGCTATTGAGAAGCATGTATGTTCTGCAGGTGTCAGATGGAAAGCTCTGTGGATATCTGTTAGCTCCAGTTGATACAGGGTGCGGTTTCCTTATTAACTTTCTGTCTAGGTGGTCTGTCCATTCCTGAAAATGGGAGTAAAGTCCCTGCTATTATTGTATTGAAGTCTCTCTCTCTCTCTTTAGACCTGTTAGTATTTGCTTTGTACGTTTTGCCGCTCCACTGCTGGGTGTGTATATGTGTTATTTCCTCTGGATGGAGCCCTTTCTCATTGGACAGTGACCTTCCTGGTCTCTCTTTACTGTTTTTTATCTAAAATCTATTTTCATCTGATAGAAGTACAGCCACTCCTGCTTTCTTCTGGGCTCTATTTGCTTGGGATAACTTACTCCATCCTTGGACTTAGGGCTCTGTGTGACCTGAGAGGAGAAATGAGTGTCAATACACAGCATATAGTTGGTCCCTGTTTTTTAATCCATTTAGTCTTTCTATATCTTTTAAATGGAGAATTTAGTCCATTGACATCTAAGGTGATTACTTATAGAGGAGACCTGACTACTGCCATTTTGATCCTTCTTTTTTATCTTCAGTATAGTTCTTTTACTTCTTTCTCCCTCTCCCGCAATCTTCATTTTTGTATAATTGATTTTTCTCTATTGGTATAATTTCAATCCTTGCTTATGATTTTTGTTAAGTCTGTTATAGTTTCTTGCTTTGTGGTTACCATGGCAGTTACAACCAACTACTTTTGGCTATAGCAAGCTTTTTTAAATGATAAAAAGTTAACATTTATTATGAAAATAGAGAAAAAGACAAAGAAAAGAAAAAAAGGAAATCCTGATACAGAACTACAGTTATGCTCCATTCTGCCCCACATTCTGAAGTTTTGATGTTACATTTGATTATTTCAGTATTGCCTGTCTCTTAACAGCTTGATGTGGTGATTGTACATTTTTTAGTCTTCACAATCAATATATAAATGGTTTGCACACCATGTCTACAATATTACAGCATTCTCATTTGTTTTTAGAAGCACTCATACCTGTTAGCTTTGTTATTCTCTGAAATTTTTTTCACCTGTTAGTGTCTCTTACTTCCTTTGACATTTCTTGTAACACAGGTCTGGCTGTGACAAATTCTCAGAATTTGTTAGTCTGGGAACATCTTTGTCTCTCCCTTGTACCTAAATGCTTGATACAGCATTCATGGCTCACCATTTTTCTCATCTCACTCCCTCCTGATATATAAGGTTTCTACTGAGAACCCTGTAGTCAGGTGAATCAAGACCCCTTTTTGTGTTGTTTGATTCTTTTTTCTTGCAGTTTTGATACTCCTTTCTATATTTTTAACCTTGAAAGTCTTGAGTATAATATGTCTTTTGATTGACTTGAATCTGACTGGCGACCTTGGACCTTCCTGTACTTAGATAGTTGTAACTTTCTCCAGGTTTGGGGAGTTCTCTGTCATTTCTCTTTGAATATTTTTTGCCAGGGCTGATGCTGTGGTGTCCCATATGAACACCAGTTTGAGTCCTGGCTGCTCCACTTCTGATCCAGCTCCCTGCTAATGTGCCTGGGAAAGCAGCAGAAGATGACCCAAGTCCTTGTAATAAACTCCTGAAAGCAGCCATCTGGGGAGTGAACCAGCAGATGGAAGATATCTCTCTCTCTCCCTCTCTCCCTCCCCCTCCCTCTCCCCCTCCTTTCAAATACGTAAATAAATCTTTTTAATGAATTTTTCCTGCCCTTTGGCATCCTCAGTCCCTCCTGAATTCCAGTGATGCAGATACTTGCTCTTGTCACGCTGCCCCATAGTTCCCAGAAGCTCTCTTCACTCCTCCTGATTCTTTCTTCTCATTTCTTCTCCAACTGCTAATTTTCAAATAGCCTATTATGCCACGAATGCCCTCTCTCATGTATATAATTTCACTTGGTGTATTTTTCAGATGAAAGATTTCCGCTTGATTTTGTTTAATCACTTGTCCCTCTCAAATCTCTCTGTTAGAGTATTGAGTTGTTTCTCTGTGCTCACTTGAATTTCACTGAGTTTCTGTAAGACAGCGATGTGGCATCTTCATCAGAGCATCTGGAAGTGTGAACTCCTAGGTGTCTGGTTCTGGCACTCACTTTGCTCTCTAGGTGAGGTCTCGGTTCCCTGGGGCTCCCTGATGCTTCCTGCTGTGCATTGAGGGGTCAGGGTAGTAATCTGGCTTTGCTTGTGTCTGGCCTTCTAGAAATTCTCAGCCTCTGTTTATGTTTTCTGTGGTTACTTCTGCTCTTTCAGCATGAGGTAGCACCCTAAGTCGCAGTTTGCCCCAGGACCACAGTTGATTTTTTTTTTTTTTTTTTTTTTTTTTACTGATTCGGTCTTGAGCAGACTCAAATTTGTTCTGAATCTCCAGTTGATGTATTATTCACTGTGAATTAGAGAAATACCTGAAAGGTGTAATGCATCCCTACAATCCGCTTCCTGGGCCCATAGCGGGCTCAGACCGCTTTCCCCAAGTCCACAAATGCCAGGCTGCTCAACTGCATCCCAAGCCCCTGCCCTCCAAGGTGAGCGCGGCCTAGGGGAAGGACCAGAGCTCACCCGCTGTGCTCTGTGTGCTGTTGAGGTGGGATCACAGCCCCCATGCCTATCTGCCATCACTAGTGATGCTGGATGAGCTGGAAGACTTCAGCTGGCACCGCGGCTTAATAGGCTAATCCTCCGCCTGCAGCGCTGGCACACCAGGTTCTAGTCCCGGTCGGGGCACCAGATTCTGTCCCGGTTGCCCCCCTTCCAGTCCAGCTCTCTGCTGTGGCCCGGGAGTGCAGTGGAGGATGGCCCAAGTGCTTGGGCCCTGCACCCGCATGGGAGACCAGGAGAAACACCTGGCTCCTGGCTTCGGATCAGCGTGGTGCGCCGGCTGCGGCAGCCATTGGAGGGTGAACCAATGGCAAAGGAAGACCTTTCGCTCTGTCTCTCTCTTTCACTGTCCACTCTGCCATCAGAGAGAGAGAGAGAGAAAGAGAGAGAGAGAGATGGAAGACTGCTCCACGGGGGCTGTGGAACTCTGCTGGGCCCTGAAGCAGGTGTGTCTGCAGCACCAGCCTAGGGCCAGGGCCTGTGAGAATCCGCTCAATGCTCTGTTTGATCAGCCTGCCACTGAGTCCCTAAAACAGTCCTGTAGCTCCTTGCTGTCTGCCCAAGGGGAGGGAAGGCTGACAGAGGCGGCCCCTGAGCAGCTAGGGCAGGCTCTGGGTGGATCACAGCTGGATCTGACCTTGTGTCATCTTGAGGGTGCCCACCCAGCCTGCAGGAAGCTGCTGATGACACAAACCCAAACAAGGGTGTCTCACCAGAGCGTAATCTCCACCGATGCTAGGGCACATCCAGACGCCGTTCGCAGGCCATCTCCTCGGAGCGGAAACCATTGCAGTCTTCCAGTGCTACATTTCACCTGTTCGACCTCGACTCCCAAGACAGCCCCTCGCTGTCTGCCCATGGTCGGAGGACAGTGATAAAGGCAGCCCACTGGCCACCCCGACTGGCCCCAGATTGGTAATGCCTGCTTCCCACAGGCACAGGTCCCCACAAAGTCCCAAAGGAGTCCACCAAGTCCACCAGAGGCTGTCAGTGACACACACACCCAAATGAGTCCAGCCTCATGGGGGCACAGATAGAGGTGGGTGAGACTGCAGGCTCAATCTGTGAGCATGGGCTGGGGGCTTTATTGCGGTGCACCCGGCTCTGAGCTCCAAGGTCTGGTCCTAATCTCCCTCTCCTGACCTCTCCAGAGACTGGAGTTCCTCTTTTTGATTTTTTTTAGATTTATTTTTATTTATTTGAAAGACAGAGTTATGGAGAGATGTAGAGCCAGAGAGAGAGAGAGAGAGAGGGAAAGAGGGAGGGAGGGAGAAAGAGAGAGAGAGAGGAGACTTCCATCCTCTGGTTCACTCCCCAAATGGCCGCAACGACCAGAGCTGCACTGATCGGAAGTCAGGAGCCAGGAGCTTCTTCCAGGTCTCCCATGTGGGTGCAGGGGCCCAAAGACCTGGACCATCTTCTACTGCTTTCCCAGGCCACAGCAGAGAGCTGGATCAGAAGTGAAGCAGCCAGGACTTGAACAGGTGCCCATATGGGTTGCAGCACTGCTACAGCGCCAGCCCCTGTGGAGTTTCTCTTTGTGAAGGTAGCTGGGGGAGGGTGGCAGAGGCTCCAGCTATTCCCTCCACAGGGATGGGCCTTGGCCCCAGATCAAGGGAGGCACAGTAGGCCTGGCCCTGGGATTCAGTGCCCTCTCCATCTCCCCAGAGAGAGGCATCGCTCCACACCGGGCTCCCTGGAGCTGGGAAGGCACGTCGCGGGCCACTGTGTCCTTCTTGCTCTCTTCAGTGAAACTTTTCTTACAGTGATAACAAGAGGGGACGTTGGGGTCTCTCACCTGGCCTCTGCAGCTCCTGGGGAGGTAGCTCAATGTGTTCACCTCTTCACCGGGACTGGTCACTGCAGCCTCTCCCTCAGCCACCATATTGCTTCTGGCTCTGCCAGGGCATGCTCACACCATGCCAGCAGGCCAGCTGTTGGCTGGGAAGGGGGGTGGCTGGTTCACCAGGCTGTCATTCTCCAGCAGGCTAGCCCCCGGGGGGTGTTTTGACAGTGAAGGTCAAGTTAAAATGTATATCCACGTCTCAGCTTTTGTCTTGTTTGCTAACCCTGTCCCTTCGGCCAGAGCAAGTCACAGGAGCAATGATGCCAGAGGCAGAGCAGGTGACCCTGCAAAGACAGACGGCAAAGGGCAAGGCCTCAGACAACCCGTGCAGCTGGCCTGCCGTGGATGGCTGGCGTTTTGGGGTTTCAATAACCAGGTAAATAGTGCCGCCTTTTCTTGCCATGGGGCGGACTAGGGGAGGATCTTGCTGCAAATGTCCAGGACTCCAGAATTCTGATCTGGCTGCAGAATGCACTCTGGATTCATCAAGACCTCGTGGGAACTGCCCCATGCCTTATGAATAATACTCCTTTTCAAATTTTAAACAAAACTCACCAGGCTGGAGTTCCCAAGCCCCAAGACCACAAAACCCCTGGACGATGATGTCAGCGAGGCGGCATTCACAGGTGACCACGTGGCAGAAGGCAATCCCTGGCCAGTCTCCAGGTGACACCCATCAATCAAACAGCCGTGGAGGTCTGTCATGAGCAGAAAAGTCCCCCCAGTCTCCAGGCCTCCCATTCTGTCTCCAATGCAGAACAAGCTGGAGCCTCCACGTACCCTGAGAGGCTCTCCGATTTTATGCTGATTGTTAACTAAGAATATTTCTCTCCAGAGATTTATTACATTAATGAGCTCTGAAATTACAAACAGCAATTAACTACATTGTTTTTAAACTCTTCAAAAATCATCAAAACACATTGGTTGTTTTTCAGAGAAACATAAATAAAGGGTACAGCTCATCTCCCCAACAAACCGAGCAGCCAGCTCCCTTCACGCTGAGTTTCTGGTCCCCAGTCTCCAAGGCAGACGCGTGCCTGCCTGGCGGGAGACGCCCTGCATCCCTACACAGCGGAGCTCTGGGTCTTCGTGAGCAGCCCTCAGATGCTCTGTGCTTGGGACCACAGCGAGGGCTCCACACTTGTCCCGCAAGCTGCAGCACCCCCACCCCAGGAGAGCAGAGGACCCCAACTTTCTGCTTAGGGAAACCACAGTCAAGTGTGCCCACCCCCACCCCCACATCCCTTGCCTCCAGGGAAGCGGGCACCACAGAGCAACTCCCCTTCTAACACAGAGCTGTGGGAGACCCTGCCCCACCCAGAAAGCAGTCACCTGGGGACCCCTGAATCTCTCTCTCTCTCTCACTCTTGCTCTTGCTCTCTCTCCCTCTCTATCTCTTACACACACACACACACACACACACACACACTTCACGCCTTCTTAACAAGTCCCCATTGTCACACTCTACAAGCATTCCCAAGGCCACTGCCAAGGCCAGGTGGTACAGGACAGGGCCAAGAGCAGATCTCAGACATCGCCCCCTAGCTGTCCCTGCCTCTCTCCAAGCATAGAGCACGGCCCAGAAGTCAGATCCTCCTAAATACAAGCGTACCTCAATAGGCTGGTGGAAAACAGAGTCCAAAGATCCATTTACCTTGGCACACACGAGCATTGACACCCACACACAGCTTCTTCATCCTGTGTGTCTCCCACAGATTTTTGGAGGGCCCACTCGTGCGCCTAAGTGGACTCACCTTCTAATTCCCTCTCTCCATGAACTCCCTGAAGCACCCTCTGGCACAAGAACTCCTTTCTGTATATTTCTGGGGTTTGCCTTTGCCCACTCATTTGCTTCTCCCAGCTATGAGCTGGGATCCAGGTTGGATCCAGCCAGTGGGAACCCCAGTAGGGAGGCAGAGGAAGAAGGGCGCTGGTTCCTTCTGCCTGGGGCATGCTGCGTGCTGATTTACTTCTCCATCCAGCTTTCTCCGGCTTCAGGCTCAAAACCACTTTGGTTCCCACCCTCCGGGCCTCCACCTCCCCGACCCGCACTCCAGCCTGGGGGCTCCTGAACCTGGCCTGGTCCCTTGTTAACGATCCTTCATTATATTAAATGAAGTTGCATTAAATTGCAACCATTGAGCTTTGAGCGTGCCAAATCTGATCCTGTTGGGCCCTTACCTCCCAAATCTGTACTCTAACCATTACACTACACTGCCTGTGTCCTGGGCCCCAGAAAACAGGATGGACAGAGAAAGGGAAGGGAAATCCCTAGCCCAAGTGGACATCACGGAAGCGAAAAGGAGGCCTGGGAAGGCCCTTCTTGTCCTGAGCCTGGCGCTGGGCTTTCGCCAGCTGCCCGGCAGTGGCCAAGGGAGCAGAGGCGTGCAGCATCAGGCACACCCACCCTCGTGGGTCCTGGCAGCCCACGGACAGCTATGGAGGCCCAGTTGTTAAAATGCAGCTGGGACAGTCACAGCAACTCCTGCAGAAAGCTGGAACAGTGCCAGCAGTGTGTGCAGAGGCGAAGGAAGACGCCAGGCCCCAGAGCTGCAGAACGAGGCACCCACAGCTCGGCAAGAGTCTTCAAGTCTCAAGTTCACCTGAGTGTAGCCCTCGTCCTGCTGGGCCCAGGACTGTCAGAGGGAGCCCGGCTGGGAAGCCAGGCAGCATCTTCCCTCTCCCGCGCTCTGCTGAGCCCATCCGTGTGCGGGAGAGAAGACTGCTCTGGAGTGCATGGTGGGGGGTGGTCTCCCCGCAGAACAGGGGGCAGCTGAGAGGGACTCCAGCTCACTTCCTTGCACCTGTGTCTCCCAACCAGGAACTGTGGGTTGCCCGGAAAGCCCGGCTCCCGCACTTTCACAGCAGCTTCACAGGGACAAAGAACACCTTGGTACATGCACTTCAGCTTCTAGCAAGGTTCGAGGCCCAGACCAGCTGCCCTTTGCTCTGCGAAGCTGGGCTACAGGAGTCTTCCTTGAGCTGCGCCTGCACGGGCCAAGACGTCTCTCACTGCACGGACCATCTTGCAGAAGCTGCAGGCAGGCAGGGACGCAGCCTTGGTACCCTTCGTCACTCCCCCTCCCGTCTCTCTGACACGCAGCCCACCTCAGAGCACTGGCTGGTGGCTCTGCAAAGCAGCTCAAACAAAGAAAACTGCCAATCACCAGGACCAGAAGGGACGTTGCTGACCATCGTGCCATTTTACAGAGGGGGAAAACTGACAAGTACAGCAAGAAGAACTTAGAAAACTGGCTGCAAGGCTGGGAGGTCTGACTCCCAGCTGTGCTGTGGCAGACGCACCCTACCCCCAGCCTTTTTTGAATCTCTTTGGTGTCAAAATTGCCCTAAGGCACCGCTGGAACCTCCAGTAACAGCCCAAAAGGGGGCACTCTGCTCCAGCCTCTCAGGGCCCCAGGATGGGGCTTTCTTGTGCCAGATACCCTGTGGCCCTGCAATTGGTTTTTAAGTTAAATAATCATCAAGGTTTCCTGCCTCTGGGCCTCAAGGGCTATAACCCAGAGCCCTTTGCGCTTCTGGGGCCGCATGCTGTTTGACCTCATCGCAAGGGTGGGAAACATAAAAAGGTGGTTTTCTTTAAAAATGCGTCCATTAAAAATTAAAACCTTCCAGGAGCTGAATGCCAAGTGTGCAGGTTCAGCCTCCTCGTGCTGACTAGGCTAAGCGTTCTGTGGCAGGGATGGGTAACGCCTTGGAGAGCCGTTGGGTCAGCACAGAGTAAGGCAGCATTGAACTTGCCCTTCACACAAGAAAGCATCCAAAGGGGCTGGGCCACTGGGCTCTCCAGAGTGGCTCTGAGCCCCACACTTGGGGTTGTGATGGAGAAGGAGTGAGGGTTAGTCTCCAGTTTTCAAAATGAGATCTCCGTTTTTGAGGGCACTGCCCAGAACAGGGGGGCTTCCTAGTGGCCATTCGGAGCACTCCTGCAGAAAGAACCCATGATGGCCACATCCTATGCCACTGGGGGGGTGGCGCCATTGAAAGCTGTCTGGGCACAGCATCCAACTCAGCAGAGCCAGGAAGAGCAGCTGTTGAGAAAGAGATTCTCACCCTTCCTCAAGCTCAGCCCGAGCCCCTCAACCCAGCTCCCCCAGGGCCACAAAACTCAAGTTCCTGCACCCCCATATCTCTCACCCCAGAACCACATCATGCCTCCCACCTCCAAGCAGGTGAGTCTTTATTGAGATGACCTTTTGCTTCAACCAAATGACTCCAACCCAGGGGGACCAAGGATCCCTGTAGGGACAGCTGGGCCCTCTATCACCAGAATTGGCCAGAGTGACACGGGGCCACAGAGCCCTTCGTTAAGAGAAGCTAACAGTGGCGCCACAGACAGACCCCGAGCCACAGCCAGGCTTGTGGGCACCACGATCCGACAGGAATAAAACTAAATTATATCACTTGTCATCATTAAGAAAAATTTCCATCTCCGTTCTTCATTTGAAAAGCACTATATTTAATGAATGGGTACTGAGTCATGACATGTGAATGACTAAAATATAGGAATTAACCTGAGGTCAACCAACGTCTTTTTAAACCACGAGATGAAGGACCCTACCCGAGGCTGCAGACGAAGCCTCTCCCAGCAGGATGGTCATCTGCATGGCTGCCCGTGAGCACTGGGTGACCGTGACCGTGGGTGTCTCTACAGGAGGCCGACTAGATTCCATGCAAATGCCCTTGTGAGAGGGGTCCCCCGGGGCTCACAGGTGAGGGCCATGGAGGCAGGCAGCAAACAGGACCAGCAGGTTCTGGTGTTCTGTAGGTGGCTAGGCGCGGGGATTACAGGAACTGATGATCTGGGTCACTCTAACTAGAAGAGAGGACTTCAAGGCTTCCCAACACGAACAGATGAGAAACGCTGGCCACGATGGGGGATGCTGAGCCCCTACATGTGCTGTGTGTGTGTGTGTCCCTTGAGGGTGCTGCTGACCTTGTCCCGGGACAGCCCCTTCTCCAGGGGCATCTTGGGGCTCAGCCCTAATGCAAAGTGGAACTCCGGCTCCTCCTGCACTTCAAAAGGGAGGCCACACCAGGGGTGCATCAAGAGAACCCCTCTTCCGGGAAAACAAAGGTTTGGGCTCCAGGAAAGCCTGGGGGAGAAACAGCAAAGAAAACATAAAGAAGTCAGGACCGCCCAGGAAGCCTGGGGCGAGCCACACACCGGCCCTGCGTGGCGGCTTTCAGTCTTTCCTCACCGCAGACATTTCAGCTCTTTTCTGGTGAAACGTTGTGCTGAATTTTCTTCCATTCTCGGTGTGGAGCTGGAGAGGGATTGACCCCACACACAGCATCCATGTTGGGCACCAACTGTCTTATGTCAGTCAGTCCGTGCCCAGACCCTGACCCCAGGAAGTAATGGCTCAACTCTGGCCGAGTAGTTGACAGCTGTGTGGAGACACAAAGCTTGCAACGGCCAGAAACACATGCATTCACAAAACGAGGGCTTCGGGGGCCAGCACTGTGGCGTAGCAGGTAAAGCCGCTGCCTTGCAATGCTGGCATCCCACATGGGCGCCGGTTCATATCCTGGCTGCTCCACTTCCGATCCAACTCCCTGCTAATCTGCCTGGGAAAGCAGTGGAGGATGGTCCAAGTGCTTGAGCCCCTGCCACTCACGTAGAAGATCTGGAAGAAGCTCTCAACTTCTGGCTTCAGCCTGGCCCAACCATGTCATGGCCATTTGGGTAGTGAGCTAGTAGATGGAAGATACCTCTCTCTCTCTTTCTCTCTCCCCCATCTCTGTGTCTCTTCCTCTCTCTGTGTAACTCTGACTTTCACATAAATAAATCTTTTTAAAAAAAGAAAGAAGGGTGTAGAGCTATTTAGAAGAGGAGGTAAAATCATGCAGAAGCTAATTGTGGAGCCAACACCAACAAGGCCCTTGCAACATCGTTTGGTGCTGGATCAAACTTCCCCTGAAGCAGACTGACTTGACCTTCATTATCTAAAAAAGGACAAGAAAACGTTCTCTCTTATTTAATCCAATGACAGTTTCCAGGACAGGAAACTAGTCTAGGATCCTGGGCTCTAGAGCATGAAGGTACTTTCTGATCCTCTCCCTCCAACACTCACAAAGCTGGCTGGCACACTCTGAGGCCACTGCAGAGTTAAAAGAGGCAGGAGACAGAGGTGCAAGGGGCGGGGCAGCATCATGGGGATGCCGACTGGGAAGCCAGTTCCACGAGGGCCCTTGTGACATCCTGTAATCTGCTGAATCAGACCTCACCTGGAGCGGCCGAGGCTGCGACCCGGCGGGAGGAGGAGAGGACGAGGAAGCCTGCACACTGTCTTTCTCTTTCCTGCACGCAGTCGGGGTCCGGATATGTCATCGCAGGTTCTGCCTAAGTGGAAAGGACCCTAAATGTCACCTACTCTGACTCCTAATGTCATGCATAACTTCCTCTCCAACCCCTCCTTCACGTGGCCACATAGGCTGTGTTGAATGCCTCCAGGGACGGGGAACTCACTGTCCACATCCCTCAGAGTCAGTGCTAAAGGTCTCAACTTTTCCATGTTCTCAACCGGTATTTGGGTTGCTCAGGCCCCAGTCTCCGGGGCTGCTCCTCTCCCGCTGTTTCCTCTGGAAGCAAACAGAAAGCCAGAAATCATGGTCCCCTGCATGTTCATTTCTGGGCTGATGTCCCCTACTCATTCTTCATATAGCCTCGGTCCAATGTACCTAACACTGTCCCTGTCTGTACTGGGCACCATACTTTGCAGGGTGGGTCTGCTCAGCCCAGCCCTAGGGGCGCCTTCCCATCACCTCCGTTATTCTTTAGACCCTACTCCGATTAATGCAACCACAATTACAGAGTGATCAGAGAGCCCTACGGAGAATCACACCCCTACAATTTCCCCTCCTCACTTTTCAGCAAAGGTAAGGCACCATCTGCTTATAAGAAATCCACCTTCCAAATGCCATCCGTGACCATCAGTTCCTGTTGCTTGCTTTCTCCTAGCTGCATCACACTCCCCAGCCCTGGGGCCCTTGGACTTGAGAGAAAGCACGCCTCCTCGGGTGAGTTAAGAGCATCTGTGTTTGGGGGGAGTGGGAGGGTTTTTGGCTTTGGAGATGAGTGTGTAGGTAAAAGGGAAAGCAGCCAGACTGAACCTGATCCACCCAGGCCACTCATCACTAATCGTCACCCATCATGTGGCAGGTGGCAGCCACAGGCACGGATGGATTCTGACCCAGACAAGAAATCTGGGCTTCTAACAAAGAGGGAGGGAAGGGGAGAAAGAGGTGATCCCGGCACGAGGAGAGGACCAGGAACAAGCCTCATCTTAGCAGCTCAACCCTCTGCCACCGGTGTCGAGGCTGGCCGGGACAGCTGGGAGAAACAGGGCCCCGCCTGAGCCTCCCCCCACACACACCCCGGCATACAGCTATCAATAACCCTGCATGATTAATGATAATGATTTATGTTAATTTTGCCATAAGCTTTATTTGTACCCGTTGTTGAACTTAAGGATGTCAAATCATCCCTTCGGAGGCTGTTAGGGATTTTTAAAAGCAGAGTCTAGAATATAGCGTCTGACATCCTATCTATCATGGCCACAGCCTCCCCAACATTCCCAGCGAGACGAGGGTCACCAGCCCCCTGGAATTACCTCTTATCCGGCAAGGAGTTCCTGGGGAAGGATCCACGAGGGCCCGCGGGTTCCCCTCTGCTTCGGGGGGGGAGGGGCAAGATTATCAGGGCTGCTAAGAAGGCAAAGGCCATCACTCGCAGGCCACCTGCTATTCGTGAGGCCATGGTTCAGCTGGGAGGTGGCGTGGGCCATGGTGAGAACTCCTAGTATCGTCCCCACTAACTGTGTGGCAGCCCCACCCACCCACTGACTTTGGAGCCTCACCTTCCCTTCTGCTGAATGGGGGCAGAGGGAATGCTTGGCCCGCTTCACAGGGGAGCTGGGAGGCCCACTCTCCAAGGGTACCCCAAATCCCCAGAGCACTGCATTCTCCTAGATGGCTTTGGGGTCCAGCTGCTCCCCCAGAACAAAGGATGGCAGCTGGGGGTACAGAGTATACCTGGCCCTCCAGGTGGCCCCTGTCCCCCTGGCTGCTCTCCAGACGTCATTTGTGATCCAGATGGCCCCTTTGGTACCTCATGTGTGCCCTCCTGAAACCCATGGGACAGCCTGTATGCAGCTGGCACCATACAAGGTGCCAGGGACCACAGTGAACAAGACAGGTGAGACCTAACCCCCCCCTCCGGTGGGCCAATGCCCACCCCTCAGAGATACCCCCCTGACTGCACAGGATCTGGTGGGTTTCTTTTTAGTTCTTGTTATTTGGAAGGCAGGGTGCCAGAGGGAGGCAGAGATGGAGTAACAGGGATCTTCCATTTGTTGGTTGGTTCCCCCCAAATGGCTACAGCATTCAGGGCTGTGATGGGCCAAAGCTAGGAGCCAGGAACTCCATTTGGGTCTCCCACATGGGTAGCAGGGACTCCAGTACTTAGCCCATCATCCACTGCCTCCCTGGTACATCAGCAGGGAGCTGTGTGCCTGCTCCACAGAGGACAGAGGCCGGCGCAGACGGACACAGCATAAACTGGAGGAGGGGTCAGCATCCCAGTGCAGGTCCCCCAGATGTGACAGCGCCCCATCCCCATGGCAGCTCACTCGGGGACCTGAGCCTCACACAGGCCAGAGGTCTGTCCCTCCCTGCTCTCATCAGGACCCAACACCATCGTTCCCAGCCCGCAGCTGCCCCAGCGTCCACCTTGGCTCCTATCATCAAGGCTTCTTAACAGCCCAAGGGACCAGTAGCTCTCCTACCTATACACCAGTGACCTCATCTGCAGCTCCTGCCTTTAAAATCAAACTCTTCGAGCTCTCCCGGGATAGAACCCAGATCCAAACCAGACTCCAAATAAAAGCCCAAACTACGGGGAATCAAAGCCCTGGTCCCTATGGCTTCCCTTCCCCTCTCTGCTCCCCAGTAGAAATTCATTATCTAGAGCTTAAAAGCAACAATTTCTATATGGGTTTGTACCAGAAGGGAAACATTGTCTCCGCTTTCTGGGTTTCCTGTGATGGGGCGCCACTAAACTGGCTTGGCCTGGGCTGTTCAGCAAACACCTGTCAAAATGTATGGCCCACGCCATTTATCAAATAATCTGCTCCAAGAACAGATAGGCACTATCAGCAATCTGGTATTGATCTGTACAGGCCCCTGCTATTGTTCATCCCCGCATCCCGAATGGCAGCGGGAATTAATGAAAGAAACAAAACAATGCATACCAATCACTCAGCCCCACAACTTTGTTTGCTGCTCCCATTAAGTTGGGCAAAGTTTCCCAGTTGACCCAAAAGCTGGCTCAGGCCCTCTGGTCTGCCAGTGGACCCTCTGGCTGCCTCTTTCTCTCCTCCTGACACCCCCTCTGACCTCATGCTTCTCGATATTCCTGTGCTTGTGAAGCCTGTGGGAGTGGGCATGCTAAGAGCATGCAAGAATCCCACCTGTGGAAGAGGACACGCTGACCGCATGTGAGAATCCCACCTGTGGAAGGGGACACGCTGACCACATGTGGGAATCCCACCTGTGGAAGGGGACACGCTGACCACATGTGGGAATCCCACCTGTGGAAGGGGACACGCTGACCACATGTGAGACTCCCACCTGTGGAAGAGGACACGCTGACCGCATGTGGGAATCCCACCTGTGGAAGGGGACACGCTGACCGCATGTGGGAATCCCACCTGTGGAAGGGGACACGCTGACCACATGTGAGAATCCCACCTGTGGAAGGGGACACGCTGACCACATGTGGGAATCCCACCTGTGGAAGGGGACACGCTGACCACATGTGAGACTCCCACCTGTGGAAGAGGACACGCTGACCGCATGTGAGAATCCCACCTGTGGAAGGGGACACGCTGACCACATGTGAGACTCCCACCTGTGGAAGGGGTTCTGCTGACCACATGTGAGAATATCACGTGTGAAAGAGGACACGCCAACCATATGTGAGAATCCTACCTGCAGAAGGGGACACACTGATCACATGTAAGAATCCCACCTGTGGAAGGGGACACACTGGCTGCGGGCAAGAACCATGGACATGCTGCCTGCTGGCAATACTTCCCTGGGTCTCCCCTAGGGTCAGAGAGAGCCTCCTCTGACAGCCCTCTGCAGTGGAGTGTAAGTCATGCTTGTCCAAGGTCTGCTTGCCTCTCAGGAGTGCAGACTTGCAATGCGGGTGCCTGTGTCCACAGTCAATACCTCTAGCCTACCAAGAGGAAACTAGACACTACTCAGGGGGAGAGGGGTAAAATCGGTCCCGACCTCAAAGGCAGGTTTTGTGAAAAGACACCTTCCACCTCCCATCTCTGTGCTTCTCACTAAGCAGTAACACACACACACACACACACACACACACACTTGCATCACTATTGCTGTGTCCACATCTGGGCGAGCCTCAGGGCTCAGCTGAAATGGCAATACCTGAAGCCTCCTCCAATCCATCCACCCATAACTGACGTCTCTTTCCTCTGAGTTCTCACCGTGCTTCACCTAGGCTGTGAAAACTAGTGACTTGGTGTCTTGGTGTCTCCTCCATTCTAAGACTTGCAGGGAGCCAAGAGTCAGGCAAAACAAGCACACAGTAATGAGCCCAGCCCTCTGGGGACAAGGACATAGATGCAGTCAACTTTGCAACTCTACATAGTATCCAACACTATTGACGATGGATGGACAGACAGACAGATGTGTGGATGGATGGATGGATGGATGGATGGATGGATGGATGAATGGATGGATAAACAGATGGGTGAATGGATAGATGGTTAGATGGACAGATGGATGGACAAATCAATGGATGGATGGATGGATGGACAGGTGGATGGATAGATGGACAGACAGGTGGGTGGACAAATCAATGCATGGATGGATGGATGAATGGGTAGATGGATGGATGGATGGATGAATGGGTGGGTAGATGGATGGATGGATGGATGGACAGACTGATAGATGAACAGATGGACAGACAGATGGATGGAT